>NC_084508.1:31650776-31993276 GCF_024500385.1 Phyllopteryx taeniolatus | reverse complement strand
AAGCTTTGCTCTGATTTGATCGCTCATCTTCCCTAATTTAAATATGGAAAACAGCTTGGGTCTGATTGGTCCATATCACTGCATCTGCTAGTCTAGATAAATGTCACCCTTCGATGCAGAGTTCAGACTCTAATCCCTCGCTTGAGTTTCATTACACTCTGAACGCACATTCAAATGCAGTATACAAGTATGTTATACAACAACACCAAACTACATTGGCAACTTCCAATGTAATCGTGGTGGCTGAAATAGTGTGGCCCGCACTCATTCACATGAATGGGAATAAAAGACGAGCTCAAAATAGCCCCCTCTCCCATGTCAGCCACACGTCCAACCTCACATCTCAACCAGCCGATGGTAAAAATTACACCCGTGAACTGTGCCTCACAATGACCGGCACACACTGAATGGCGGGGGACCTGCGCCGTCCCACCCGTGCTGCAGCACCACACTGACATGCAGAGGTGGGTAGGAACGCACTACATTTACTCTGTTACATTTACTCAAGTAAAATTTTGGATAAATTGTACTTGTCAGAGTAGGTTTAATGCATCATACCTTTTACTATTACTTGAGTATTCATTTTAAGAAGAAACGGTACTTTTACTCAACTACAATGATCTACATGCCGCTCGCTACTTTCATTTATCAATAATTGCGTGCACGATCTAGTTTTAGACCTTCGTTTTCGACTTCTGTATCAGGCACCATTGCTCCAATCTAATGTTACAACATTGATGTTTGACTCAAGTTCATCAATCAAACGATGCAAGAAAAGTCACATGTCCGGACACAAAGTCTTCATTGGGCTTTGCGGGCCAACAATGTGACTTGTGACAGCCATGCGCGACTCGTGTTTACAATACAGACTATAAAAAAACAACTTTAACATGCAGCGTAGTTTTATCACTGCCCAAACTTGGAAATCTCAGCCCACTTTTAACTGCAAAAAAACACCTTGCGGTAAGTTGCAGATGTTTTTTCTGTTGTTTTGGCTGTGCATATGGCAACATTACCACTATTTTATGGTGCCAAGTAACTGTAAAACATACATGTGGGGTACGTTCTGTTCTCTCTCTCTGTCCCTCCCTCACAAACACACACACACACAGACTATCAATAAGTCTGGTCAGCAAACGACTTCTTCATTCAGCCATTTTAGTAGATAAAGCAAATGTCTCTTTTTTCGCCGAGTACTTTCTTACTCTTACTCAAGTAATTATTTGGAAGGCTACTTTTTATTTTTACTTGAGTCATATTATTACTAGACTTTACGCCGATCTGATCGGTGTGATCGGTATCAGCCGATAATTCGCATTTTATGCTGATCGACTTTCATGTCATAATTCGTCGATCCGATCAATGACGTCATCGATGGGCTCCGCCAAGAAATTTAACTCCGCGTCTTCGTCACGTATGAATCCAAAAGCTAGTTTATTTTTAGCCTTGTCACGTGTCTTGTGGCACAGTACTGTAAGTATCTGACGGCCAATAAAGTTTTTTCAATCTTGTCGGTGAAAAAACACGTCCTTCGTGTGGGACTATTTTGCGGTGTCTCAGACAAGCAACACGTAAATTATTTGCAGTCTGTGCACAACTGAACTACGTTGTGGGGAACGTCATCTAAATGCTTCAACAACAAATTTGATCGGGCACCTGAAAAATGTACACAAGGAGGAGCATGTCATGTTCAAGCAACGCAGCGTGGGGAAAAAAAACAAAAAAACAAAAAGCAAAAGTCAAACGGACGCAAACTCTGGTCAACACCCGTCCATATAGCCGGGACAGTGAGAAAATTAGAGTAAGCATGTCATTAACAGTATTTGTAAAAGTAATTTAATTACAGTAAGTTAGCACCCATTATTTCTGTCATGTTGTAATGTTGATTTGACCTAAACTTATGTCAGTGGCAAATCCTTGAATGCCCCCTGGAGGTCATTGATGTTTTAAATTTTGTCTAAAATGCTAGAGAATGCAGAATGTATACAGTACACAAGTATATAAAATAAATGAACAAGTCATGTAAATAGACACATTGCTCCATCTTATGATCGGATCGGTTATCTTTTTTTTTTTTTTTTTTTTTTTTTTTTTTTTTAAACTTGCTGATCGGTGATCGGCCCCAAAAATCCTGATCGTGTAAAGTACCGTATTTGGCTTCTCTACCCACCTCTGCTGACACGCCACAACGATCCTCCTCAGTGGCGGCCCAGAAGTGCCTTCCCACCAGATGCGGTGGAGACCACGCGGTCTCTCTGCCTCTGTGGGGGCAGGAGACTCTCTCGTCGCTGCCGCCGAAGAGGACCAAGGCGGCATGGCAGGAGCGAGGGAGATGCGTGCCCACCCAAATGTGCACAAATCACTGTGAAGTACAATTCACCAAGCGCTAGACCGCTGGCCCACCAATAGAGAATGTGAAGAACACCGGCCAAGAAGCGAGAGAGGCGGCCACCGCGAGCTTGTCCCTCACTCCCACCCTTGTGAATGAAAGTGTTCACTGGCGACCATGATTGCAAGCCTCGCCACTCCATCCACCACAGCCGCATCAAAAATCACAAATACAGCCAAGTATTGTTGTAAAACACAATATATGAATACTTTATAGAGTGCATTTTTACAGCTCAGCAGCAGCTGAAACGCGGTCGTTAAATTCCAACTGCTTGATGTCATGAGTACGTCTGAGAAAATTGTGAGAGCTCAGTTCAGCAGGCATAAAAAAATCTTAATTTATTGTGTTCTGCAAGGCCACAGTTGAGTCTCGTAAAAAGCCAATTGTTTTTACATCTCAGCTGTGAACTTATTTTTAAACTTGTATGACAGTTAAAAATGTTCAAATGATACTGTAGTTAAAACATTGTCTGTAGATTGAAGGTTTTGACCGTTTGGCCCTTGAGCAAATTCTTTTTAGGTTCATTATTCCATTGCTGGTTGATTTCAGTCCACAGGACATCGGCATTGTAAGCAGACACGTCCACAATGTTGTAGAAAATCACCAAGGGCCAACGGGCAGTCTTGCGCTGACAGCTGTATGTTGCTGTGACTTTGTCCAGATTGTCAACTCCTCCTTTGGTGGAGTTGTAGTCTAGGATCATTTGTGGCTTCATGTCTTCTCTTGTGCACAGAGATGCATCTGTGTGCATTGTGCTCATTACAAGAACATTCTTGTTTCTCTTTGGCCAGTATGAAACAACTGTTGCTTTCTCAGTGAAAACAAATACTGAGGAATGCAGAGGTCTGCCCCGCATCTTCAGAATTTCACTGGGAAGTTCCAGCTTATTTCTTCTGACTGTTCCTAACATAGTCAGCTTTCTCTTCTGAAATTCATCTCCAAGGCGGTAGGATGTAAAGAAGTTGTCACATGTGATGTTATGACCTTGCACCCCTTCACTCATCTCCAGCACCACACGCATCCCCTGATTCTTCTCAGATACTCCTCCAGTTAGCTTTCCAGTATACACTTGCATATTCCATGCATAGCGAGATTTTGCATCACAGGCTGCCCATATTTTGATGCCATACTTGGCAGGCTTGTTGGGCATGTACTGTCGGAAAGGACAGCGCCCCCTGAATGCAACAAGGCGCTCATCTATGGTAACATGGATAGCAGGATTGTACAACAAAGGTAGAATTTCGACCCATTTATCCCATACATCTCTGATCGCAGCTAGTTTGTCTCTTTCACGTCGACCAACTCTGGTGTCGCGGTTTTCAAATCGGATCACACAAGAGATCATGAGAAATGTCTCCAGTGACATTGTTGCTCGAAAATTTGGCTTTCCATTCTCTTCATTCCATAGACTTGCAGTTGCTTCTCCCTTTGACCTGTACACTCCAGCTAATACCAGAATTCCAATGTACGCATGCAAGTCAGTCTGATCCAGTGGCTTCAATTTCTCTTGAAATACACCCCTCCCTTCCAAGTTGGTCATGTCCAGTATAATCTTCTCTATTGGTGGGGATATGAAGAGCTGAAATGCTGATTGAATACCATCAACTCGTGTGATAGAAAATCTTGTAGGACCGGGAGTCATTTTGGTGACATTAGGCTTTGGTGTGGTGATGTTGACCATTTTATATTACTATCTCTAGTTTTCATCTGATGGCGAGACAAATTGACAATCTGGATCATCAATAACATTGTCCTCTGTCTCTGAAAGATCCTCTGTCTCTGAAATATATTCCTCTGCATCACTATCACAGTTCAAAAGCTGTGCTAAAGCTTCCTTCAGATGTAAAACGTCTGGAGCTCATTTTTGTTTTTTTTGTCAAAAAGAAGTGACACAAGAACAGTAACAAGGACAAGGGAAAGAAAGTTTCTCCTCTACACACACCTGGGTCTATGGGCCTGAATGGCTATTCAGAGGCAATCCAAATAAAGTACATCAAAAAGACATGTTTATTTTGGATCTGAACAGCTACTTTCCCCACATTAAAGTGTGCGCGTCAAAATGACCCGCAACTTCATTTTTGGATACAAACTCTGCACAGACATTCCACTACACATCACAGTGTCCAGATTTTGCACACTAGTTCATGACCCTAGATGAGGAAAAGTCCCAAAATTTCATGAAGGAAAAAAAAAGCATAACCAGTACTTTGGCCAACACAAAAACTAAAATGGGTCAAATTGACCCACAATATAATACAAGGGCTAGAGCAAAAAAACAAAAAAAAGACATAGTGGCCCGAAGCATTATCATGTCAAAGACAAAAGGCAAACAGAGCTGGCAGTGTTAGCACAGATTAGCGGTAGCCAAGACTGTTACCAGCAATAATAATTTTATAATAATGCTTGACTTGGTTGTCTTCGTGAAAATGGGGGATATTTGTGTTTGGCCATCTGACGACAACATTAACTGACGTCTGTTTTTCTCCTTATGTGTCATTATGTATCAATGATAATCAAATGGTGTGTATTACCTGGCATAGTTTACGAGACAAAGTAAACTGGTCTCCAGTAGTTGAACCACAGCCAGTGGACCTGCAACCTCCATCAGAGGCTCCTGTAGATATTACATATATATCAGTTTAGCCCTCTGAGCACCAAGACTTGTACCCTTACTGTCACACAGTCCTGCATCTCACCCGGGCAAAGACCACCGTGCCTTCTGGAACAGAGCAGAGTGTAACACCGGAGCAGTCAAGACTTCGCAAGAACTGGAAGAAGGCAGGGTCAGTAGTTGTCGGTAAAACGGAGCGCAGGTAGTCCACATCTACATCCATGAAATATAAAATAAAAACCTTGTAATTTGATATTGAAAGCATTCTCAATCTTTGTATGGCCTCTTATGCGTCCTCACTCTATCACGTCCTCTCACACCATGCAAACAATTACAGTCTTAGCTCCAAAGCTAATAGCCCTCTAATTTGCAAATCTGATGTGTAGATTATAGCTTCTCATGAGTGAGATCAAGAAGGTTAGAGTTAACACGTTTAGCTGTGGTTATGAGCAGTGCACATTTGTGTTGAATGATATTGAAGCTTTGTGTGGCCTATAGTCAGTGTTGGACACTACCAGCATGAGACAGGTTTGTTTGTATTAATGGTTGTTTCCGTTTTCGCTGTCTAGGGTGCTTATTTGATTGGCTACATTCCGTTCCATGTCACAGTTCATCGATTCATGACGAGAGTAGGAACTTTGCCCACACAAAGAATTTTGTTTGGAAATATTGAACACTTGCAATATTTATGATTGTCGGCAGGGACATACTGGGCCCAAAATTCAGCCCACGAATTTAAATGGAGAGGACCATGGTGTACACAACCGAAGACCAAATGTTTTTTGTTCCTCCTGCCTTGCAATAAAGCCTCGAATACTAACCAATGAGTGGTGACTGTGACTTTAGGTTTCATCATTTTTGCTGTATATACTGTATGCATAATACAATTGCCTACCCAGTACGGCAGCCTAACACACAGCATCTCTACCAGTGTATAATGTAATCTAATATTTTATATATCTATCCATCCATCCATTTTCTGAGTCGCTTCTCCTCACTAGGGTTGCGGGCGTGCTGGAGCCTATCCCAGCTATCATCAGGCAGGAGGCGGTCTACACCCTTAACTGGTTGCCAGCCAATCGCAGGGCACATACAAACAAACAAACATTCGCACTCACATTCACACCTACGGGCAATTTAGAGTTGTCAACTAACCTACCATGCATGTTTTTGGGATGTGGGAGGAAACCCGAGTGCCCGGAGAAAACCCATGCAAGCACGGGGAGAACATGCAAACTCCACACAGGCGGGGCCAGGGATTGAACCCCAGTCCTCAGAACTGTGAGGCAGACACTCTAACTAATCGTCCACCGTTCCACCTATATATATTTAAATGTATATCTAATATTGCTGCTTCCTGTTCCATTCTCTTCCTTCTCTCCCAATAAGACCACCACATCTTCCTCCTCCTCCTCCTCATTCTCCTCGACCAGCACCACCTCCTCGTTGCCCGTCAATAACCCCGCTGCTAGTGACCTTCACCATTGATGTTGCTGCTGCTAATAATAATAACAATAATAATCATAACAAGAGTTACTGTATGTTCTTAATTCAACCCCAATTTCAATGAAGTTGGGACGTTGTGTGAAACAAATAAAAACAGAATACAATGATTTGCAAATCATGTTCAACCTATATTTGATTGAATACAAAGACAAGATATTTAATGTTCAAACGGATAAACTATTGTTTTTAGCAAATAATCATCCATCCATCCATTTTCTGAGCTGCTTCTCCTCACTAGGGTCGCGGGCGTGCTGGAGCCTATCCCAGCTATCATCAGGCAGGAGGCGGGGTACACCCTGAACTGGTTGCCAGCAATCGCAGGGCACATACAAACAAACAACCATTCACACTCACATTCACACCTACGGGCAATTTAGAGTCTCCAATTAATGCATGTTTTTGGGATGTGGGAGGAAACCGGAGTGCCCAGAGAAAACCCATGAAGGCACGGGGAGAACATGCAAACTCCACACAGGCGGGGCTGGGGATTGAACCCCAGTCCTCAGAACTGTGAGGCTGGTGATCTAACCAGTCGTCCACCGTGCCGCCCAAATAATCATTAACTTGGAATTTTATGGCTGCAACACGTTCCCAAAAAGCTGAGACAGGGTCATGTTTACCGCTGTGTTACATCACCCTTTCTTTTAACAACATTCAATAAACGTTTGGGAAGTGAGGACACTAATTGTTGAAGCTTTGTAGGTGGAATTTTTTCCCATTCTTGCTTGATGTACAGCTTCAGCTGTTCAACAGTCCAGGGTCTCAGTTGTCGAATTTTAGACTTCGTAGCGCGCCACAAATTTTCAATGGGAGACAGGTCTGGACTGCAGACAGGCCAGTTTAGTACCCGCAGTCTTTTACTACAAAGACACGCTGTTGTAACGTGCAGAATGTGGTTTGCCATTGTCTTGCTGAAATAAGCAGGGGCGTCCACGAAAAAGGCTTTGCTTGGATGGCAGCATATGTTTCTCCAAAACCTGTATGTACCTTTCAGCATTAATGGTGCCTTCACAGATGTGTAAGTTATGCCATTGGCACGACCAAAGCACCATACCATCACAGATGCTGGCTTTTGAACTTTGCGTCCATAACAGTCCGGAAGGTTCTTATCCTCTTTGGCCCGGAGGACACGACGTCCACAATTTCCAAAAACAATTTGAAATGTGGACTCGTCGGACCACAGAACACTTTTCCACTTTTCATCAGTCCATCTTAGATGAGCTCGGGCCCAGAGAAGCCGGTGGCGTTTCTGGGTGTTGTTGATAAATGGCTTTTACTTTGCTTAGTAGAGTTTCAAGTTGCACTTACGGATGTAGCGCCGAACTGTATTTAATGACATTGGTTTTCTGAAGTGTTCCTGAGCCCATGTGGTGATATCCTTTACACGTTGATGTCGGTTTTTGATGCAGTGCCGCCTGAGGGATCGAAGGTCACGGACATTCAATGTTGGTTTTCGGCCTTGCCGCTTACATGCAGTGATTTCTCCTGATTCTCTAATTGGGAACACTAATATTAAAAGGTACCTAACTCTCCTGTTTCAAGAACACAAATCCAATCTAATGTATATGCAGATGATATTATTCTCTATTTACAAGAACCCAAGTCATCAAACAGCTTTTAACCTCATTAAGACATTTTCGCAATTATCATAATATGCTATCAATTGGTCAAATAAAAAATACTTCGATAACGACTAACTCATGGACACCCAAAATCCAAACTTTCCTATTCCGCCTGGGAATGTAAAATATCTGGGAAATAAGATCTCAGCAAAACTTTTTTCATTCATTCCATTTCCTTATCCTCACTAGGGTCGTGGGTGTGATGGAGTCTATCTCAGCTAACTCTAGGCGAGAGGCAGGGTACACCCTGAACTGGTCGTCAGCCAATTGCAGGGCACATATAAACAACCACTCTCACTCACATTCACACCTATGGGCATTTTGAATCTTCAATAAACCTAGCATGCATGTTTTCGCTATGTGGGAGGAAACTGTCGTACCCAGAGAAAACGGGGAGAAGATGCAAACTCCACACAGGAGAGGCCCGATTTGAACCCGGGTCCTCAGAATTGTGAGGCAGATGTGCTAACCAGTCGGCCACTGTCCCACCCACCTCAGCAAAATTTATGGAGTAAAATAATCTAAATCACGTACTGAACCTCTACTGGAAATTTTTTTGGGACAACAAAACGTTGGAACAGCATACCTATCTCACTTCTTGGGCGTATCGCTACGGTAAAAATGAAAATGTTACCTCAAATTATTTTTCATTTTAATTATTTTTAGTGATGCCATTCAAACCCACGTTAAAGTGGTTCCAAATACTAAACTCTGTTGTTTATTTATTTATACTCTAAAAATAAGAAAAATAGAATTCACCTATCTACCCTTCAGAAAAAAACAGAAGGGAGACTTGAAACACCCAACTTCAAACACTATTACTTAGATAGCCTCATTAAATGGTTACAGTACATCCAAATGCTGAACAACAATCTTGGCTGCAACTAGAACAGATAGACTGCAATAGACCTCTGATTTATCAGCACAAGTCTCAAACGCCACAAATTTAAAAAAATCTGATTATTGCAGGCACTTAATCAGCTTGGTGGAAAAGTCTATAAACCACACAATCTCAATCAGCACCATATCATTCCTCCACAATATGGCACAATTGTCACAGTTGGGGTTGTCGAAGGCGAGGAAGGCAAGGCAAAAACGTGGAGGACACAAGTGCAAGGAAGTAGGGAGGCAAGGCAGGAGTGCAGGAGTCTCAAAAAAATAATATTTAATCTCCAAAAAGGGCAAACAAGGAACATGGATAAAGCAAAACTAAACGAAGTCCCACAACAGATAACAACCAAACCAAAGTAACAAAGAAACAGTTGAATATAGCGCGGCGGCCGCTGGACAAGCGCCGCCGAAGCTAGGACGGGAGGCGGCCGCTGGACGAGCGCCGCTGGAGCGGGAGCCTGGCGCAGCTACCGGGGAGCCGCAACGGGAAACTGGGACAGCTGTCGGGGAGCCTGGCACGGGAGCCCGGCACAGCTCCCGAGGAGCAGGGATGGGAGCCTGTCCCAGCTGCTGGGCAGCAGGAACGGGGTCTGCAGTCGATTCCTCAGCCTGCCACCATTGAGGTTTGGGAGTAGAGGGTACGAGAGGGGCAGAGTGCACAGGGACTCGGGAAGGTGAACTATGAAAAACGAGTGGTACGGAACGAGGTGGCTTGGGGGCAGGTTTGGATGGACGTGACTTAATTGGAGGCGTGGAACAAGGTGTGGGAACTGGTGAAAAATTAAGTGACTTGGGAACAAGGGAAAAAAAAACGGCAAAATTTGACCTTTACTTGGGCGCCTCCATTGGCCACCATGCGGCGGTCCCGGATAGATGGCCAAACGGGTGCCCAGGTAAAGGTCAGAGCGAAAGGACTTGGGTTGGAAAAGGGGAGACATGACAAAAACTGACTATCCATCCATCCATTTTCTACCGCTTATCCGAGGTCGGGTCGCAGGGGCAGTAGCTTTACCAGACTTCCCTCTCCCCAGCCACTTCATCCAGCTCTTCCGGGGGGATCCTGAGGCGTTCCCAGGCCAGACGAAAGAGGTAGTCTCTCCAGCGTGTCCTGGGTCGTCACCGGTGGGACGTGCCCGGAACCAGGGAGGCGTCCGGGAGGCATCTGAATCAGATGCCCCAGCCACCTTATCTGGCTCCTCTCAATGTGGAGGAGCAGCAGCTTTACTCTGAGATCCTCCCGGATGACCGAGCTTCTCACCCTATCTCTAAGGGAGAGCCCGGACACCATGCGGCAGAAACTCATTTCAACTCACATTATGGAAAAGTTTATTTATTTCCATAATCCCATTCAAAAAGTTTAACTTTCATAGATTATAGATTCAGGGCCCATAATTTAAACAATTTCAAGTATTTATTAGTTTATTTTTACGTAATTTGGGCTTCCATCTTATAAAGCCCACAAAATCGGGAATTCAAAAAATTAGAATACTGTGACAAAATTACCATTTACTTCTCAGTTTTTGTAGGAAAAAATAAAGAAATTAGGGTCACATTATGTCAATCAAAATATGGTACTTTGAAAATGATTTGTTAATATTCAATACTTGGTTGAGAATTCCTTTGCGCTGTGGCATTGAGACAATCAGCCTGTGGCATTGCCTGGGAGTTATGGAAGCCCAGATTTCCTTGATGCTGTCAGTTCTTCTTTGTTTTTGGATCTGGTGCCCCTCATTTTCCTCTTGATAAGACCCCATAGATTTTCAATGCGGTTTAGATCCAGCGAGGTGGCTGACCAGTCAAGTACTGTGATGGCAGGGCACCAAACCAAGTTTTGGTGCTTCTGGCGGTATGGGCAGCGGCCAGGTCCTGCTGGAAGATGAAATCTGCAATTCCATACAGATCCTCCGCAGAAGGAATCATGAAGTCCATAAAGCTGGAAACCCAAATTATGTAAAAATAAAAAAATAAATACTTTAAATGGTGGGCCCTGAATCTATAATCTATGAAAGTTTAACTTTTTGAATGGAATTATGGAAATAAACTTTTCCATGATATTCACATTTTTTGGAAAGGGTCTATATATGCTCCAAATAAACATGCTCAACGAATAATTTTAGCAATTGCTAAAAAAAACTATATTGTTAAACTGGAAAGATAAACAAGCTATAAACATTAATCAATGGCAAAATCTTGACATAGAGTATATAACACTCTAAAATATCTCTGTTAAACATTATAACCAAATGGATAACTAAGAAAAATTGGTCACCTTTCATTCTGCCTGGGAAAGACTGTCATACAGAAATGTAATGTAATGTAAATGTACTGTAATGTGACCAAATCATATCTTCTCATCTTAAGATTCCTGTGCATGCTATAGGGTCACTTGCATGTGGGGGGCGGTCCCAGGACTGCTCTCGGTCCCTGGGTGTCGGGGAGGTGCCCGCTGGCCCCACTCAGGGGGCCTCGTCCTGGTCTCCGGGTGGAGGGCTGGGGGTCGTGCTGCTGCACCCCGGGCCTGTGTCCTCCTCTTTCCTCTCCCCGGGCACTCCTACGTGGTCGTCGCCCCTCTCTCCCTCGGGCTGTGTGGGGTCCCCGCCTGACTTCGGGGCCTATGGTAGGATGTCTCCCGCCTTGGACAGGCCTGCCTCCTGTGCCCTGTTCTGGTCGCTGGGTGGTGGTCTGTGGTGGCGGGGGGAATTAGCTGTAGGGTGGGGGGCCGCAGCAGTCTAGCCTCTTACTTCACAAAATCTGCAAATTTTTATTACTCATACTGCACATATTTCATACATTGGGCACATTCACATCTCATTCAGGGTTCCCTGGGTGGGCTGGCACAAGGCATGATGAGGCGGACGTTAGTCCGGGTCCCAGCACATCTGTACTGGTCAACATTGCCCCGTGACCATCTCGCCTCACCCCCACCAGTCTTCCCAATTTTAATACACGACACCCCACCACGGTACAGGGACAATAGTTGCCAGTCGGGGACCTGGGGCATCACGTACAAAGACTAGGATGTGGACGTACAAAGAATTGGATGTGGACGTCGATTTCCAACTGAAACATGGCATACGCTGAAATCCAGAAAACGTCGTACCCACAAAAATATCCAGATGTATTAATCTGTGCGTACGCGTGAATCCAAGCACATTTCTTTCGTACATTCCAATCAACGTGGAAATGAGCGCACGTGTTGGTGTAGCCGACACATCAAATATGCAAATCATATTTAAATGAACCCTGCACCTGAGATCCCGATCTCTGCATGATCAGGAAAAAAGCCAAATGAGCAAGGTAATGAAGAAAAATATTTTTCTTCTGAATGTGAAGTTGCTCAATGAAGTGGAGGTGCGCAAGAAAATCCTCTTTGGCACGCTGTCCTCTAGCGTTAACAACTCGCGAAAGGAGTGACAGCGCGTGTGCGGCTGTCAATGCTGTGGAGTCGGAACAACGCACACACGCTAACGTAAAAAAAAGTGGTCAAACATTAAGGTGGATTTGAAGCGAAGGACAGCTCCCCACTGCCAAAGTGTGGCCAAAACAGGCGGAAGAACCGGCACGGAGGCCCTCACCCCGTTCGAGTAGAGAGTCGCTGTAATCATGAATGACACTATTTTCTCAGGGTTGCTGGAAGCACGTGGCTGACTGATCACCCCACAAGGTTAATACCATGTATTTTTATAACTCAAAAATGTTCATACAGTAACCTACACTCAGCCCTGTTTGATAAAGGTTTATGTGTAAATGTATGTATGGTATTTGTAATAAATCTTTTGAATTCAAATAGAAGCATATCAGGATATAAAAGAGGATATCAAAAACTTTTGAGTACATTTTGATTACTCAATTTATTATTTTAATACACAGGAGAGGACACGCACACTGAAAAAAAAATCGTTAATTTTTTTAGGAGAAGAGGGGTAAATTATGTCATTTCAACACATTTTAATCATTTGGTTTTTTTTCAGTGCATGTGCTGGAGTCACAAGAAGCGATTGAGAGGGCAATAGGGGGCATAAATGATCACCTTGATCAATTAATAGCTGTCCTCACTTATGTCAGTGATTCATTAATACACTGGTCAACAAGTGAATTCAGAGTCCTTGCTTCTTTTACATTGTTGAAATCAAATATTGCCAGGCATGAATTGTTCATCAGTGCTAATTGTTCATATGCCTCTGATGTCCAGATTTATGATAACAGTTTCCCAGCATCACCTCAAAGTGTCGCCAAATCACCAACAGCTGCAGAAAAGTGCGTACGCCAGCCATAAAGTTGACGTGAGGCACCGCACATTTCCACGCTCATTGCACTCTTGATACATCTGAACGTTGCCGAGAAAAAGAACGTATGCCACGTTTTTGTGCGTACGCACCTTTTCTACATGAGGCCCCTGGTACCCATAGTAATTGGGTGGGTAGTTTTACCCGAGGTTGTTCTTTTTTGGCTTGTTTTTGTTATTTTTGTATAAATATCTTTTTTGACGACGTCGCCATTCAATAACACTCCCACCTCTGGTTCCTTCGACAACAGTGAAACATCGGTGAAACATATCCGGAAGATTTTGTTCTTCTTCATATTTGTAAGATCATGCAAGATTTCTGCCCTGGAGGAACTGTTTCTACAGTATATCGGCAACGGAACAGAATCGTTGTGTGTGTGGTGTTTTACATTGAGATTATTTGAGCACACCACTCACAGTACGGTCAAAACTGTTAAATGCCTGACTTTTTATCTTCACGGGTGGGGGTCTATAACAGATCAAATCTTTTAAGATTTGAAAAAGTGTGTGTGTACTAGGCCTGAGCTGAGATCAACATTTCAGCTTTTATTTCCGGGTATTTAATTCTGCAGCATCTTTAATTTGAACCTGCCCATTTTTTTTACATGAGCAAAAGTGTTGCAACGCGTCACTGACATGCTTTGTTTCCTTGGTGTGTCCTGCATTTATTATTCAAACAAGTAGCAGCCTTTAATGTTAATGCTCAGTTTCCCATTTAGGGTATGTCTAATACATCTGTGTACTCGTTAGATGCAGAGGTGGGACCAAAGTCATTGCTTTGCAAGTCACAAGTAAATCTCAAGTCTTTGCCCTCAAATCCTGAGTCAAGTCCCAAGTCGAGACAGGCATATGTTTTCATATATCCCTCCCAAACATGTTTACTCAACAGCAGAAATACATGAATTCAACTCACTTTTTCATTTTATTTTATTTTTCATGGGAGGATGGGGATTTCTGAGCTCACACAAGTAAATGTGTATTTTTTATAATTTTGGAGTATGAAGCTAATATGAATACCACATTTGTGCTTTGTAGTCAAAAATATCACGTCACAATTTAACTGCGCTCAAACCAACCTCCACTCGAAAAGTAGCAGTCAAGCCAGCCGCCCCTAATTTTGTTCATACTAGGCATTACGGTAATAGGTCGCCAACTCGCGGCGAAGCCACCTTCAAAATAAAAGCTTACCAATAATACGGACGTCAGTGCTCTTCGGTTTAGGAATGCAACCAGCAAAGTTAATTTGAATTTTGAAATACATTACATATATTAGAAAATGTACTTTATTTGATATCTTAGGAAAAATAAATGGTAATGGACTCCACTTATATAGCGCTTTATCTACATCATCACAGTGCCCAAAGCGCTTTACAAAGCCTCACATTCACACACACATTCATAAACCAATGGGCGACTGCTGCCATGCGAGGCACTGCCAGGCCCACTGGGAGCAAATTAGGGTTCAGTGTCTTGCCCAAGGACACTTCGACATGCAGACAGTCGTAGCAGGCATTCAAACCTGTTCTACCTACTGAGCCAAAGCCACCCCAACATAATCCCATTGGTATCGCAAGACAAGTCCAGATCTGTGTGACAGACCACCAAGGACTCCACAAAAAGAGGTTTGATGAAGATCTGATATTGTATTTCAAAATAAAAATCTCTTAAAACTGCATATGTTGCTTTCATTACCCCTGACTGAAAAAATCTGTTACATTTTTTTAATGAGTTATCACAACACCGGTCCAGTTCTGGGGGACACTACACCACCCCAGGTCTCCAACAAAAGAGGTCCCATCAAAATCTGATGTGGCATTTCAAAATAAAAGACTATTTTAGTTGGTATATTTCACTGTCATGATCACGGATTTCAAAAATTCATTAAAAAAAATCGGTTAGTTATCACAACACCATACCAGTTCTGGGGGACACTACACCACCCCAAGTCTCCAACAAAAGAGGTCCCATCAAAATCTGATGTGGCATTTCAAAATAAAGGTCCACTGAAATTGGTATATTTCACTGTCATGATCACGGATTTCAAAAATTCTTTAAAAAAGATCTGTTAGTTATCACAACACCAGTCCAGTTCTGGGGGACACTACACCACCCCAAGTCTCCAACAAAAGAGGTCCCATCAAAATCTGATGTGGCATTTCAAAATAAAAGACTATTTTAGTTGGTATATTTCACTGTCATGATCACGGATTTCAAAAATTCATTACAAAAAATCTCTTAGTTATCACAACACCAGACCAGTTCTGGGGGACACTACACCACCCCAGGTCTCCAACAAAAGAGGTCCCATCAAAATCTGATGTGGCATTTCAAAATAAAAGACTCTTGAAATTGGTATATTTCACTGTCATGATCACAGATTTCAAAAATTCATGAAAAAAATCTGTTAGTTATCACAACACCAGACCAGTTCTGGGGGACACTACACCACCCCGAGTCTCCAACAAAAGAGGTCCCATCAAAATCTGATGTGGCATTTCAAAATAAAAGACTCTTGAAATTGGTATATTTCACTGTCATGATCACGGATTTCAAAAATTATTTAAAAAAAATATCTTAGTTATCACAACACCAGACCAGTTCTGGGGGACACTACACCACCCCATGTCTCCAACAAAAGAGGTCCCATCCAAATCTGATGTGGCATTTCAAAATAAAAGACTCTTGAAATAGGTATATTTCACTGTCATGATCACGGATTTCAAAAATTATTTTAAAAAAATATCTTAGTTATCACAACACCAGACCAGTTCTGGGGGACACTACACCACCCCAGGTCTGCAACAAAAGAGGTCACATCAAAATCTGATGTGACATTTCAAAATAAAAGTCCACTGAAATTGCTATATTTCACTGTCATGATCACGGATTTCAAAGATTCTTTAAAAAAAATCTCTTAGTTATCACAACACCAGTCCAGTTCTGGGGGACACTACACCACCCCAAGTCTCCAACAAAAGAGGTCCCATCAAAATCTGATGTGGCATTTCAAAATAAAAGACTCTTGAAATTGGCATATTTCACTGTCATAATCACGGATTTCAAAAATTATTTAAAAAAATATCTTAGTTATCACAACACCAGACCAGTTCTGGGGGACACTACACCACCCCCGGTCTCCAACAAAAGAGGTCCCATCAAAATCTGATGTGGCATTTCAAAATAAAAGTCCACTGAAATTGGTATATTTCACTGTGATGATCACGGATTTCAAAAATTCTCTAAAGAAAATATGTTAGTTATCACAACACCAGTCCAGTTCTGGGGGACACTACACCACCCCAAGTCTCCAACAAAAGAGGTCCCATCAAAATCTTATGTGGCATTTCAAAATAAAAGTCCACTGAAATTGGTATATTTCACTGTTATGATCACGGATTTCAAAAATTCATTAAAAAAAAATCGGTTAGTTATCACAACACCATACCAGTTCTGGGGGACACTACACCACCCCAAGTCTCCAACAAAAGAGGTCCCATCAAAATCTAATGTGCCATTTCAAAATAAAAGACTCTTGAAATTGGTATATTTCACTTTCATGATCACAGATTTCAAAAATTATTTTAAAAAAATCTATCACACCACCAGTCCATGACAGTGAAATATATCAATTTCAGTGGACTTTTATTGTGAAATGCCACATCAGATTTTGATGGGACCTCTTTTGTTGGAGACTTGGGGTGGTGTAGTGTCCCCCAGAACTGGTCTGGTGTTGTGATAACTAACAGATTTTTTGTAATGAATTTTTTAAATCCGTGATCATGACAGTGAAATATAGCAATTTCAGTGGACTTTTATTTTGAAATGCCACATCAGATTTTGATGGGACCTCTTTTGTTGGAGACTTGGGGTGGTGTAGTGTCACCCAGAACTGGTCTGGTGTTGTGATAACTAACAGATTTTTTTAATTATTTTTTTAAATTCGTGATCATGACAGTGAAATATACCAATTTCAAGAGTCTTTTATTTTGAAATGCCACATCAGATTTTGATGGGATCTCTTTTGTTGCAGACCTGGGGAGGTGTAGTGTCCCCCAGAACTGGACCGGTTTTGCGATATCTCATTAAAAAGATTTAACAGATTTTTTCAGTCAGGGATAATGAAAGCAACATATGCAGTTTTAAGAGATTTTTATTTTGAAATACAATATTAGATCTTCATCAAACCTCTTTTTGTGGAGTCCTTGGTGGTCTGTCACACAGATCTGGACTTGTCTTGCGATACCAATGGGATTATGTTGGGGTGGCTTTGGCTCAGTAGGTAGAACAGGTTCGAATCCCTGCTACGACTGTCCGCATGTCGCAGTGTCCTTGGGCAAGACGCTGAACCCTAATTTGCTCCCAGTGGGCATGGCAGCGCCTTGCATGGCAGCAGTCGCCCATTGGTTTCTGAATGTGTGTGTGAATATGAGTCTTTGTAAAGCGCTTTGGCCACTGTGATGATGTAGATAAAGCGTCTAAGTGCAGTCCATTGCCATTTATTTTTCCTAAGATATCAAATAAAGTAATTGTATTAATGTATGTATGTATGTAATGTATCTCAAGATTCAAATTAACTTTGCTGGTTGCATTCCTTAACCGAAGAGCACTGACGTCCGTATTATTGGGAAGCTTTATTTTGAAGGTGGCTTCGCCGCGAGTTGGCGACCTATTACCGTAATGCCTAGTATGAACAAAATTAGGGGCGGCTGGTTTGATTGCTACTTTACGAGTGGAGGCTGGCTTGACCGCAGCACAATTTATCACGTGCAAAAAGTAATTATTTCACCTGAATTTCTACTGCACCTGGCAGTCTGGACTGAAGCTTGCAGATTTAAATTTACGCAACATTCACTTTCTTAGCATAAAGCACTGTTGTACTAATCCCTAATTTCAGTCGGATTATGAACTGTTAAACCGTTCATAACAACACAAACAGTCACTGTTCGTCAGAGCTCAGTCAGAGTGAAAGCCCTATTGAGTTCGGAATTCAAGTTCTACACTTGGGACTGTCAAGCGGACGCGTGGTGAAGTGTTGCGCAACCACACGGGAATACAGGGGGGGGGGGTTAACATTAATGTTAATATTAGACGCTCTTCCATTATTCGAATCGTAAACGTTCCTCACCTTTGTCGGTAAAACAAAAGCTGCGCAGAAAGAGCAGGCAATCATTCAGCCCGGCGAACAGCGAGAAGCAGCCACAAAACGGGTTTTCCCTGAAGAAGAGCTCGAACACTGAATGCTCCTGGTGCCTCCCGGCACGCCAGTACGCGTAAGCCATGGTGAATTGATACAGATCGGTCAGCAGCGGTGGCACCCGCTCCAGTATTGACCTCTCGCATGTGGTGCTGCAAGGCGCTGCCATGTTATTCAAACTCTCGTTCCAAGTCCACGGACACCGCCGGGGATTTCTGGGAATTGAACTTCATAGAGTAGCTTCGCATGCTGATTGACTTCAACTTCGACTAATTTTGTGTGTATTTAAACAAATTGGCTGGTTGTCAACCAACAGTTAGAGAACGCTTTCGACAAAATAACCAGTTTGATGGGTATCCACCCTTTCTATTGTATAATTGCTTTTCACGTTTGTCCCGAGGATGTGTATTCACGGTCAATGCCAGCGAGAGCATAGATATGAATAAAGGTATCGGATACAACACGCCCCTTTTGAGGTTTGTCCTGATGGTAACACTAAGCTAGTAGGGGCAACGTCGTCAAAGAATTCCATGTGTGGTTACGGTAAGAAAGCCGAAAGAAAAAGGATGCCGGCACCTTGTGCTGCACACGGTTGCGCACAACGCCGTATAATTCCGACAACGGAACTGAGAGTCGTCTTTTACAGGTCAAAATATTTTTGTGGCCTTTTTTAAATTATGTCCAGTATTGATAGCACACGCTTTGGCATTCACAAAGGAAATCTCATGTAAATTGGTTGAGAAACAAGCAAGTTACGACTAATTTCAATTGCCATGCATTGCCTTTGATGGGAAGTCGCCCCTGCCAACATGGCCGCCAGCAGGCACGTCTCTTTGGAGTCCGACTGAACTGCTACAAATTCACTGGCAAATCGTCTTCTCTTCATATCTGTGAGTGCGATCGTATCTGGTAAATCAACAAGCTCAATACTGTATATGTTTTACACTGTATGCTATTCCTCTGGAGGTGTGTCAAATAAAAGCTGGCTTTCTAACTCGCGCTAGGTGACGCATTTTACTCGGTCGGGCCAGCCTCTACAATTTACACATCCCAGGGTGACAAATGTCTAAAAAAATACCGTTTTTCAAACAAAAGATATTTGGTTTTTTTATTCTGTTTGCTCTCCATCCATCCATCCATTTTCTGAGCTGCTTCTCCTCACTAGGGTCGCGGGCGTGCTGCAGCCTATCCCAGCTATCATCGGGCAGGAGGCGGGGTACACCCTGAACTGGTTGCCAGCCAATCGCAGGGTCTGTTTGCTCTAAAAGTTGGCAATGGGAGTCCACCACTTACTACAGGTCAAAGTTTGCAGATATCTTGCATTACAGAGAAAGTGGATTCAACCCATTCACCAAAAATGCTGCCAACCTTTGGTGAACAGAAAGATTACAAACTGAAATGTTTTAATTACCCTTAAATTCAATTTTGGATTGAGTTTGGACACCCTCAGTGAGAATGAATTAACAATGTGCATGCACCCCAGAAGGTTAGCCAATCACATTGAAACACTCCCCCTCCTCACCCCGATCCAACCAATTACAGCGCTTCCCTCCTCAACTGATGTGAGATTTGTGAGAAACAATGCAGCATGTACTGTATTTGCAACAGCAGACTAAGACCTACAACCATAATGAGATGGCGTATATGAATGTGGAGAAATTTCAATTTTCATTTGACATAGGCAAAAGTACATTATTGTAACAAATTTTTGCTTTGTGTTTGACAATTTAGTGCATTTGTCATAATACCAAGTTAGGTTATTAATTGGGCGTAAGTTGTTTATAGTTCTGTTAGAGACAGCAAAATCTTTTTCAGCTTATCAACAGCATGTTATCACTGTTGACTTTACACAACAACATACTCGTATGTATTGTGTTCATACAGGTTTTGTCCTGGAAGTCACAAACAAAACATGGCACTCTTGAATGAAAATTAACTTTTGTTCGAAAACCGTTCATGTAAGCCAGAATGAGCGCGTTCTTAATAACGTTTATCAGGCAGAAATGAACTAAGTTCAGTTCCCATTCGCCCAAAATATGAACTACCGTAATTTCTCATGTATAATGTGCATTTTTCCCCAAAAAAACCCGTCAAAAATCAATGGTGCGCATTATGCATAGGTACAGGGTCAAATGAAAAAAAAAAAATTTAATTTCACATTTTATAAATGTATGCCGCCATGTAGTGGTTATGAAAAAGCTGTATACTTTCATTCCAATATGCCACCGCCACCTAGAGGTTATGAAAAATGTGTACACTTTCATTCTAGTATGCCAATGTCCCCAAAAGGTTATGAAAAAGGTGTAGCCTACATTTTCATTGCAATATGACAATATGCCTGCATATTTGTACAGTTGTACTCATAAGTTTACATACCTAGGCAGAATCTGTGAAATATTGCTTTCTCATTAAAATAAAATTGAATGTGTTTCGCCTGGTCCTTTATGTTTTCTTTAATTCTTTAAAGTATTGTACCCATCTTACAAATTCTGCCTGGGTAATGAAACATATGAGCACGACCGTGTGTTTTAGAATTTACTAAATAAAAGTAGGGCTGTGAATTTCAAAATAAGAGCAAGCAAATAAAAAGAAAGTATTATGTGTTCAAATAAAGTGCTTAACTTCAGAATATTTCTTTTAAAAAACTAACAAAATACAGATATTTCATGTTTTGATCATATGGGTAGAAGCAAAATCAGTCATTGCAAAAGTGCATTATACATAGGTACAAAGGTTTTCCAGAATTTTGGGGTCAACTTTGGGGGTGCGTATTATACATGGGTGCGCATTATACACGAGAAATTATATTAGTTCATGAACTTTCATTCATTGAAGTCGTTCAGGTACAACACTGCACATAGGTGTGTTTATGTTAGCTGCAGTTTGTTGATTGTGTGCCTCAATTCACTGTAGGCTTACATTTATGTTGCACTTTGTTTGCATAAAAACCAGACTGTTGTGTGCAATATTCTCCACCCAGTCAGTTCTGTTGTATGTTAAACTAAGCTGAGCTAAGCGTTACCTGATGTCTTACCAAATATAGTATATAAGATGCTCGTGTATTCTTCCTAGTAATTTCTCGACAAAGCCTCTTTCCCCGAGGTAAAATAACTTCCGTTTTTTCTTGTATGACTAATCTGCATATAACAATCATGGCTGACAATGTCTATGTACAAACTAGGTACATGGGCTTGCTTTAAATGTGTTGAACATATAGAAACAACTTTCTATTCCTGATGATATTCCTAATGGAGAAGACCCGGTGGAAGCGCTACGAAGCGATGTCTGCCATCTAGTGGTGATTGAATGGTGTTATTATAAGTTAAAACTGATCAGTTATAGTAGAGGAAGCATGTTTACAGTTTCCACAAATTCAATCGAGGGGCCACTCAAAGTATGTGACCCGCGGGCCGCAAGTTGCCCATCCCTGATATACAGTATTGTGCAAAAAAAATGTACTTGCAACTTTATCAAGATCATCATTTAAAGCCGTTTAAAATATTTCTTTATTAGGTACTCCACCTCACTCCTGCATTCCAAAAATCTAAATGTTAGGTTAAATAAATACAGCATAACAAGCCCCAGCTGCTAAATGAAAAACTGCAAGTATAGGATAACTACCAACACCCCCCCAAAATAAAAACATTTAGAGTTCCCTAATGTAATGGTTTAAACCATAAATATAACACAAACTATGATCTCTTAACAGTCTCAATATTTCAACTTCATCTTAAAATATTACCCTTTTTTTTTTCAAATGCACCAGAAGTGCACATGTACTGTACATACATATGGGTCAAAGATTCTGCAATTTCCAGGCTAAACCACTCAACGTACAAAAGTGGTCTCTGTTGACATGGATCACTCCAAAATACTCCCTTCACAGCATTTACTGTACTAGTTTCCTATTTAGACAGGGCTTTGGCATCATTTTATAGTATCTTATGGAGTTTCAGAAAGGCACATATAATTGTGCAATGGAACTTCGATTACAAACTGAATTGGTTCTTGAACAAGGTTTGTAAATTGAACAGAATTTTCTGATAAGAAATAATGTAAAGATGAATAGTCCAATAAAAAAATTTAGCTTCGCCAAAATTCCCTATTTTAGTAAACGTATGCACACTTAGAAGATGATATAAAGCCTTAAAGTACTGTCTATCACATGTTAACAACAACAAACGGAACGGTCCTCATGGGAGTGAATTTGACCTCAGCCTCACACTAAACATTGCTAAGCTAAGGGACTAATACAGCTTTTGTTAATAAACATGTTTTTTTTCTTGACCATTCCAGTAATTAAATGTATTTATTAAAGAGACAGTGCACTGCATATTTTATACCAAGCAAGAACAACGGAGCAGGATTAACTGGGAGTAAAGAAGGAGGAGAGAGCAGTATTTTATTTTTAAACACTCACTCGGGAATGGGAGGGAGTGGGATCAACCTCTGCGAGAGTGGGAGGGAGCGGGAGTCAATATCCACTGTGTCAGACTCTAATGCAGACACGCACCCAAACAGTGTTACGTCCCTCTGGTGTGTTCACAGCCAGTCGTAAATCACCAAACCCCTTCAACAACCAGCTTGGTACAATTATGAAGGATAAAAAATGAAATCCATTTTACTTTGACTTCTTGGCTTAGAGCTTCTTCTCTTGAGAACAAGTCGGCATATACTGTAAGTGCCTCACTTTCTTGCGAATGATAGTCTCAGAACTCTCATCGACAGGCTAGCTGTTTTTTTATTTATCAGAATATTTTTTATTTGCCAAGTATGTCAAAAACAAACAAAGAATTTGTCTCTGGTAGTTGGAGCCGCTCTAGTACGACAATAGACAGCCATTTTGACAAAAATACTTTTGAGACATAAAAACATAAAATCACACTACGGAGAGTAACTTAGCCTCTAGCAATTTAATGGCAATTGTGCAAAATGATGCCAAGTCCTCTAGCAATTACAGCAGTTTGAAATGACAAATAGAACAATAGTCTTGTGCAGTGACCATTGTGAAAATGGCGCAGACTTCAAGAAATGTAGGCAGTTTAAAGTGACTAGTACTCCGATAATCTGGGACAATGTCAATTGTGCAATTGGTGCAGATACTTCCCAAGCACATGAGTGGCCAGTATTGGTCAACAATAGATAGGTTGGCGAGACTACTATAGTGAGTGCACGAGTATAATTGGCCTGACAGAGATGTTACTACAATCTCAAGACAGAATTGGCAGCATGTTACAATGGAATTGTAAGGTAACTGTTTAAGAAGTTACTGGCAAGAGGGAGGAAGCTGTTGAATGTTGTTTGTTCGCTTGTTTTAGTTTGCATTGATCAATAGCGCCTACCCAAGGGAAGGAGGTGCAAGAGGTGGTGACCAGGATGTGGAGGGTCTATGATGATTTTGCATGCTCTTGTCTTAGTTCTGGCAGCGTGCAAGTCCTCAAGGCTGGATAGGGGGGAACGGACAATTTTTTCAGCACTTTTGATTGTCCGTTGCTGTCCGAGTTTGTCCTTTTTTTTAGCAACACCAAACCAGACTGTGATGGGTGAACACAGGACTGATTTGATGACTGCTGTGTAGAACTGCCTCAACAGCTCCCGTGGCAGACCGTGCTTCCTCAGAAGCCGCAGGAAGTACATCCTCTGCTGGGCCTTTTTGAGGATCGATTTGATGTCGGTCTCCCACTTCAGGTCCTGAGGGACTGTAATTCCTAAAAACTTGAAGGTAGAGTGCGCCCATTAATGGGCGCACCACCCGGCACAAAATGGATGAATGAAACGTTAGCACACTGCGTGCGATATGGTTCGGCGATAGGGCAATATTTTTGGTCGGCCTGTGGTTCGTAAATGGAATAGTTAAAACATTGATTCGTTCGTAAATTGGGGTTCTTCTGTAGTCAACCATGGGGGGAGTGCTTTATTCTTAATTGTACGTGGGTGTGAATGGTTGTCTATGTGTGTGCTGTGACTGACTGGCGACCCTAATGAGAGCAAGTGGTATAGAAGATGTATGGATGGATGGAGTTATAGGAATAGGATCAGTAAGTCTAGTGGTGGCCCAAGATGCTTTATGTATACCAAGTTGTTGGCAAAACTCTCAAATGTGTTCTTTCACATGAAATATTTTGATCTTAGACGAGAATACAATTTTGTGTTTTGAAATTAAACTACTATGAACAACCGTGTTCTCTAATTCTTTTTGTCTGTGCAGACACGTAAGTCATTCTGCAGTCCACTCCAAGTACAAGAAAACACTTCCCTGATTGACAGTCCACACATCTCCTTTGATGGAGTGAGAAGGTCCATCTCTGACATGAAGAAGCACCGACAGGGTTTTTGCCACACTTAATGTGCAAACATAACTACTGCAGGTGTTTTCACCTAATTCAATTTAATGTTATATTACTTTTTATGTCTTACAGACTGAAGGACTTACAGTTAAAATAATGTGGGTGTTGTGTCTTCACAGTAAAAAAAATTCAACATCCTGCATGTGGAAAAGTCAACCAAAGGTGAGCTTGCAAAAATAAGTACTGTGCATTTGTCAAGACAAAATATTTGATACAGCTTTTATTATATATTAATAGATCGTGTAGGTGGTTATGGAGTTGTGGCCATTCAGTATAGATGCAAGTAGAAAGCTGAGGCTACTGCAAGCATACTGCAGTGACTCTATGGATGCATTAACATTTAATACAGTGGTTGTCCCACTCTCAGGGGCATGCATTGTATGGCACACAGGAAACAAAACCAGTTTATCCACATTCAGTAAAGTGTCACGTACAAACATAGCTAAAATTGTAGGTACTCTGCTGTTTAAGATTTCTCTAAACTTCAATGAGACTTGTGCCCCTGTCGGCAGGCATTATGTGTCATGGCTATGATGAGCTGGACCCCAAAGCAGTAACAGAGCATATATGACTGATTCAACAGTCTTTATTTACAAAAACGTAAAGTAACAAATAAAACTGTTAAATACAGAAAGCGCTACCAAACCAGTAGGAATTGTTTTTTACCGAAAACTATGGTGCAAGGCAATAAGCAATCAAAAGCACCGCAACAAAAAGTAAACACTAGAAAAACGTGGCTTACAGTGATAGGTCAAAGGAGCAAGGAGTAGTTCGGGGTAAATGAGGCCCCGTGAAGTATTTCTGTCATGAACGCAACAGAGGATAGGACCCAAAAATGCGCGACTCCAAAACAAATGGACTATCAAAAAAGAGAGGTTTAATATACGGGCATAGGTCGGTACACAGGCAGGCAATCCAAACAAGGCAACAGTATCCAAAAACATGCGGCAAAAAGGCGAGGTCGATAATCGGAACAGGGTCTAGTCTTACTGTGAGTCTGTGACGTGGAAACAAGGAATGCTGGAATGCAACGACAAGGTACAATGAACTGGCGACGAGAGAGAATGAGACACGAGGTTAAATACAAGGGGTAATTAGGGTGAACGAGACACAGGTGGTGAAGATGCTCTCAGGAGCAGGTGTGTGTGAATCAGGGGGAAGACAAAAACCGGAACACACACCCATGACAGTACCCCCCCCCCCCCTTAACGGCCGGCCCCAGGTCCCCTGGATGCGCAACGTGGAATTCAAGAATGAGCGAGTCATCCATGATAAATGCAGACGGCCAAATAGACAAAAACATAAACATTCAACATGTCATGCAGGACATCATTGACAAGGTTTTGGAAAACAGCTGGAGCGTTAGTAAGTCCAAAAGGCATTACCAAATACTCATAATGTCCCGTTGGTGTGTTGAATGCTGTTTTCCATTCATCCCCCTCCCTTATCCTGACTAGATGATACGCATTTCTTAAGTCCAGTTTGGTGAAAATCTTTGCTCCCTCCAGGAACTCAAAGGCGGTGGAGATGAGAGGAAGAGGGTAGCTGTTTTTTTTACAGTTATCTTGTTGAGACCCCGGTAATCGATACAGGGTCGCAGGGTCTTGTCCTTTTTGTCCACAAAGAAAAATCCTGCTCCCGCAGGGGATGAAGATGGGCGAATGATCCCGGCTGCCAGTGATTCTTCCACGTACTCCTTCATGGCCTTGTGTTCCGGCCCTGAAAGAGAGAACAACCTCCCTCGTGGGGGTGTGGTTCCAGGCAGCAAGTCAACAGCACAGTCATAAGGTCTGTGGGGTGGAAGGGATTTGGCCTTGGACTTGGAAAAAACGTCTTTAATATCCTGGTAACAGGTGGTGAAGATGCTCTCAGGAGCAGGTGTGTGTGAAACAGGGGGAAGACAAAAACCGGAACACACACCCATGACAATTGCGGTGCATTGGGCGAACTGTATTACTACCGTGTTGGTACTGTGTCCCCGTGTTGCTCAATACAGACACCTGCTGGATCTTAAATATAATTGCAGACAATTTATACAATATTATTTAGGTTACTGTAAAGGCTTCTTCAAGGCCTCTTTATACTCCCGCGGTCGCACGGCCAACAACGCCTGCATTGCATCACGTGACCGACGTATTTCCCCGCGCAGCACCTCTGCGTAGCTTTCCACGCATTTGACAAAAATAGTTGCTGCGCGTCAAACGCCACGGAGATCATCTCTCGTGATTGGTCTGTTTTAGTCACAAGCTCTGATGACATACTCAGCGTTCCCCTTCTCCGTCCGCGCAAGTAAGTTATATTTAAAATATCTTTTGTGTGTCATAACGTAGAAATAAGAGTAAAGTGTTGTGATCGTAAGTGTGATGTTCCTTATGCAGTTGTGTTTGAGGCTGAAAGTTGTAAAATTGTATTATTAAAATTGTTTATTAAAAAAAAAAAAAAAAAAACATTTTTCAAGTGTTTTTGCATTCAAGTGATTATTTTTTGTTTGTTTGTTTTCTAAAACAATTCTCCAGCTTTGGAGAACTCTCTCTCACACAAGGCGCTGATAGGGCTTGTGTGCCTAAAAACTATAGACTGCCAAAAGAGGTTAATATTTACATTAAATATGAAACTAATTAAATGTATAAACTGCAGTGGAACCTCGATAGAACGAACTAATAGGGGCGGGGGCTCATCCGATTTAGCCTATTGTCCGTTGCATTGAAGCATTTTTTTTTAGGACATATGTACCCATATTACTGTATATTATAAAATATTATTGTTTTGTAGTTTTTTTTAGTACAGTACAGTACAAAGTTATTGTAAATAAATATTTGTAAAACATTTAAAATGTTAGAAAGTTGCACATTTTATCCAAACTTACCACGCGGGTGTTCTTGGTTATGGTGACATTGTTGACGTACAGTACTCATCATAGCCGAGTCGCTTTTACGAGCCGTGAGGAATTGTGTGATTCCTACTGTAGATCCAAATGCATTGCCAAAGGTGAACGGCTTGACAAAAAAAAAAAGGTTACTGTACCTGAAATAGCATGCTCCAGACTTGTGTTTTGTATTCCTCAGAGTTAACGCCATGCCGCTCTCTCTCTGCCAGCGTTAGTCTACGCACAGTAGACAATATGCCTACATGGCCACCACGTAGGCACGTCTTTTGGAATTGGATCTAGTCATATATATCAGTGTAACATCAGTCTAAGACTAACTCACTAATTAATTAACTAACGGCGTTTTAAGTGACAAATGGAAACTATTTTCAGACACATTGTCCCGACGGGCGGCACGGTGGTGGACTGGTTAGAGCGTCTGCCTCAGCCTCACAGTTCTGAGGACCGGGGTTCAATCTCCAGCCCCACCTGTGTGGAGTTTGCATGTTCTCCCCGTGCCTGCGTGGGTTTTGTCTGGGTACTACAGTTTCCTCTCACATCCCAAAAACATACGTGGTAGGTTAATTGACAACTCTAAATTGCCCATAGGTGTGAATGTGATTGCGACTGTTTGTTTGTTTGTATGTGCGCTGCGATTGGCTGGGTGCAGTGCAGGGTGCAGTGCAGGGTGTAACCCACTTCCTGCCCGATGATAGCTGGGATAGGCTCCAGCACGCCTGCGACCCTAGTGAGGAGAAGTGGCTCAAAAAATGGATGGATGGAAGTGTTCAATCTCATCGAATGCAATTGACCTATGGGGTCCCTCAAGGGTCAGCTCTTGGACCACTCCTGTTAAGCCTTTATATGCTACCCTTGGGTCAAATTCTTCAGAACTTTAATTTTTACTATCATAGCTATGCAGATGACACACAGTTATATCTAGCAGTGTCTGAGCCAAACCTTTCTTCAATTAAACCACAACAAAATTGAGACAATTGTTTTTGGCAATAAAGAAAAGAGGATTGCTGTTTGTAGATACCCGGAGTCACTCTCTTTAAAAACCAAAGAGCTGGAAGAGCTGGTGACCTGGGTGCGGAGGGTCCGAGAGGATTTTGCATGCCCTTGTCTTAGTTCTGGCAGCGTGCAAGTCCTCAATGGTGGGTAGGGGGGTACCGACAATCCTTTCAGCAGTTTTGATTGTCCGTTGCAGTCGGAGTTTGTCCTTTTTTGTAGCAGCACCGAACCAGACAGTGATGGAAGAACACAGGACTGATTCGATGACCGCTGTGTAGAACTGTCTCAGCAGCTCCGGTGGCAGGCTGTGCTTTCTCAGAAGCCGCAGGAAGTATAAAGGTCTTGACGGTTGACACAAGGCGGCTGGACAACGTGAGGGGCACCTGTGGCGAAGGATGCCTCCTGAAGTCCACGATCATCTCTACAGTCTTGAGCCTGTTCAGCTCCAGGTTGTGTCGGCCGCACCACAGCTCCAGCCGCTCCACTTCCTGTCGATATGCAGACTCGTCACCGTCCTTGATGAGGCCGATGACAGTGGTGTCATTTGCAAACTTCAGGAGTTTGACAGTCGGGTGCGCTGAGGTGCAGTCGTTCGTGTAGAGAGAGAAGAGCAGCGGAGAAAGGGCACAACCTTGGGGCGCCCCAGTGCTGATGCTGCGTGTGGATGAGGTGGCCTCCCCCAGCCTGACCTGCTGTGTCCTGCCCATCAGAAAGCTGTAAATCCACTGGCAGATGGCAGGTGAGACGCTGAGCTGGAGAAGCTTGGATGAAAGGAGTTCAGGGATGATGGTGTTGAACGCTCAGCTGAATTCCACGAACAGGATCCTCGCGTAGGTCCCTGCACTGTCGAGGTGTTCTAGGATGAAGTGCAGTCCCATGTTGACTGCATCATCCGCAGACCTGTTCGCTTGGTAGGCAAACTGCAGGGGGTCCAGCAGGGGACCTGTGACAATCTTGAGGTGGTCCAGCACGAGACGTTCAAAGGACGTCATGACCACAGATGTCAAGGCGACAGGCCTGTAGTCATTTAGACCCGAGATTGCAGGTTTCTTAGGGACTGGAATGATGGTGGAGCGTTTGAAACAGGATGGTACTTCGCACAGTTCCAGAGATCTATTGAAGATCTGTGTGAAGACTGGAGCGAGCTGGTCCGCGCAGACTTTGAGGCAGGATGGGGACACATGGTCTGGGCCTGCCGCTTTGTTAATATTTTGTTGTTTGAAGATGCGTCTCACATCCTGTTCATGGATGGTTAACGCAGAATTCAGAGGTGTGATTGTGGTCGGTGATGTGGCTGGCTGGGTGTGTGTGAAAGTGTCCTTTTCAAATCTGCAGTAGAAGGTATTCAAGTCGTTGGCTAGTGTGCTATTGTTCTCAGCTTGGGGGGATCGTCGCTTGTAATTAGTCAGCGATTGGAATGCATGCCAGACTGATTTAGAGTCGTTAGCGCTAAACTGTTTTTCCAGCTTTGCTGCATAGTTCCTCTTTGCAATGTTAATTTCTTTAGTCAGCTGGTTTCTTGCTCGATTATACAGGGCCCTGTCCCCGCTCTGATATGCGTCCTCCTTAGCTTGGCGAAGCTGCTTAAGTTTAGCAGTGAACCACGGCTTGTTGTTGTTGAATGTGCGAAATGATTTTGTTGGTACACACACATCTTCACAGAAACTGAACCATCGGGTACAGCGTCGCAAAGCCAGGTCTCCGTGAAGCACATGGTGGCGGAACGTCCGAAGTCTTTACTGGTCTTTAACAGAAGATGAAGCTCGTCCATTTTGTTGAGTAGGGAGCGTACATTCGCGAGGTGGAGCGACGGGAACGGCAATCTGTGTCCTCTCTTACAGTTTCACCTGAATGGCGGCTCGCTTCGCTCTGTGGCGCCGTTTCCGTCTCCATGCGCCGAAAACCGCGGACACCGCCCCGGTAAGTAACTCGGGGGGGAAAAACTGAGCAGATTTGCAAAAATTGGTGAAAGAAAGTCCGGAGTAGCCTCCTTGATGGTTAGCAAGTCTATCGTTGTGTAAGTGAGTCGTGTAATGTCTCCAAAGACGAACGAAAAACACAAAAACAAAAACAATACTAGAGAGCGCGTTACCGAGGCGACCACACCATCTTGGCCTTGGCCTTTGAGTCAAGGGCGACATTTCCTTTGAAGTATTTTGTCCTATATGCCCAAATAATTTTTCACAGGATGTATTGTAATTGTCTATTCAGACTGGTGTGCATTCATAAAGAATAGCACAAAAATAATAATTTGACTTTTTTGATTGAAGGAACTTAAGGTTAATGGATTGAACAATTACAATTATAAAGAAATGACAACATATAGGAACATCTCAATAAATATATTTATTTCAGCACTCATACATTACATAGATTCATTAAACATTTGTAAAAATACTTTCCAGAGGGAAATCTTTACCTAATTTCTACATTAAAAATGATGTTGTTTCTTGATTGTTTGTTACATAATATTCTAGTTTCTAGGGATGGTGAATTTTGGTTTAGTTTGCTGTAAGCTGTAACCATCAAAATAATACATATATATATATATATATATATATATATATATTTATGAACTAATGTCACTCTGACTGTGTGTCGTGAATCCCTGTAATATATATGTAAAATTTTGAATGAAACTCCCTCAATAAATAAAGCTTTTGACATTATTCTAATTTAATGATGTACCTGTCAATGCAAAAAAAAAATAATAATAATAATAATAAGAAGAATCATCTTTTATTGTCATGAACATGCATGCATGCACACGAAATTTGTTCTCTGCATTTAACCCATCACAGTGAACACATACACATGTTAGTGGAACACACTGGAGCAGGGGGCACCTGAAGCGCCCGGGGAGCATTTCGGGGTATCAGTGTCTTGCTCAAGGACACCACAGCCGTGAGTCCGGGGGATGTTGGCGGATGGTCCAGTCGGGGTTTTGAACCTAGGTCCCCCATGGTGGCAGGCGATGATCTTAACCATTGAGGCCATGGAGAAAGACTTCCGGACGGCTTCGAGGAAATTCTGGTCCACCATCCGGCGTCTCAGGAGGGGGAAGCAGTGCACCATCAACACTGTGTATAGTGGGGATGGGGCGCTGCTGACCTCGACTCAGGACGTTGTGAGCCAGTGGGGAGAATACTACGAAGACCTCCTCAATTCCACCGACACGCCTTCCCATGAAGAAGCAGATCTGGGTTCTCTGAGGCGGCCTCTCCTATCTCTGGGGTTGAGGTCACCGAGGTGGTTAAAAAGCTCCTCGGTGGCAAGGCCCCGGGGGTGGATGAGATTCGCCCAGAGTTTCTAAAGGCTCTGGATGTGGTGGGGCTGTCCTGGTTGACACGCCTCTACAACATCGCGTGGACATCAGGGACAGTGCCTCTGGATTGGCAGACTGGGCTGGTGGTCCCCCTTTTTAAGAAGGGGGACCGGAGGGTGTGTTCCAACTACAGGGGGAGCACACTCCTCAACCTCCCTGGTAAGGTCTTGAAGGTGATATAGGGTTTTAGGTGTAACAGGTCTGGGGGTGAACCAGGGTGTGATGCAGAAAAGCTCCCAGCAGGGTGCATGTTTATCCGGTAGGGAACAGATGTCGGAGAAGACAATGGCTGCGGGGGGTTGCTGTAAACATGAAAAGCAAGACTGTGGAGACGGCGTCTGGAGCCAACAGCAAATGGCCATCATTCTGCAGAACAATGAGGACGTCAGTGGGCGTTGGACCAATCAGACAACACCGATTCCGTGCTTCCTCTTTGAAACATTGTATAAGTCTGGGGGAGAATCAGACTGCTCTATCTGCTTTGGACTACTCTATCTGCTAAGGCTAAGATGGGGGTAGCTGCGGATCCAGAGCTCTGACGCATGTATAGACTCCTCTGTCAGGAATAAATTGGTTGGTTTTTAACACGTTGTTATAATCGTAGTTCTTTCACGAAAACGAACACGCTAGGAACCGCGAGAGTTAATAGGTGATTTTAAACACAGGTTCCTTCAAATGGCGACCCCGACGTGATCTTGAAAGGACATCAGATAAAATGACAGAAGTGGACAGGAATTCAGTTGGACTGCAAATCTCCCCGGTGCACCGAAATAAAAAAAGGTGAGTGGAAACCTGATTGATTAAATAACGAATTCTGCATATTGGAAATTGTGAAATTTGGTAGACTTGTGGTACAGTTGTGTTATTGTCAATAGTTACTAGGACATTGTGTTGTTGTGTTAATCGGAAGTCATGGTAACGAGGTTCCTGATAAACCAGGATAATAGAAATCCTGGGAGAAAGTAGGGTAACGAGGTACCTGCTTGTCCCGTCGTAGACTGACTTGAAATCGGACACGGTTTCAAATTGTGACATTTCGGTAGCCGTTGGGGATTTTGGGACCCCCAAAAAAACAATTTAGAATAAGATGAGTGTGCCACCAAAACCCTGGGGTGGGAACTGGACAGTTGAGTGTAGAGGTAATGAATGTGATATGTATCGGAGTGATTACCAGAAGTCATTGGAGGATTTGTGGATTGAAATAGGTCAGTTGTTGGCTGGCATTGAAAGAAAGAAGCATCATTTAGAAGTGTGTGGGCAATGTGGAAAAAGGAAAAGAAGATACAAAGGCAGAAATGTACGTTGTTTCATGTAGCAGATGAGTTTCAGAAGGAAGAAAGAGAGGTTCATCATGGGGTGACAGCATTCGTGGCCTCAGCAGCGTTAACAATGTCACCATTACGTCAGCGACGCCTGATGACGACCCTCACCCAACCCCATATTGTATTCCTCCTCTCGGGGAACAATATGGCTGACAGTGTTTCCAGTTCTGGCGAACCACACACCTGCCAAGATCAAGTCATGCGGGATTTGAAGGCCCGCCCCGATTTGTCCTCAGCTCCTTTTTCAGGTGGTCGGGTGTTATTCACAGACGGCTGCTGCTGGAGACATACCTCGGGACCGCTACATGCGGGGGCTGCCGTCGTTGAGGCCCTGACCCCAGGTGACCCAAATTCTGACTTCCACACGCTTTGGTCCACAAATGATTTTGTGAAACCCTCCGCTCAAGCTGCAGAACTGCTGGCCATGTTGAGGGCATTGGAGATATCCCAAGGTCAGAGTGTTACTATTTATTCTGATTCGGCATATGTGGTAGGATGCTTGTTTGTTGATTTGGCTGCATGGAGACGACAGGGTTTTGTTACGTCCACTGGAGAACTAGTGGCCCACGCAGAGATGATTCAACGACTGTGCGAGGCTATTGATAGGCCAGTGGAGGTGGCTGTGGTCAAGTGTCCAGGACATGTGAAAGCGGGCACACTGGTAGAATGGAATGGCGCAGCTGATGCTGCGGCGAAGAAAATAGCAGGCTATCGGAAGGGTGCTGAAGGTAACTATGTTGTTAAACAGGATCAGTTGATTGACTTTCTCCCTGCAGTAACAGTTGATGTAATGCGCAACCTCCAAGAGGCGGCGCCAGTGGAAGACAAACGTAAGTGGCAAAAGACAGGTGCTGAGTATGACGACAGGGAGAAGCTGTGGTTTGGCCCGGCGAGAGGCCTTACAATACTGGTGTTACCTGCAGGTAAGTTCATGCGGTTAATTGTTGAGGAAGTGCATGCCCCGACACATGAGAGTTGTGTGTCAATGCTGAACAAGCTGCGCTTTTGGTGGCACCCTGATCTTCTGCGTAAGGTAAAAGAGTTTTGTGTTTCTTGTGATATATGTCGGAATTTCAGTGTTGGCCCTACAACGAAGAGGGAACTGCAACACACTGAGATGGGCCGATGCCCAAGTGATGTAGTGGTTATGGACTTTACTGATATGTTATTCAAAGTCCAAGGAAAAAGGTACCTGTTAATGATTGGCATCCTTTTTCTGGATGGCCCGAAGCCTATCCTTGTGCAAAAGAGGACGCGTCGTCCGTTACCAAAGCGCTGGTTAACCATTATATCCCGACACATGGGTTTCACGAGTAATCAGATCAGACAATGGTATCCATTTTACGGCTAATTCGTTGGCCACGGTCAAATGTATACTGGGGCTCAAACACAAATTTGGCTCAGTCTACCATCCTCAGTCCCAAGCCCATGTGGAAAGGATGAACCGCACGGTCAAACAAAGGCTGGAAAAAATGTGTGCACACACAGGGCTTAATTGGCTCCATGCCCTGCCCCTTGTTTTGTTCTCCATCAGGCAAGCTATTAACCGCTGAACAGGGTTCACCCCTTTTGAACTCCTGACCGGCCGCTTGATGCCTGGTCCAGACTCTGCTTCGCTCCAGCCGGACATGGAACCACCAAAGGACTAGAAGCCCTTTTGGGAGCAACTGTCATCTCTTGTGTCCTCGCTTTGTGTTTCAGATCCCTCTGTTGCAGACATCCACGTCAGTGACCCCTCCCTTCCATCTCACGTGTATTTGAAAGTGCTCCAAAGGAAGTGGTCTGAACCACGCTGGACTGGTCCGTTTGAGGTGTCAGCTCGGACATCTCACGTTGTGCGTCTCTTTGGAAAGGGGGACAAGTGTCACAAACGCCCTGCGCAGGCCTCTATTGTAAAGTAAAATAATAATAATAAATAAATAAATAAATAAAAAACATTGAGCCTCTCGTGCCTGGTGACTTTCTGCTGTATTGTGTATGCTGGACGTTTTTTGAGCGCTGGTATTCGCTGAAGTCATTTTTTATCTGGTCTACCTGGTTTTGTTTGTTTTTATTCATTTTTATTTCTTTCATCTTTGTGTGGGTGTGTATAGATAGTGTTTTGGTGTTAAATTAGTCATTTAACAAAAGGGGATAATATGTACATCATGTATGTCTGGTCGAAGAAGGTCATAATCATGACTCTGGTGATCTCCCTGATTATAGTTACAGGAATCTATTTTGGAATGCCTTCAAAACAAGAAGAACGAGTGGAAAAGAGGGCTGTGAAGCCAACAGGGGCCCTAGAGTTGAACTACATGCTGGGGGAAAGGACGGTATACTAATTTGATTTGTGTAAGGTGCTAAATTGTGTACACTGGGGCAATCCGGCAGGGCACGACATTTACTTGTGCGCTTTGAGTACGGGACATGGAGGAGCTAACCAGTACCCGGTGAACCATAGGTTCAAAGCGAACCACCAGGTGGATTTGTGTTACAGCTGGAAGCAGGTGATTATCCACTCGAAACCGGGATACTGGGAGCCGACGAATGATAGAAATTGGCGGTGGAAGGACAGGATCAAACTGGAAAAAGGTAGTATGCACCCGGTAACCCGTGGGGAGCGACATCCCGTACTGTTGAGCTTGTATGATATAACTAGCCCCCTGTGGAAAGAGTGGGGCAAACCAGTGGCAACCTTTACGGTCTTAACCTTGGGGCCGACCCCCGAGGACAAATTATTATTAATTGGCTACGACCGACAAAAAGTTGATCTAGTCCGATAATGAGAACATATGCTAAAGTACCAGTATCAAAAAACGCAGATCCAGTGGTTTTTAGAACCTCTAAAGCAATGGGATATGACCTAAATAATGACTTGGTCCAGGGGGCGGTAAACCATCGTGTGGTCATCTGTGGTACTCTTTCTAGGCATGAAACCATACTGTTGCTCGCAAATACTCACATCTGTCCTGAGTCTAGCCTCCACTACTCTTTCCCATAACTTCATTGTGTGGATCCTCAACTTTATTGCTCCATAGTTCCCACAGCTCTGCACACTTTTCCTCCCTTCCTCAGGCATCTTCTCACGTGCAAGAATTTGATTGAACAAGCTGGTCAAAAACTCCACAGCCACCTCTCCTAGATGCTTCCATACCTCCACAGGAATGTCATCAGGACCAACTGCCTTTCCATTTTTCATCCTCTTTAATGCCTTTCTAACTTCCCCCTTACTAATCATTGCCACTTCCTGGTCCACCACACTTGCCTCTTCTACTCTCCCTTCTTTCTCATTTTCCTCATTCCTCAACTCCTCGAAGTATTCTTTCCATCTGGCTAACACACTGCTGGCACCAGTCAACATATTTCCATCTCTATCCTTAATCACCCTAACCTGCTACACATCCTTCCCATCGCTATCCCTCTGTCTGGCCAGCCTGTATAGATCCTTTTCTCCTTCTTTAGTGTCCAACCTGCCATACATGTCACCATATGCTTCTTGTTTGGCCTTTGCCATCTCTACCTTTGCCCTATGTTGCATCTCAATGTATTCCTTTCGCCTCTCCTCGGTCCTCTCAGTGTCCCACTTCTTCTTAGCTAACCTTTTTCCTTGTATGATTTCCTGTACTGTGAGGTTCCACCACCAAGTCTCCTTCTCTCCTTTCCTGCCAGAAGATACGCAAAGTAATCTCCGGCCTGCCTCTCTAATCACTTTGACTGCAGTGGTCCAGTCTTCTGGAAGCTCCTCCTGTCCACCGAGAGCCTGTCTCAACTCTTCCCGAAAAGCTGCACAACACTCAGCTTCCACCACATGGTTCTATGCTCTTCCTTTGTCGTCCTAATCTTCCTCGCCACCACCAGAGTAATTTTACACACCACCATCCAATGCTGTCTAGCCAAACTCTCCCCTACCACAACCTTACAGTCGGTAACCTCCTTCAGATTACATTGTCTGCACAAGATGTAATCCACATCTTGTAGGTCACCCTATGTTCTTGCCTCTTCTGGAAAAAAGTGTTCACTACAGCCATTTGCATTCTTTTTGCAAAGTCTACCACCATCTGTCCCTCCAAGTTCCTTTCCTGGATGCCGTACTTACCCATCATTTCTTCATCACCCCTATTTCCTTCACCAACATGTCCATTACAATCTGCACCAATCACGACTCTCTCTCTGTCTGGGATGCTCAGAACTACTTCGTCTAGCTCCTCCTTCCAGAATTTTTCTGTCACCTCTAGGTCGCATCCTACCTGTGGGGCCTAGCCACTAATCATACCCTCAATTTCAGGTTTCAGCCTCATCACTTGATCTGATACTCTTTTCACCTCCAAGACATTCTTAGCCAACTCTTCTTTTAAAATAACCCCGACTCCATTTCTCTTCCCATCTACACAATGGTAAAATAATTTAAACCCTGCCCCTAAACTTCTAGCCTTACTCCTTTTCCACCTGGTCTCCTGGATACACAATATATCAACCTTTCTCCTAATCATCATGTCAACCAATTCCCGAGATTTTCCTGTCATAGTCCCAACATTCAAAGTCCCCACATTCCGTTCTAGGCTCTGTGGTTTCCTCTTCTCTTTCTGCCGATGAACCCGTTTTCCACCTCTTCTTCTTCGACTTCGACCCACAGTAGCTGAATTTCCAACGGCACCCTGCAGGTTGACAGCGCCGGTGGCGGACGTTGTTAACCGATCCGATCCGGTATGGATTTTATACATGTACATCGGTTGCACATGATTAAAATGTGTTTAAATTGACATAATTTACCCCTCTTCTCCTAAAAAAAATGTTTTGTCTGTGTGTGTCCTCTCCTGTGAATTAAAATAATAAATTCAGTAATCAAAAATGAATCAATGTTTTTGATATCCTCTTTGATATGCTGATGTGCTTCTATTTGAATTCAAAAGATTTATAACAAATACCACACATACAACATTAAGGCATGAACCTTTATCTCACAGGGCTGCGTGTAGGTTACTGTATGAACACATTTGTTATGAGTTCTAAAAATTACATGGTATTAACCTTGTGGGGTCATCATAGTCAGCCACGTCCTCCCATCACCCCTGAGAGAACAGCGTCACCCATGATCGCAGCGATTCTCTCCTCGAGCGGGGTGAGGCCCTCCGCGTCGGTTCTACCGCCTTTTTTTTGTCCACACTTTGGCGGTGGGCAGCTGTCCTCCGCTTCACATCCACCTTAATGTCTGACCACTTCTTTTTTTAGTTCAGCGTGTGCGCGCTATTCTGTCTCCACAGCATTGACAGCCGCACACGCGTTGTCCCATTCACTCCTCTTTCGCGTGTTATTAACGCCGTATGACAGCGTGCCAAAGAGGATTTTCTTGCGTATCTCCACTTCATTGAGCAACTTCACATTCAGAAAAAATATTTTTATTCATTACCTTGCTCATTTTCCTTTTTTTCTGATCATGCAGAGATCGGCATCTCAGGTGCAGGGTTCATTTAAATATGATTTACATATTCAAATGTGGGCGTGGACAGGGAGGAGTCAGCTACTCCAACATGTGCGCTCATTTCCACGTTGATTGGAATGTACGAAGCAAATGTGCTTGGATTCATGAGTACGCATAATATTTGTATTTTTGGGCGTACAACGTTTTCTGGATTTGAGCGTACGCCATGTTTTAGGAGGAAATCCAGTCTTTGTACATGAGGCCCCTGGTCCTCAGAATTGTCCTCAAGGCCTTTGAGGGGAAGGACCCCTATGGCCAATATCAGCTGCTGCCCCTGAACGGGGACGTGGAGACCATGGGCGCGCTCGCTCCACTGAACGACGCCTCTCTATCCTCTCTAAATTTATTTCATTTGCTCTGTTTAGATTAGGTTTTATTGAGTATTGTAGTGAAATAGGCTGCATCTATAGGGGTATATGCGGACTTTGTACCAATCCGTTGTGGTGAAGAAGGAGCTAAGCCGAAAGGCAAAGCTCTCGATTTACCAGTCGATCTACGTTCCTACCCTCACCTATGGTCACGAGCTGTGGGTCATGACCGAAAGAACAAGATCCCGGATACAAGCTGCCGAAATGAGTTTCCTCCGCAGGGTGTCCGGGCTCTCCCTTAGAGATAGGGTGAGAAGGTCGGTCATCCGGGAGGATCTCAGAGTAGAGCCGCTGCTCCTCCACATCGAGAGGAGCCAGATGAGGTGGCTGGGGCATCTGATTCGGATGCCTCCCGGACGCCTCCCTGGTGAGGTGTTCCGGGCACGTCCCACCGGGAGGAGACCCCGGGGACGTGTTTGTTTTCTACAGTAACATTCACCTTGTTAGCGAGGCTTACAGCCTAACTTATACACACTGTAATTTATATTTTTCTCTGTATTGTCATTGGGTAATGTTGAATTCATCCAACGTGAGTTATTTTGAGATCAAGGGGCGGAACTTATTTCAACTGACGCGACTTTGTCACAGGGGATGGAACATGAGAATGCCTGAGCAGATGCCGGAGGGAAGCAGTTTCACCAAACGTTTTGAGCTTTTTGTACATTCTATCAGAGTAAACAACCCATTTTCGCTGGATGTTTGTACACACTGGATGCACAAGAGGTAATTACATTTATCTGGTTATGTTTAACAATGACTCTCCATTTTGTGACAGTAGTGAAGAAGGAACCAATCATTTTTAGTTCTTTATTTATAACTAGGCTTTATACGATCAGGATTTTTGGGGCCGATCACCGATCCGCAAGTTGAAAAAAATGATAACCGATCACCGCTCCGATCACAAGATGGAGCAGTCTATTTACATGGTTTGTTCATTTATTGTATATACTTGTGTACTGTATGACTTGTTCATTTATTGTATATACTTGTGTACTGTAGTACTGAGGACTGTAATTTTCAAAATTATTCTCTAGCATTTTAGACAAAAGTTGACCTCTAGGGGGCATTCAAGGATTGGCCACTGACAAGTTTAGTTCAAATCAACATAATAATGGGTGCTAACTTACTGTAATTAAATTAATTTAACAAATACTGTTAATGACATGCTTACGGGTGTTATCCAGAGTTTGCGTCTGTTTGACTTTTCCTTTGTTTTTTTTCCCCCACGCTGCGTTGCTCGAACGCGGCATGCTCCTCCTTGTGTACATTCTTCAGGTGACCGATGAAATTTGTTGTGTTGAAGTATTTAGATGACGTTCCCCAAAAATCAAAAGAATCTATCAGAAAGTGTCACCGAGTGGCCAATTATTGTAATAAAAAGTGTAAAACGAATCAGTCAACCGCCCACACTAAAACAACAACTGAAGTCATAACAACAGTCTCCAGACATTTCAGCACAAGAGCCTTGAAAAACCCAGAAGAAGAAGACACAAAAATGTACAGGGAGATGCCGTTCATCTCAAGAATACTACAAACTCATTCCAGAGGAAAAGGCAGCCCTCCATGAGTCCCGTAAAGCGGAGACTCCCGGAGGGTCTGATCAGTAATGGCTGGAAAGGCGCCGGTCATCCTAGAGGGTATCTACGGAAGAGGGGATACTCTCTATGTTGATGTAGATTGAGTGGCCTACTTGGTAGATACAGGAGCAGAGGTCTCCATGACCCGCCGAAGCCCGGAAAAGATGGGACACCTGGATGTGATTGCTGCAGATGGGTCCACAGCTATGATGCCGTTTGGCATTTAGAGAGGGCTCATTTGGGTTATCGGACCACACAATTTATTGACCTTTAAGGATTCAGAAGACTTACAAAAACCAAGAGATAAGCGCCAATCCGTGGAAAAGCACTTAAGAAAGCTAAAATCAAGACTGGTCCGAGTCAGACCTTCAAAATGCTATGAGTGATACAAACCAGTAAATGTACCCGCTGTCAATATCCAGCAGGTCCAAGACAGCGACCTATCCCCAGCAGGCAATGAAAAAGATGTTAGTGACCCATTACACGAATGATTGTGGGGACCTGGGTCCAAAATACACACAGATAATCAGCGGAGTTGTACATCTAAGACAGTACCCCCTCAACCCTGGAGCTGTGGAAGAAATGGACATGATTGTGAAAGAACTGTTGACGCTTAATATCTTGAGGAGCGTAACACCATTACCAACATCCCTATTCAGGCTGTGCTGAAACCTGAACCAGTAGGGGGAGGCTGGAGACCAGTTATCAACTTTAAACTCTTAACTGCCAGGCGGTGGCTAATCGAGCAAGTCTCATCAATCCTCAAGCGTCATTAAAAACTAAAAAATACAAATACAAATCATGCATTTACTTAGCAAAAGGATTCTTTTCACTGAGACTGGCCAAAACAAACACAAGGGAAGACGGTCTTTACCCATAAAGGGAAAGTGTATGTATGGCAGAGGTTGCCACAAGGATACAAAAATTCACCTAACCTTTTCCAGTCAATGGTCTTGCTGGTACTGGAGGGCCTGGAAGCCACGGTGTACATCACCGACGACACCGAAGAGGAACTTCTGACCAAGTTGCAAGCCGTGATCGAGAGGATCTCGGAGGCAGGACGCAAGCTTAACTTTAAGAAGTGTCAAAAAATTGGAACAAGCTGTAAAAGAGGCTGTGACAATGGAAACCAGAAGCTTGAATAACAGATTGGTTGCTGAGATAAGTTGTGAACAGGCAGTTTAGTAATGAGGGACAAGGCCTTGTGGCCCTTTGAAGCTACACCCTGTCATCTGTAAAAAGAAAATTTCCACAGGAAGAAAAAGAACTGGCCGTCTGGGGTGGCCTAAAAGATCTTGCTCAAGGACAGGACATTAAGGTAATTACCCAGAGACAGGTTCAGTGTTTCTTGCAAAAAAAAAAAACACCCAAGAAAGCATTAAGGCAAGGTGTAAGGTGGGAAGATATTCTGCTAGATCCCGAACTCGAAATTGGACCAGCGAGGATCTCCGCCAAAAAGCAGGTGGACCCTGAGCGAGCTGAGGGTTGACGATTCAAATGGGTCCTCTACACGCATGGATCGATGAAAGGAAAGGACCAGTGAGCACACCGGGGTTTTATCCTTAAGCAGTATTGTAACGAGAAGTGTCATCACAAGGGACTGACAACTGGCAGTGCCCAAGCTGGAGAGATAACTGCTGTTTTGGAAGGATTACTGCAAGTTATCCATCGACACATAAGACGTTTGAGAATTTGACTGACAGTCATTACTGTTTACAAACCCTCAAAGAAGATCCAGCCATATGGGAACCGAACGGTTATGAGGGGGCAAAAGGAAAATAAATTGTTCACAGGGACCTGTGAAGAAAGATAGCAGAGTTGAGGCTAAACCTGAACATTGATGTCATCCACCAGTGGGCCAACTGGGAAGGGAATAATGAAGTAGATCAACATGTCCAACAAAGAAGAATTATAGTTGTAGCTTCAGAAAATTGGGACAAGACCCAAACAGAAAGGCAGTCCCAGAAGAGTCCATGACGAAAGTAGTGCTGGCCGTACATAAAGTGGTAGGCCATGTTGGCCCACTTCCTACAGGGAGGGAGTTGGAAAAATTGGAACTTTCAGTCTCCGAGAGAGCTATCTCTGCCACGTTACGTGACTGTGAATTGTGCAACGAATACAATGCAGGAAACCGACAACAGAGGGTGGACGGATTTACAATCAAGAGCACTATAATGTGGGGATCAGTTTGTATGGACATAGCTAGACCCATGGGTGTGACCGACACAAAAGGTAAGAAATATTGTAGTTGTGGACTATGTCAGGCCATTTTGGACTCAAAGCTGTTAGGAAAGTTAATGCCAACAGTGTAATACGTACACTGGAGGATGGCTGTATGTGGCTCGAAGTACCAAAAGAATTGACAAATGTTCTTAAGAGATGCTTAAGATTCTTAACAGATGCCGATGGAAATCAAATTGTTGAAAACAAATTTATGAACAAAACGTCTGGATTGGAATAGTATTGAGGTGACCTTACACCATTAAACAAGTAATTGGCCCATTAATCCACCTTATTAAATCTGTAATTTATCTTTCAAACTGGGCTCCTTTCCCAGTAAAATAAAAAATGCTAAAGTGATTTCTCCAAAGATGGAGAAAAACAAATCTCTTTACCAACTACAGGCCAGTTTCCCTGCGTTCCTGTTTTTCGAAAATACCATACAAACAATTTGTTGCACGTTTAGTTTTTGGAATAACCATGAGTTGCTCAGAGTCTATATAACCTAACTAAGCTCAATGGCGATAATGGATCATACAGAAGAAATAACTAGTGCCACTGATAAGTTTGCATTCGGAATTTTTATAGATTTAAAGAAAGCTTTCGACACAATTACGATATTAAAAGCATGTACATATGATCTGTCCATGGGGTGAAGTTTTGGAACGTTCAACCCGAAGAGTTGAAAGAAATAAAAACAGCTGCACAATTTAAAAGAAAGTTTTAACACCTATTTCTTGAGAAATAGAGTGGTTAATTCAAATATATTGAGCATGATAAATGGATTACTTAATCAATGCTGTTGTTAGTGGTTATTGTTTTTGTTATTTCTTATTGTTGATGAGTTTTTATTTTTTGCCTGTTGATGAGGATTGGTTATTGTTTATTTGTTTTTTTATTTGTAACCATTACCTTTTTACTCTGTAATTAGATGATTAAAGTTAGGGTGTTAATAGCTTTTATCTTCAGCCCAAGCTTTTTGGCCAGCCATATGATGTCTTTTAAAGATTTTGTTTTGTATATTACCATAATGCTGTCTGAAATAAATACATTCATTCATGTTTGCTTCAAGTGGAGAGAGAGGAGACGGGTATTAAGGGTTAGCATACAAAAAAACTGACATTGAACAGGGGGGTATTCCAGCAAGCAGGTTATGTGAAAACTAGGAGTAAGTGACCCTGAGATGAGGGAAAGCTTGATCCATCCGTTTCAAAGAGTTGGAGAACAGGAATTCCGACTCAGTTACCGTGATAACAGACTCCGTGAACAGTATGCTGTATCCTGACTTTCGAGGTGTCTCCTCCCACCTGAAGCAAAGACTGCTTTTCTGTTTCGCCGCAATCCTATACATATTGAGGCAAAACAAAATCCAAAATTATATGATGATATTCCCAGACCAATTTCTAATCGAAAACTATTTCTTTTCATATTCAGTCAACAGACTAGATATAGTCGGGCTCGCCTCCACACACTGCTTGGGCTCTGGTACCAGTCCTCTTGAGAGGGGTTGGACTCTTTTGCCCATGCTGAGAGGCGGCGAGCAGGTGTGGGTACACTTATTGCCCCCCGGCACCTGTACATTGGGGTTCACCCCGGTGGACGAGAGGGTAGCCTCCCTCCTCTTTCAGGTGGGGGGACGGGTCCTGACTGTTGTTTGTGCCTATGCACCAAACAGCAGTTCAGAGTACCCACCCTTTTTGGAGTCCTTGGAAGGGGTGCTGGAGAGTACTCCCGCTGGGTACTCCATCGTTCTGCTGGGGGACTTCAATGCTCACGTGGGCAAGGACAGTGAGACCTGGAAGGGCGTGATAGGGAGGAACGCCTCCCCCCCGATCACAACCCGAGTTACCATGTTCAAGCATAAATGCATTGAGTCCGAGTGGACCATGTTCCGCGCCTCTATTGCCGAGGCGGCCGACCAGAGCTGTGGCCATAAGGTAGTCGGTGCCTGTCGTAGCGGCAATCCCCAAACCCTTTGATGGACACCAGCGGTGAGGGATGCCGTCAAGCTGAAGGAGTCCTATCGAGCCTTTTTGGCCTTTTTGTGGGTCCTGATGACATTCCTGTGGAGGTATGGAAGCATCTAGGAGAGATGGCTGTGGAGTTTTTGACCAGCTTGTTCAATAGAATTCTAGTGCGTGGGAAGATGCCTGAGGAATGGAGGAAAAGTGTGCTGGTGCCCATTTTTAAGAACAAGGGTGATGTGCAGAGCTGTGGAAACTATAGAGGAATAAAGTTGATGATCCACACAATGAAGTTATGGGAAAGAATAGTGGAGGCTAGACTCAGGACAGAAGTGAGTATTTGCGAGCAACAGATCAGCCCTGAGCCCCTTCCTCTTTGCAGTGGTGATGGATAGGCTGACAGATGAGGTTAGACTGGAGTCCCCGTGGACCATGATGTTCGCATGATGACATTGTGCTCTCCAGTGAAAGCAGCGAGCAGGTGGAGGAACAGTTAGAAAGGTGGAGGCATGCACTGGAAAGGAGATGAATGAAGATTACCCAAAGTAAGACAGAATATATGTGCATGAATGAGAGGGGTGGAGGGGGAAGAATGAGGCCTACAGGGAGAGGAGAAAGCGAGGGTGTAGGACTTGGGGGTCAACTAAATACTTGGGGTCAACCGTCCAGAGCAATGGTGAGTGTGGTCACGAAGTGAAGAAATTGGTCCAAGCAGGTTGGAACGGGTGGAGGAAGGTGTCAGGTGTGTTATGTGACAGAAGAGTCTCTCCTAGGATGAATGGCAAAGTTTAATAAAAAGTGTTGAGGCCAGCCATGATGTACATATTAGAGACAGTGGCACTGAAGAGACAACAGGAAGCAGAGCTGGAGGTGGCCGAAAAGAAGATGAGGTTCTCTCTCAGAGTGACCAGGTTGGATAAAATTAGAAATAAGCTCATCAGAGGGACGGCCAAGGTTAGATGTTTTGGAGACAACGTTAGAGAGAGCAGGCTTCGATGGTTTAGACATGTCCAGAGGAGAGATAGTGAGTATATTGGTAGAAGGATGATGAGGATGGAGCTGCCAGGAAAGAGAGCTTGAGGAAGACCAAAGAAAAGGTTGATTGATGTAGTGAGTGAATACCTGCATTAGCACCTCAAATTCCAAGGGGGACAGAAGAACTTGACGGTTTTATTGGTTTCTATGGTGAATCAACATTGATGATGTATTTTCGTTCTGGCCTTGCACAAGCTGAACTCAAGGTCAGAGTACTTAAAATTGATTGAACTAATTACTATTTTTTTTTTAACCTTTTGTGTTCAGCTGAATGGCCATGGAGAACGGTGGATCAGTACGCCTTTTGTGCTGGAACAGTTTTGCTGGGGGCCAAGCCAGCAAGCCCATCCTGCGGGGGACCCAGGAAAGGGGAATGCCAACCACTCCCCTGGACCCAGGGCAGTCCCCCAGCCCAACCCAAGCGCCCCGACCAGTCCCACTGACTGAACTAATTCAGATCAGCTGTTCTGGACCTGAATGATCCCAGTTTTTGATGTCAGGCGAGGTCAAGTCAGAACTCAGGTTTAGATTAAGAGCATTTTGAACCTGCTTGCTGGAGTACCCCGCAAGTTAGGGCCACAGAGTCTGTTACCAAGGTGACTGGCTGCCCAGTGGTATGGAAATGCAAAATAAATATCCACCCATCCATCCATTTTCTGAGCCGCTTCTCCTCACTTGGGTTGCGGGCGTGCTGGAGCATATCCCAGCTGTCATCGGGCAGGAGGCGGGGTACACCCTGAACTGGTTGCCAGCCAATCGCAGGGCACATACAAACAAACAACCATTCGCACTCACAGTCACACCTACAGGCAATTTAGAGTTGTCAATTAATGCATGTTTTTGGGATGTGGGAGGAAACCGGAGTGCCCGGAGAAAACCCACGCAGGCACGGGGAGAACATGCAAACTCCACACAGGCGGGGCCGGGGATTGAACCCAGGTCCTCAGAACTGTGAGGCAGACGCTCTAACCAGTCATTCACCATGCCGCCGCAAAATAAATAAATAAATCTTCCCTTGGCAGTATTATCACAAAAATCTTGGGGTCTGGTACAACTACACAATAATTGATTGTTGGTTTTACTTTACGGCTTGTTCCCAATCTTTTACCAAAACGTTATTAGAAGGCAATTTTGTACAAGTGTGGGGGGGGCGGGGGGCATAAATGGTAGCCCGCCGTGATGACAAATGTTTTTGTCTTTATTGCAAGCCATTGATTTTTAAGTTGTTTTAAGGAGAAATGTACAAGAGAAAATACAAATAATTTCTATCAGTGGGTTGTGTCAGTGTTGGTGACCCCCCCTCTACACACACTCAGGGGTCATCCAATGAGAGCAGGCTTGGACACAACAGTTAATCATGGAGTCTTTACTGTTACAGTTGTGCTCATAAGTCTACATACCTGCAGAATTTGTGAAATACATATTTTTTTTTAACTATGACTGAACAAGGACCATCATTATTTTCTTTATGGTTATGTTTTCTTTAATTATTGTGTTTTTCTGAAATGCCTGACAGTATCATTTAAATCACATTAAAAATAAAATTGTGTTTTACCCGGTCCTTCCTGTTTTCTTTTTAGAATTCCACACATCTTACAAATTCTGCCTGGGTAATCAAACATATGAGCATAACTGTGTGTTATCTCATTTACTAAATAAAAGTAAAGCTGGAAATTTCAAAATAAGAGGAAGTAGATAAAAAGATAAAAGATATAACTGTTCAACTAAAGTGCTTAACTTCAGAAAAATTTAAACGTTTGAGTTTCCACTTTTTTGTTTGGCATCTTAATTGACAACAGTGTAGTCTCAAACTATTTTATATATTTTAATTTAACAAATCTTAACAACTGAGCTGTTTTAGAGGTTACTTTCGTTTCATAATAGCATTACTCTTGTCTTTAACTCAACTTCCAGGCTAAATCTCTCACGCTCCCCTGCTACGTTTCTCCCAGTCTCTGTCTGGGCTGCGTGCAGTCTAATTACTGCCTGAGATCTGATTTAATTGCCTGAAGGGGTTGGCTGAACTCGTATGTTATTGGTCGGTGCGGTTCGTCACTACCGGAAAGCCTGTAATGCAGCGCCGCTTAAAATATTAAGCGTACAGTGCGTCTATAAAGTATTCACAGCGTTTCACTTTTTCCACATTTTATGTTACAGCCTCATCCCAAAATGGAATAAATTCTTTTTTTACCCTCAAATTCTAAACACAACACCCCATAATGACAGTGTGAAAAGTTTTTTTACTTTTTGCAAATTTATTAAAATAATAAAACACTAAGACATCACATGTAAGTCAGTATGTACGTCAATTCTATGTTGATGTACCTTTGGGAGTAATTACAGCATCAAGTCTTTTTGAATATGATGCCACAAGCTTGGCACACCCATTTTTGGGCAGTTTCGCCCATTCCTCTTTGCAGCACCTCTCAAGCTCTGTCAGGTTGAATGGGAAGCATTGGTGTACAGCCATTTTCAGATCTCTCCAGAGATTTTCGACAGGATTTAAGTCTGGGCTTGGGCTGGGCCACTCAAGGACATTCACAGAGTTGTCCTGAAGCCACTCCTTTGTTGTCTTGGCTGTGTGCTTAGGGTCGTTGAATCCCTGTCCCTGTTGAATCCTGACTAGTCTCCCAGATCCGACCACTGAAGAACATCCCCACAACATAATACTGCCACCACTATGCTTCATGGAGGAATGGTATTGGTAAAGTAATGAGCGGTGCTTGGTTTCCTCCATTCATGCCAATAAGTTCAATCTTTGTCTCATCAGACCAGAGAATTTTCTTTTTCATTGTCTCAAGAGTCCTTCAAGGTTCCTTTTGGCAAACTCCAGGTGGGCTAACATGTGCCTTTTTTCTTAGTTTTTCATTTTTAACAAATAAATAAATTTTTAGTGGCTGGTTAGAGCACCTGCCTCACAGTTCTGTGGACCGGGGTTCAATCCCCGGCCCCGCCTGTGTGGAGTTTGCATGTTCTCCCCGTGCCTGCGTGGGTTTTCTCCGGGCACTCCGGTTTCCTCCCACATCCCAAAAACATGTATGGTAGGTTAATTGACAACTCTAAATTGCCCGTAGGTGTGAATGTGAGTGCGAATGGTTGTTTGTTTGTATGTGCCCTGCAATTGGCTAGCAACCAGTTCAGGGTGGACCCCGCCTCCTGCCCGATGATAGCTGGGATAGGCTCCAACACGCCCGCAACCCTAGTGAGGAGAAGCGGCTCAAAAAATGGATGGATGGATGGATAATCAAGGGGAGAGCTGAGTTGGAAAATGTATGTTTTATATGTACCAAATATTACTTATATTAGTTTTATACAACCTTCACATGCTTTATTGTTACATTGTGACTACTAGCTCTTTTCCGACCATACTGTGTGTACTAATTGTTCCTAACTATGTTGTGACTAGCTCTTTTCCGGCGATGCTGTGCGGACTAGTTGTTCCTAGCTATGTTGTGATTACTAGCTGTTTTTTGATAAAGATAAGTTGAGTGAAGCTGGACAAAGATAATTGTTTTGCTTTCTTTCTCTGTCGCTCTCACTTTGATATAACGAAGCTTTTTTTGTCTGTCTCTTTTTTTGTCATAAAAAAACTCACAAAGACAAGATTGCTTCCTTACTTATTCTGTCATAAAAAGATTTGCCAAAACAGGATCCGTATGGGACTGCTTCTGAGTCTGGACCTGGACCGCGGTCTGTCAGTTAGTGACCACTGCCTTAGAAAGCAGTACAGCTGCACACTTTCGCAATAATAAGACAAAGGCCTCAGTGCAAGAGTCTTTTATTAACAGAGATGTGGTGATGGACAGTACGAGACAACTATTTAAATCTTGTTGAAAGCCGCAACGTCGACACTCTGAACCTGAAACAGCAAGAGCAAGCACAAAACACTTGGATTAGTTTGGAAGAAATATTGTAAATAACTAATTCCTCAGAAATGATAGCGGACATCAATTCTATTTAGCTTCCTTGAAAAACATCTTCAACATTATTTGCAGAACAGATCCAACTCAATGTCTTGAGAACTAAGACACCTCATTTTGAGATTACCACACTGTGTAGTCATTTCTTTCTTGGAAGAGCTGAGTCCACTTTACACTGATGGAATAATTTGTATTAACTTAATGAAAAACATAGTTCTTTTCCCTTTGTATTATTCGTTTTGATTAGGCTTTACATGATCAGGATTTTTTGGGCCGATCACCAATCAGCGAGTTTACAAAAACGATAACCGATCTGATCACAAGATGGAGCAATGTGTCTATTTAAATGACTTGTTCATTTACTATATATACTTGTGTACTATATACTCAGAATCTTCAAAAATATTCTCTAGTCAGGTCATGTACAGAAATTATTCAGACCCCCTTAAATTTTTCACTCTGTTATATTGCAGCCATTTGCTAAAATAATTTAAGTTCATTTTTTTCCTCATTAATGTACACACAACACCCCATATTGACAGAAAACAACTTTTGCACATTTATTAAAAAAGAAAAACTGAAATATCACACAGCCATAAATACCCTTTGCTGTGACACTGTGACATATATTTAACTTGGGTGCTGTCCATTTCTTCTGATCATCCTTGAGATGGTTCTACACCTTCATTGGAGTCCAGCTGTGTTTGATTATACTGAATGGACTTGATTAGGAAAGCCACACACCTGTCTATCTAAGACCTTACAGCTCACAGTGCATGTCAGAGCAAATGAGAACCATGAGGTCAAAGGAACTACCTGAAGAGCTCAGAGACAGAATTGTGGCAAGCCACAGATCTGGCCAAGGTTACCAAAAAATTATGCTGCACTTAAGGTTCCTGAGAGCACAGTTGCCTCCATAATCCTTAAATGGAAGATGTTTGGGACGACCAGATCCCTTCCTAGAGCTGGCCGTCCGGCCAAACTGAGCAATCGGGGGAGAACAGCCTTGGTGAGAGAGGTAAAGAAGAACCCAAAGATGACTGTGGCTGAGCTCCACAGATGCAGTCGGGAGATGGGAGAAAGTTCTAGAAAGTTAACCATCACTGCAGCCCTCCTCCACCAGTCGGGGCTTTATGGCAGAGTGGCCCGACGGAAGCCTCTCCTCAGTGCAAGACACATGAAAGCCCCCATTGCGTTTGCTAAAAAACACCTTAAGGACTCCAAGATGGTGAGAAATAAGATTTTCTGGTCTGATGAGACCAAGGTAGAACTTTTTGGCCTTAATTCTAAGCGGTATGTGTGGCGAAAACCAGGCACTGCTCATCGCCTATCCAATACAGTCCCAACAGTGAAGCATGGTGGTGGCAGCATCATGCTGTGGGAGTGTTTTTCAGCTGCAGGGACAGGACGACTGGTTACTTATCGAAGGAAAGATGAATGCGGCCAAGTACAGGGATATCCTGGACGAAAATCAGAGACGGCCTGATGAAGCCAACAGAACCGCATCATCTGCAAAAAGCAGAGATGCAATTTTGAGGCCACCAAACCGGACCCCCTCTACGCCTCGGCTGGGCCTAGAAATTCTGTCCATAAAAGTTATGAACAGAATCGGTGACAAAGGGCAGCCTTGGCGTAGTCCAACCCTCACCGGAAACGAGTCCGACTTAGTGCCGGTAATGCGGACCAAACTCTTGACACCGGTCGAAACAGGGACCGAACAGCCCGTATCAGGGACCGAACCCTATACTCCCGAAGCACCCCCCACAGGACTCCCCGAGGGACACTTCTACAAGTCCACAAAACACATGTAGACTGGTTGGGCGAACTCCCATGCACCCTCGAGGACCCTGCCGAGGGTGTACAGCTGGTCTACTGTTCCACGGCCAGGACGAAAACCACACTGCTCCTCCTGAATCTGAATTCGATTTTCCGACGGACCCTCCTCTCCAGCACCCTCAAATAGACCTTACCAGGGAGGCTGAGGAGTGTGATACCCCTGTCGTTGGAACACACCCTCCTTAAAAGGGGGGACCACCACCCCAGTCTGCCAATCCAGAGGCACCGTTTCTTTTTTAATCTGCAACAATATGGGGTGCTGTGTGTACATGAATGAGGGGGAAAAATGCAATATAACAAAGAGTGTAAAATTTAAGGGGGTCTGAATACTTTCCGTACCCACTGTATTCTAATCAGTAAGGTCGAACCAACATAACAGCATGACAGAAATAATAGGTGCTAATTTACTGTAATTAAATTACTTAATTGCAATTACTTCACACACACACACCGAAACTTTAGAGCATGATTCAACAGAACGCTGGCATGTTTATGTACAATCGTTTGTGCTAGCACTAGCTTAACATAACGTTTTGTTGGCTGCTTGTGAGCCGTATCATTTTCTAAGTACGTGAACAGACTTCAAGCAATCCTTGAACGAACATCTTCTCCCGAGCACCGGTGACCACCACCACCACACGTTTCTCCCCATTTTTTTGTTTTTTGACCAACACAATACAGGCGCGATCCACTGTTGTTGTCGTGGTATCGAGTGTATCCGGTCGTGTTTGATTTGACAAAACCCAGTGATTGTAAATGACGTCAAAAGACACGCGACAAGGTTAAAAATAAACTAGCTTTTGGATTCGTATACATGTATATGTATACGACGGTGACGCCGATTAAATGTCTTTCGCAGAGCCAATCAATGACATCATTGATCGGATCGCCGAATTATGACAAAGCCGATCAGCATAAAATGCTAATTATCGTCCGATACCGATCAAGCCGATCAGATGGGTGTAAAGTCTACTTTTGATATAGCACTAATTGTATCGCTTGCATCTGAGATGATATTAGACGAAGACCACACTTTTGTACTGTCATGTAACCACCAACATTTTTGCCTTCTGTTGCATGATACAGCAGGTGATATGTACAAGTCCTATGGAATTGATTATTTCCTTAATTTCTTAATTCAAAAATGTTTTAAACTAGGGCTGATTGTCATTGTGTTATCGTGACATAATAAAACATTTTAAAAAAGAGGCTAAGCGAAGATCCTCGCAGCTGCTGATCTATACCTTTTATGTAGATAATGACTTCACAGAGGGGTGTTGGAATATGCGTGTTTAACTCGCTATGAAAGGACCAACAAAGCGCTTCAATAACACTGAGGCTGTCTGTAAAGTGTAAGACCAATAGTGCTTTGGTTATGTTTTTTTAACAGCACTGTTTTAACAGCATGAAATGACTCATCTGCAGCGGACGGCAACATCACTCCTACATGCAGCACCAAGATTGACTTGCAACTTTCTAATTTTGAGGAGCAATTTTTTGCAGCTTAATTGCACAGGGAACCGAAGCAAGGGTTTTATTAAACAATAAAAATATGACAATTTAACAGGGGAGTTGAATGTAGGGCTGCAGCTAAAAAATACTTTAGTACTCGAGCAGCCTACTGAAAATTCTATCAAACAATCGATTATTTGGATAAACTGTTTTTGCTTGGCTCAAGAGCAATTATGAATTGAAAAGAAAAAAATAAGACATTTCACTTAACGTATTCTTTTAAAGCATGAACAGCCTTTGTGCATCTTCACTTAAGCAACAAGCATTTTAGCATTTTATGACATTAATACATTAGGTTAAGGGCTTAACAGACCAGGTGACTCACAATAAGACAAATATTCTTTGTATCACTGCAAGTTTTCAAAGTGTTTAATTTGTTCCAACTAAAATGAAAAAACCTCAAGAGAAAAGTATTTCCTTCATCTGACCCTCCTCTGTTCAGGTACGTGACCCATTTTACTCTTTAAAAAATAAAATAAAAATAAATTGTACCAGCATTACCAGATAACTAGCAACCCTTTATTGCTCAGTGACTGTTTTTCTCAATGTCTTTGTGTCTCAAAAGTGTTCTGTCAATTGACTGTCTGTTGTCGTACTAGAGCGGCTCCAACTACCGGAGACAAATTCCTTGTGTTTTTTTTGCACATACTTGGCAAATAAAGATGATTCTGATTCTGATTATTCCTCTCTGGCCATACATTTGGCAAATTTTTCACCTACTTGACTCCAGAGGTGGGTAGGAACACGCTACATTTACGCTATTACATTTACTAACGGAAGCATTTTGGATAAATTGTACTTGTCAGAGGCACGGTGGGCGACTGGTTAGAGTGTCAGCCTCACAGTTCTGAGGTTCAATCCCCGGTCCCGCCTGTGTGGAGTTTGCATGTTCTCCCCATGCCTGCGTGGGTTTTCTCCGGGCACTCCGGTTTCCTCCCACATCCCAAAAACATGCATTAATTGACAACTCTAAATTGCCTGTAGGTGTGACTGTGAGTGCGAATGGTTGTTTGTTTGTATGTGCCCTGCGATTGGCTGGCAACTAGTTCAGGGTGTACCCCGCCTCCTGCCCGATGATAGCTGGGATAGGCTCCAGCACGCCCGCGACCCTAGTGAGGAGGTGGCATGCACTGGAAAGCAGAGGGATGTAGATTAGCCAAAGTAAGACAATAAACAGTCCCCTCCCAAAGTAAGGGAAAGGCAAGGTCAATTCCTTTGTTTTTGTTGTATACTGAAGACATTTGGGTTTCAGATCAAAAGATGAATATCAGAAAGTTCAGAATTCCATCTTTTATTTCATGGCACTTACATCTCGATGTGTTAAACAACTCAGGACAGAGCACATTTTATTTGAAGCCACCCACTTTTCAAGTGAGCAAAAGTATTGGAGCAGACAAGTTAACTTAGTGAATAACATTTAATATTTGGTAGCATAACCTTTACTTGCAATAACTGCATCAAGCCTGCAACCCATTAACTTCACCAGACTGTTGCATTCTTCATTTTAAGCAATCAATCTAAAAGGTAACACTTCAGCAACTTGAAACACCCATCAGTCACACGTTCCAATACATTTTCTCACTTGAAAGGTGGGTGGGTTCAAACAAAAGGTGCTCTGTCCTGAGTTTTTAACATGTCTAGATGTAAATAACATGAAATAAAAGCTGGAATTCTCAACTTTTGTCTCATATTCATCTTTTGATCTGAAACACAAATCTCTTAAGTATACAAGAAAAACAAAGGAATTGACCATGCCGTTCCAATACTTTTGGAGGGGCCCGTATATTGTCTTTGGCTAATCTTCATTCCTCTCCTTTCCAGTGCATGCCTGCACCTTTGTAACTGTTCTTCCACCTGCTCCCTGCAGATCACAATGTCACCTGTGAACATCATGGTCCACAGGGATTCTGAGCACGGCATGCAAGGCATGCAAACATCAAAGTGTAGTGTGGAAAAAGTACGCGATTTGTTTGATTAAACAACGAGTTGAGTCTCCAAACCTAGACATGCTATCAGGCTATATTTCTAGAGGATACCAAACTCAAAACTGGTGTGTCTGTGTGTGTGTTTGTTTTATAGGGCAGACCAGCTTTAACCAATACCTCCAAACTCTTTTCATTGATGGGACTTTAGGTTGGCTGACTCCGATTATCTCTTGGAGATGTAATTAGCTTAGGGGTTCACATACTTTTTCCACCCTGCACTGTGAATGTTTACATAGTGTTATGAACATACAGTAATTGTTGTGTGGTATCAGTTCAAGTAGTGTTTGTCTTTTGTTCTGACTTAGATGAAAAGATTCCAAAGGGTTCACAGGTCGCATCGCAATTAGAATAGTGTCAAAAGCTTAATTTCGTTAGCTAGGTCAATTCAAAAAATTAAAGTCATATTATAGACATCTGCTACACACAGAGTGAAATATTTCTTTTTTTTTTTTTTTATAATTTTGATGATTATTGGTTACAGCAAACAACAAAATTTACTTTCTCTACAAACTAGATTACAAAAAAAAAAAGAAATCCATCCATTCTCTGAACTATTTATCCTCACCAGGAATTATTATTTTTAATGTGGAAATTAGGCAGGAATTTGGCCTCTGAAAAGTATTTTCAGAAGTGTTTAATGAATCTACATAATGTTTGAGGACTGAAATAAATTGACTTTTCTACCATATTTGAATTTATTGAGATGTACCTCTAATTTTTCTTGCAACTGTTATGTACTCATCTATGTGGAAAGGTCTCTCCCAAAATGTTACTTACATAGTCTTCAAACTTGGTGATTTCTTCTTCCAACATGTCTGTTCCAACCTTGTCATCTTCCACTACACACGAGATCTGGAGCTTCTTAATGCCATAACCCACAGGAATCAGTTTGGACATCCCCCATAACAGACCGTCAGCTTGCACAGAGCGCACGCACACCTCCAGCTTTGCCATGTCAGTTTCATCATCCCACTAAAGAGACACGAGGAGAAGGACACATTGAGCCACCTGCCCCCCAAATTTTTTTTCGTTTTCAAGAATTCTGTCCTTAAGTGTTAATCTGCATGCAGTTATGTCTTACTGGTTTGACATCCAGTAAGATTGAGGACTTGGCAATGACAGTGGGCTTCTTGGCCTTTCTCTCTGCATACTCTTTCAACCTTTGCTCTTTGAGTTTCTCTGCCTCTTCATCATCATCACTACCAAACAAGTCTACATCATCATCATCCACCTCCTCTTTTGCGTTGGGACTGCCGGACTGCTGGATGGTAGTTCCCTAAAAACATTGAAAATATATCTTCCTCACAAGGGACCAAGCTAATCGTGAACACAGTTGAAATAAACTGTCTGCATGCTGTACTTACATTTGTGTAGGGGACTGAAGGAGTGGGAGCTGGTGCTACAACTGCAGGGGATTTCTCCAAGACTGTTACTCGAAATTCCAGCTTGGAAAGTGATGCCCTCAAGTCTTCCACCACTAAAGACAGAAAATCTCACCTGAAATGTTTTATATCTGTGGAATCACTTGTTTACGAAGGCAAACTGACCATCATTTACATGTTTTTCGCCACTGCATGTATGAGGGGCAGTCAAAACGTAAGAAGCCTACATCCAACAATGACATCTTTTCTAAAAGGCTTAAACAAAACTTTTTTGTGTTTGTTTTAAACAAAAAAACACCCTTCAAACAAGAATTTAAACTACAAATTGTGAAAATAAAAAATATATACGGTATGTCAGAATTAATTAGTGAAATTAAATTGGGATCCTTACTTTTTGACTGCCCTTCATTTAAACATGACATTTTGGCAAAAAATGCATACCTACTTCATGGTCTGGGCTGTTACTTTTTTAAGCAAGCTGCATCAAGTTGGCGCTATTATTATATGCACCCAAAGGGTCAAATTTACTTGAAATTTGGTTAACACACTAGGGCTGCAAAATATATATAAAAAATCGTCAGCACGATAATGGCACCTGCAAATTGTGTATTGCAAAGATGTACAATAAATTAATATGTATACGGTACTATATGCTTTGTTGCATGCGTGTGGCGTTTATCCGAGCTTGACCAATCAGATGTGACCGTAAATACACATCGCTATCCACCAGTGGCGAGGCCAGCCCTATTTTGGGTGGGCTCAAGCACACCTAAAACTTGCCTTAGCCCACCCTATGAATTCATCCTCAAATTAATTTGAAAACCCTTGTGAAAAGTTGATAAATGAGCAAATTGTGACTTAAGTTCAATGTTCATGCATTGCCTTTGAAGGGAAGATCGACCTTACCAACATGGCCGCCACATAGGCACGTCAGTTACTTAGGCACTTTTATAATGTATTGAATAAATAGATAAATCGATATATTATTATTATTATCTTTAAGTGGCGAGGCTAGCCCTATTTTGGGTCATCCACCAAATGGACTTTTTCAAGGTCTAAAAAGTTCAAATTTCAGAAGGGGACTCTCCAAAATTAGGTCATGGTTCTCAGCCCACCCAAAGTAGTCAACCTAGAATCGCCCCTGCCATCCACCCCCCGAGATGCTGGACTCCTATTGGCTAGGGCAGAGGAAGGATGGCAGATGCGGGAGTGGAGGAAATGAACAACAAACAACTCTTGCCTTAAATGAAAAACTAAATATAGGAGCATACATATAGCCTCCTTATTTTGACACGTTAAAAAAATGTATGAATGAAAATTAACCGGGATTCGAACCGCGACCCTTCGGTCACTGGACGACCTGCTCTACCAACTGAGTCACAGCCGCCCAAGTCAAATATAATAGTTTGTTGTTCAAATATTGTTCAAGTTCCATTGAAAATGGATTTAGTAACACAAAAAATGCTTAAAATTTCTCAGCATACATATTTATTACGTGGGACAATTTTTAATTTTGGTACAGATTTTAACAAGAATCAGGGAAGTTGACACACAAGATTTGCTTTTGTAGGCCACATAAATGTGGAGCGCCAGATTTGGCTCCCGGGCCTTGAGTTTGACACCTGTGCATGAGCTAATAAAAATATTTTTTTATTGGCATGATAAATATCACAATACTATCGATATTGCAATATTCAACACCCGTATCGCATGCTTTTCCGATATCGTGCAGCCCTAGAACACACCTTGACTATTCAAACTGAAACCACATGCCTCTCGCATGTATGCACTTCCATCGGTCGAACATCGGAGCCAGCTTTCTGCGCATGCGCAATCGTTAATGAACTCGATATATACAGTGCATCCTGTAAAGTATTCTCAGCGCTTCACTTTGTCAACATTTTGTTAAGTTACAACCTTATTCCAATATGGAATCAAATCATGTTTTCCTCAAAATTGTGCACAGAAAACAATGAAAATTAAGTTAAGAAAAGATCAAGGATGATCAGAAGGATTGTGCTCAATTTTTAGCTTCACGGCAAAGTCTATGAATAACACGTGATTTCTGAGTTTGACTTTTTTTTTTATTACACCCACACACACACATGGGGATCCTCTTGCCATTCCTCCTTGCAGATCCTCTCCAGTTCTGTCAGGTTGGATGGGGAACGTTGGTGGGCAGCCATTTTCAGGTCTCTCTCGAGATGCTCAATTGGGTTTAAGTCAGGGCCCTGGCTCGGCCATTCAAGAACAGTCACGGAGTTGTTCTGAAGCCACTCCTGCGTTATTTTGGCTGTGTGCTTATGGTCATTGTCTTTTTGGAAGGTGAATCTTCGGCCAAGTCTGAGTTCCTGAGCACTCTGGAGGTTTTTGTCCAGGATATGCTTGTACTTGGCCACATTCATCTTTCCTTCGATTGCAACCAGTCATCTTGTCCTTGCACCTGAAAAACACCCCCACAGCAAGACTCTGCCACCATCATGCTTCACTGTTGGGACTGTATTGGACAGGTAATGACCAGTGCCTGGTTTTCTCCACACATACCGCTTAGAATTAAGGCCACAAAGTTCTATCTTGGTCTCATCAGACCAGAGAATCGTATTTCTCAACATCTTGGGAGTCCTTCAGGTTTTATTTTTATTTTTTATTTTTGGAGAAAACTTCATGTGGGCTTTCATGTATCTTGCACTGAGGAGATGCTTCCATCGGGCCACTCTGCCATAAAGCCCCGACTGGTGGACGGTGGCAATGATGGTTGACTTTCTAGAACTTTCTTCCATCACCCGACTGCATCTCTGGAGCTCAGCCATAGTGATCTTTGGGTTCTTCTTTACCTCTCTCACCAAGGCTCTTCTCCCCCAATTGCTCAGTTTGGCCGGATGGCCAGCTCTAGGAAAGGCTCTGTTCGTCCCAAACGTCTTCCATTTAAGGACTATGGAGGCCACTGTGCTCTTAGGAACCTTAAGTGCAGCAGAAATGTTTTTGTAACCTTGGGCACATCTGTGCCTTGCCATAATTCTGTCTCTGAGCTCTTTAGGCAGTTCCTTTGATCTCATGATTCGCATTTGCTCTGACATGCACTGTGAGCTGTAAGGTCTTATATAGACAGGTGTGTGGCTTTCCTAATTGAGTCCAATCAGTATAATCAAACACAGCTGGACTCCAATGAAGGTGTAGAACCATCTCAAGGACGATCAGAAGAAATGGACAGCACCCAAGTTAAATATGAGTGTCACAGCAAAGGGTCTGAGTATTTATGGCTGTGTGATATTTCAGTTTTTAATAAATCTGATTTTCTGTCAATATGGGTGCTGTGTGTACATAAATGAGGAAAAAATTAACTTAAATGATTTTAGCAAATGGCTGCAATATCAGAATCAGAATCATCTTTATTTGCCAAGTATGTCCAAAACACACAAGGAATTTGTCTCCGGTAGTTGGAGCCGCTCTAGTACAACAGACAATTTACAGAAAACTTTGGAGACAAAGACATTGACAAAAAACAATGGTGCAAAAAGATGCAGCGTCCTCTAGCACTTAGAGCAGTTCGAATGACTAATATCGCAATAGTCCGGTGCAATGACCATTGTGCAAAGGGCGCTGAAACTTCAAGGAGTGTATGCGGTTTAAAGTGACGAGTAGTGCGATAATCTGGGACAATGGTTGTGCAAATGTTACGGATACTCCTCAATCAGTGTGCAAATGGAGCAGATGCTACTCTGGCATGAGTGGCCAGTATATGCAAATAGTGCAGCATGGCGAGACAACTACAGCGAGTGCACGAGTAATACATAATTGGCCCCACAGAAATGTGACAACAATCTCAAGTCAAAAAATTGCCAGCTTGTTGTAATGGAATTATAGGTTAGCTGTTTAAGAAGTTGATTGCAAGAGCGAAGAAGCTGTTGGAATGTCTACTAGTTCTAGTTTGCATTGATCGGTAGTGCCTACCTGAGGGAAGGAGCTGGAAGAGCTGGTGACCGGGGTGGGGAGGGTCCGAGAGGATTTTGCACGCCCTTGTCTTAGTTCTGGCAGCGTGCAAGTCCTCAAGGGTGGGTAGGGGGGTACCGACAATCCTTTCAGCAGTTTTGATTGTCCGTTGCAGTCGGAGTTTGTCCTTTTTTGTAGCAGCACCAAACCAGACTGTGATGGAAGAACACAGGACTGATTCGATGACCGCTGTGTAGAACTGTCTCAGCAGCTCCGGTGGCAGGCCGTGCTTTCTCAGAAGCCGCAGGAAGTACATCCTCTGCTGGGCCTTTTTGAGGACGGAGTTGATGTTGGTCGCCCACTTCAGGTCCTGGGAGATTGTAATTCCCAGGAACTTGAAGGTCTCGACGGTTGACACAAGGCAGCTGGACAACGTGAGGGGCAGCTGTGGCGAAGGATGCCTCCTGAAGTCCACGATCATCTCTACAGTCTTGAGCGTGCTCAGCTCCAGGTTGTGTCGGCCGCACCACAGCTCCAGCCGCTCCGCTTCCTGTCGATATGCAGACTCGTCACCGTCCTTGATGAGGCCGATGACAGTGGTGTCATCTGCAAACTTCAGGAGTTTGACAGTCGGGTTCGCTGAGGTGCAGTCGTTCGTGTAGAGAGAGAAGAGCAGCGGAGAGAGGACACAACCTTGGGGCGCCCCAGTGCTGATGCTGCGTGTAGATGAGGTGGCCTCCCCCAGCCTGACCTGCTGTGTCCTGCCCGTCAGAAAGCTGTAAATCCACTGGCAGATGGGAGGTGAGACGCTGAGCTGGAGAAGCTTGGATGAAAGGAGTTCAGGGATGATGGTGTTGAACGCTGAGCTGAAGTCCACGAACAGGATCCTCGGGTAGGTCCCTGCACTGTCGAGGTGTTCTAGGATGAAGTGCAGTCCCATGTTGACTGCATCATCCGCAGATCTGTTCGCTCGGTAGGCAAACTGCAGGGGGTCCAGCGGGGGACCTGTGACACTCTTGAGGTGGTCCAGCACGAGACGTTCAAAGGACTTCATGACCACAGATGTCAAAGCGACAGGCCTGTAGTCATTCAGACCCGAGATTGCAGGTTTCTTGGGGAGTGGAATGATGGTGGAGCATTTGAAACAGGATGGAACTTCGCACATTTCCAGAGATCTGTTGAAGATCTGAGTGAAGACTGGAGCGAGCTGGTCCGCGCAGACTTTGAGGCAGGATGGGGACACGTGGTCCGGGCCTGCCGCTTTGTTAATCTATTGTTGTTTGAAGATCCGTCTCACATCCTGTTCATGGATGGTTAACGCAGACGTCAGGTGTGATTGTGGTCGCGGGTGCGGCCGGGTGGGTGTGTGGTGTGAAACTGTCCTTTTCAAATCTGCAGTAGAAGGTATTCAAGTCGTTGGCTAGTGTGCTATTGTTCTCAGCTTGGGGGGATCGTCGCTTGTAATTAGTCAGCGATTGGAATGCATGCCAGACTGATTTATAGTCGTTTGCGCTAAACTTATTTTCCAACTTTGCTGTATAGATCCTCTTTGCAATGTTAATTTCTTTACTCAGCTGGTTTCTAGCTCGATTATACAGGGCCCTGTCCCCGCTCTGATATGCGTCCTCCTTAGCTTGGCGAAGCTGCTTAAGTTTAGCAGTGAACCACGGCTTATTGTTGTTGAATGTGCGAAATGATTTTGTTGGTACACAGACCTCTTCACAGAAACTGATATAGGATGTGACAGTGTCCGTATATTCATCCAGGCTGCCAGCTGAATTTTCAAAGACACTCCAGTCTGTGCAGTCTAAACAGCTTTGAAGTTCCATCTTGGCTTCATTTGTCCACTTTTTGACTGTTTTCACTGTAGGCTTCGCACATTTAAGTTCTTGCCTGTACGTCGGTATTAAGTGAATTAAGCAGTGATCAGACGAGCCCAGGGCTGCACGAGGTATAGCACGGTATGCGTTTTTTACCGTAGTGTAGCAGTGGTCTAAAGTATTATTTTCCCTGGTAGGACAGTCGATGTGCTGCTTGTATTTAGGGAGTTTGTGGTTGAGTTTAGCTTTGTTAAAGTCCCCAAGAATAATGAGGGGTGAGTCGGGGTGTTTTTTTTCAAATTTCGTTGACTTGATCGGCGAGCGTTAGCAATGCGGCGTTCGTGTTAGCTTGAGGCGTTATATAGACTCCAGCCAGTATGAATGATGCGAACTCACGTGGCGAGTAGAATGGTTTAAGAATAGCGACTCCAAATGCGGTCTGCAGTGTGTGCTGAGCACCGTGACGTCCGTATACCATTTTTCGTTGATATAGAGGCATATCCCGCCGCCCTTTGTTTTCCCCGATGATTCCGTGTCGCGGTCCGCTCGATGAATGTTGAAGCCGTGGAGCATGACGCCGCCATCGGGTACAGCGTCGCAAAGCCAGGTCTCCGTGAAGCACATGGCCGCGGAACGTCCAAAGTCTTTCCTGGTCTTTAACAGAAGATGAAGCTCGTCCATTTTGTTGGGTAGGGAGCGTACATTCGCAAGGTGGATCGACGGGAACGCCAATCTGTGTACTCTCTTGCGGAGTTTCACCTGAATGCCGGCTCGCTTCCCTCTGTGGCGCCGCTTCCGTCTCCATGCGCCGAAAACCGCGGACGCCGCTCCGGTGAGTAACTCGGGGAAAAAACTGAGCGGATATTTGAAAGTTGGTGACAGAAAGTCCGGAGTAGACTCCTTGATGGTTAGCAGGTCTCCCCTTGTGTAAGTGAGTCGTGTAAGGTCTCCAAAGACGGACGAAAAACACAAAAACAAAGACAATACTAGAGAGCGCGTTACCGAGGCGACCACACTGGTAGGCGCCATCTTTCACATAATAAAGAGTGAAAAATTTAAGGGGGTCTGAATACTTTCCGCACCTACTGTATATACAGTCCCTTCCAAAGGTATTGGAACGGCAAGGTCAATTCCTTTGTTTTTATTGTATACTGAAGACATTTGGGTTTCAGGTCAAAAGATGACTATAAGACAAAAGTTCAGAATTCCAGCCTTTATTTCATGGTATTTACATCAAGATGTATGTGTTAAGCCTGCGACCCATTGACTTCACCAGACTGTTGCATTCTTCATTTTAAATGCTTTTTCAGGCCTTTACTGCAGCCTCTTTCAATTCTTGCTTGTTTCTGGGGGTTTCTCCCTTCAGTACCGTCTTCAGGAGGTAAAATGCATTCTATTGGGTTAAGGTCCAGTGATTGACTTGGGCAGTCTAAGACCTTCCACTTTTCCCCCCTGATGAAGTCCTTTGTTGTGTTCGCATTGTGTTTTGGGTCACTGCCTTGTTGCATGATGAAGCTTCTCCCGATTAGTTCAGAATTCATTCTGCTGCTACCATCTTGAGTTACATCCTCAATAAAGACTTGTGAGCCCATTGCAGAAGCAGCCATGCAAGCCCAAGCCAGGAGATTACCTCCACCATGCTTCACAGATGAGCTTGTGTATTTTGGATCATAAACAGATCCTTTCTTCCTCCATACTTTGGCCTTTCCATGACTTTGGTAGAGGTTAATCTTGGTCTCATCGGTCCATAAAACCTTGTTCCAAAACTTTTATGGCTCATCTCTGTACTTCTTTCAAGGTGGCCTTCCGATTCATTTTCCTGATAAGTGGTTTGCATCTTGTGATATGGCCTGTATATTTCTTATTCGAACAGTGGATTTTGATACCTTCACCCCTGCCCTGTGGAGGTTGGCAGTGATGTCACTGACTGTTGTCTTTGCGCATTTCTTCACAGCTCTCACAATGTTCGTCATTAACTGCTGTTGATACCCTTGGCTGACCTATTCAATGTCTGTTACTCAGTACACCAGTAGTTTCTTTTTCAGGACATTCCAAATTGTATTGGCAATGTTTGTACAATAGCTCTGATTGATTTTCCCTCTTCTCTCAGCTTCAAAATGGTTTGCTTTTCTCCCATAGACAGCTTTCTGGTCTTCATGTTTGCTTAACAGCAAATGCAGTTTTCACAGGTAGAAGCCAAAGCCAAAAACAAGCACTATCTAATGTTTAAGCAATCAATCTAAAAGGCAACACCTGAGCAACTAGAAACACCTATCAGTGACATGTTCCAATACTTTTGCTCACTTTAAAAGTGGGTGGCTTCAAACAAGAGCTGATCTGTCCTGAGTCGTTTTACACTTCTTCTTCTTCTTTTCCTTTCGGCTTGTCCCGTTAGGGGTCGCCACAGCGCGTCATCCTTTTCAATGAGAGCCTATCTGCTGCATCCTCCTCTCGAACACCAACTGCCATCATGTCTTCCCTCACGACATCCATCAACCTTCTCTTTGGTCTTCCTCTAGCTCTCTTGCCTGGCAGCTCCATCCTCATCATCCTTCTACCAATATACTCACTCTCTCTCCTCTGGACGTGTCCAAACCATTGAAGTCTGCTCTCTCTAACTTTGTCTCCAAAACATCAAACCTTGGCTGTCCCTCTGATGAGCTCATTTCTAATTTTATCCAACCTGGTCAATCCGAGAGCGAACCTCAACATCTTCATTTCCGCCACCTCCAGCTCTGCTTCCTGTTTTCTCTTCAGTGCCACTGTCTCTAATCCATACATCATGGCTGGCCTCACCACTGTTTTATAAACTTTGCCCTTCATCCTAGCAGAGACTCTTCTGTCACATAACACACCTGACACCTTCCTCCACCCGTTCCAACCTGCTTGGACCCGTTTCTTCACTTCCTGACCACACTCACCATTGCTCTGGACGGTTGACCCCAAGTATTTAAAGTCCTCTACCCTTGCCATCTCTTCTCCCTGTAGCCTCATTCTTCCCCCACCACCCCTCTCATTCATGCACATATATTCTGTTGTACTTCGGCTAATCTTCATTCCTCTTCTTTGCAGTGCATGCCTCCATCTTTCTAACTGTTCCTCCAGCTGCTTCCTGCTTTCACTGCAGATCACAATGTCATCTGCAAACATCTCCCTTCTCTATCATTTTCCTCATTCATCAACTCCTCGAAGTATTCTTTCCATCTACCTAGCACACTGCTGGCACCAGTCAACATATTTCCATCTCTATCTTTAATCACCCTAACCTGCTGCACATCCTTCCCATCTCTATCCCTCTGTCTGGCCAGCCTGTATAGATCCTTTTCTCCTTCTTTAGTGTCCAACCTGCCATACATGTCATCATATGCCTCTTGTTTTGCCTTTGCCACCTCTACCTTTGCCCTGTGTCGCATCTCTATGTATTCCTTTCGCCTCTCCTCGGTCCTCTCAGTGTCCCACTTCTTCTTAGCTAACCGTTTTCCTTGTATGATTTCCTGTACTGTGAGGTTCCACCACCAAGTCTCCTTCTCTCCTTTCCTGCCAGAAGATACACCAGGTACTCTCCTGCCTGCTTCTCTGATCACCTTGGCTGCAGTGGTCCAGTCTTCTGGAAGCTCTTCCCGTCCACCGAGAGCCTGTATCACCTCTTCCCGAAAAGCTGCACAACACTCGTCCTGTCTCAGCTTCCACCACATGGTTCTCTTCTCTGCCTTTGTCTTCCTAATTTTCCTCCCCACCACCAGAGTCATCTTACACACCACCATCGTATGCTGTCTAGCCACACTCTCCCCTACGACTACCTTACAGTTGGTAACCTCCTTCAGATTACATCGTCTGCACAAAATGTAATCCACCTGTGTCCTTCTACCTCCGCTCTTGTAGGTCACCCTATGTTCGTGCCTCTTCTGGAAAAAAGTGTTCACTACAGCCATTTGCATCCTTGTTGCAAAGTCTACCACCATCTGTCCCTCCAAGTTCCTTTCCTGGATGCCGTACTTACCCATCACTTCTTCATCACCCCTATTACCTTCACCAACATGTCCATTACAATCTGCACCAATTACGACTCTCTCTCTGTCTGGGATGCTCAGAACTACATCATCTAGCTCCTTCCAGAATTTCTCTTTCACCTCTAGGTCACATCCTACCTGTGGGGCATAGCCACTAATCACATTACACATAACACCCTCAATTTCAAATTTCAGCCTCATCACTCGATCTGATACTCTTTTCACCTCCAAGACATTCTTAGCCAACTCTTCTTTTAAAATAACCCCAACTCCATTTCTCTTCCCATCTACACCATGGTAAAATAATTTAAACCCTGCCCCTAAACTTCTAGCCTTACTGCCTTTCCACCTGGTCTCCTGGACACACAATATATCAACCTTTCTCCTAATCATCATGTCAACCAACTCCCGAGATTTTCCTGTCATAGTCCCAACATTCAAAGTCCCCACATTCAGTTCTAGGCTCTGTGTTTTCCTCTTCTCTTTCTGCCGAAGAACCCACTTTCCACCTCTTCTTCTTCTTCTTTGACTTCGACTGAGTCGTTTTACACATCTCGATGTAAATACCATTGAAATAAAAGCTGGAATTCTGAACTTTTGTCTCATATTCATCTTTTGATCTGAAACCCAAATGTGTTCAGTATACAACAAAAACAAAGGAATTGACCATGTTGTTCCAATACTTTTGGAGGGGACTGTACTTCTTTTTTAGACTTAGACAAGACAAATGTCCATATCTACGTATCAAATGGATGTATTTAAACACCAAAACTGCATTATTCTAATGACTATTGAATAAAAACGACTGAAAAAGTGTACTTTGTTCATTAGTTTTTTACAATTAAAAAAATAGCACCATCAAACAAACATGTAATAGTCTAATGCTGTATCTCCAATTATCCACAAGTAATGCAGTACAGTTTAAACTATTCAGTCAAGTAAGAATGTGCGTACAAACATTTACATCATAAACGTAGTTGATCAAAGCATTTAAAATAATGGCTTGGGCAGTTGAGAATTTGTTTTCATCCATCCATCCATTTTCTGTCAGCATCTATTTAATACACTCGCATCAAACCATCTTTTGATCAGCATACCATAATACGGTGAGGACCTTCATGGTAAAAGTGAGCGCCACCATAACCACAGGGTCAAGGCAGATCTACTTAGCTCACGTATGTAATATACACAGCTGTAAAGATACCCTTTGTACCGCTCGGCTTGTACGAGTTAACCAATAGTGACCACGTACAACCTCTTTCTAACAACCTCTTTCTTGTTGAAAAATCCACAGGTGAGGAGCTAAAAGGAGAATCATCTTCACCTCCCATTTAGAGAAACTAACTGAACCTATTGTATTTAAAAATCACACCTGATAGAGATGTGTGATAAAGAAGAGACCAAACTATGTCAGTGTGCATGTAAACATCAATGATGGAGAAATAGTCATTTACTATATCATCCCAAACAGATCCTGTAAAGCCCATAGGAGGCACCAAAAATGTGTTGGGGGGGGGGGGGGCAACAACAACAACATTAAATTGACTAAAAAAACAAAACCCAATAACATTTACTATAAAGGGGACATAGGTTAAATGTTCTTTTTCATTCTTTGCATACAAATAGTTGGGTCTCTGGAGTATCCGTCTACCCATCAAGTATAAAATGATACAATTTCTGCCAATTTCTGAAAATGTGTTTGTAAGCAAGTCGTGTTGTACTTCACACACAGTGCCGCAATTTAACATAACCACCCCCCACACAGTTTCTCAGCCAATGACTTGGCAGCTAGGCTGGACAAAGTTCTAGAAACAACTACTTTGACCAATGCATCATGTCAAAGCCACAAGGTTAGCAACGCTGCAGTGATAGCACAAATTAGCGTTAGTATCTCATCTACAAGGACTTGCCCTTTGGAGCTGGAGGGTCAGTGGTTCAAGTCCCACTGTGGAAAAAAAAATTGAGAGCGATGCTCGCCTGCTTTCTGCCTACTTTTGAGGTGCCTTTGAGCAAGGCACCATCCCCATGGCTCAGCTCAAGTGGCGCAAGACTGTGTTTATGCATCTTGTGTTGTTGTTGTGGTTGTGTTCGGGGTGCATGTGCCCATGCATTATACGCCGAGTGTAATGTAAAATGCATTAACTGCTTTTTAGGCTAAGGGCACTCGCTTGTTTTCCACTCTCTGGGTAGTGTTTCCACTAGTAGAAGCCACCAGTCGTCCGCCGCAAACACACGCTACCAAGCAGAGCTGGCCAAGGCCAGCAGAAACCCGCTCGTGGGATGAATCTAATGAAAGCCGGACTTGCCATTAGCTCAGCAGTATGTGGGACTGAATGAGGGCTGGTGCCCTGCATGAGACAGAACCACCTAAAAAATTATCCATTTTCACCATGGCGAGAAATTTATTGAAAAAATACGATAGACGCCAGTACACCTGTGACCCGAGTGTGGAAAAGCAGTTCAGAAAATGGATGGATGTCTACAATTGGCATATTTTGACAAAAGCATGCCACAGACATTTTAAGACTTAGGAGCTATTTTAAATTGTGAAAAAAAATCATCTTATGTCTCCTTTAAAAATGTTTGAAATTACACCACTGAAGTGTGATTCGCTTGTTGTAAAGTCCAGCTGAATGTGGTCGATAAAATATCTTCTATACCATAGATAAAGGTGCCACAAACCAATGATAATGGCAACAAACATTCAACATTTCGCTATCCTCTACTTTATTGTACCCTAGAATTCCCTAAATATTTCACAATTTTTCAACAATAGTACAACACAAATTTTGCACTTTGTAAAAAGTAAGAAAACGACCCACCTTTATTTAAGCTCTTGTTCTCCAGCTCCAGGCTCTTGATTCGAGAGATCAATTCTTGATCAGCTGTGCTGCTGCTGCAAGTGCTCTACCAAACAAGAACACGAAATATGTTAACAGTATAGTGATTGCCAGGTAATCAGAACCTTCTAACCCACACTCAAGGTCACATCTTACACCTGGTCATCTCTAAGGATGTTTAAAGTCTTATCAATTGACATTAAGGATATGGCTTGGTCGCAGGCGAGATGGTAATTAGTGCCACTACTAATTGATAAAATGACAGGAATGGCATTACATTTTTTATTGAACAACTGCACAAGATGCATACAAACACTATGGCTTTTGTCACAATCAAATACAAATAAGGTTAGGTACATTCCAAAATAAAAAAAAGTATATAAAAAGAAAACCGGCAAAGGCTTTTCACATAGCATATATTCCTGAATTATACAATAAAAGATTCATAGCATTTCTATTTTTCATAAGTCAGCTTTTGAGGGAAGAAAAAAGGTGAAAAATGAATTTGGGTTTCACCTTCAAAACTTTACATGAAGAAAAAAATATACAGAACACAAGAATAGTATTTACCAAATGGTCATTATTTGTATTGCACATGGACACCACAAAAATGTCTTAATTGGAAAACCTTCGGGTAAAGCCAGTGTAGTATATTTTAATAGTAACACAATCAGAGTTCCTTTGCACAGGACAAATGGTGGGAGATCTGTATTCACACCAACTATCTTTTCTTTGTACTTCTACATCAAAGGACATCCTTTAGCCAGTTATATGTATATTGGGGTTGTCCTGCCCTCCCTGACAGAGACCGGTCGGGGGTTTACAACCGGGCCAGATCTTCAAAGAGAACTGTTTTTCATTATCGCAACAAAGGGCCCAGGGGAGAAAGATGGACCAGACGGAGAGACACCAGCTGGCGAGTGAGATTCCAAATATGGTCATGAGAAGCAGCATCCTTCCGGATGCAACCAGGCAGGGGGCTAATTCCACGCCCAGAGAATTAGAACCTTGATAAACTTGAGATCCCAGGGTTTTTGGGGGCTTTTTCGTCGTTCGGGAAATGTAAGCAGCTGCTATGACACTAAGGCTTGTTCAATAAATCGAATTAGCCCAAACGCCAAGTGTCTCGAAGTCTTCATGCATCCCATGCCAGACGGAAGTCGGAGTTGTCCCGGGAGATCTCCGACTCAGAAGCACAGGCGAACGAAATTTAACCACAACAGTCATGTATATCAGCCAATAAGGCTCTGGACCATCCATCCATCCATTTTCCGTACCACTTATCCCCATTAGGGTCGCGGGCCTGCTGGCCCCCATCTCAGCTGACTCTGGTCACCAGCCAATGTACACCCTGAACTGGTCGCCAGCCAGTCACAGGGCTTTGGACCACATACAATAAATAAAATATTTAAAAAATAAATAAATAAATAAATAAATAAAAAAAGATGGACAGTAGTTTCTACTTCATCACAAAAAAACAGTTATTCGTTTCAATACCAAATCGTTGTTGTACAAAGTCATTAGCGGGATACACCCCATTCATAACTAGAGTAAACTTGTTTGGCTTTGGGAATAATAATTTCTAATGTTTAGCCGATAACCTGCAAATGATGTCTTTGGAAAAGGACTGTCAGACTAAATTCCAGTCAGACATGAGTGGATAAGAAATGACAGTTCTAAGTACCTTGTTTCAAATCTTGACACCACTAAAGTCATGGCTTTCAACCAAAAGAAGGGGAAGACGGAGTAGTTAGAGCAGGGCCACTTAAAATCCCTTTAATCAAACCAAATAAAAGAGTTGGGGATGGCTTTAGTTATGTATTTGAATGTTTTGTGATTTTTGTACAAATTATATTCAAGACAAAAAGTGTTTATGGCAGAAAGTCTTCCACTTGTGTCAAGCCCAATGTCTGCACTTAAAGCTTTCAATGAGCTTCAGGATTATTTGGGAGGCCATAAAAGCTCTTAGGATCGTATATACCGCCTACGACGCAACACGACACTACCATTTGTCATCCATTTTCCATACCGCTTATCCTCACTAGGGTCACGGGCATGCTGGAACCTATCCCAGCTGACTTGGGGCGAGAGGCGGGGTACACCCTGAACTGGTCGCCAGCCAATCACAGGGCACATAAACAAACAACCATTTGCACTCACATTCACACCTACGGCCAATTTAGAGTTTTCAACTAACCACCATGCATGTTTTTGGGATGTGGGAGGAAATCGGTGTACCCGCAGAAAACTCACGCAGGTACAGGGTATAACATGCAAACTCCACAGAAGAGGCAGGATTTGAACCCGGGTTCTCAGAACTGTAAGGCAGATGTGCGAACCAGTCGGTAACCATTTATCATCTATCTATCCATTTTGCGTACAGCTTCCCCTCAATAGGGACGCAGGCCTGCTGGTGCCTATATCCCAAACTGACTCTGGGCGAGAGGCGGGGTACACCCTGAACTGGTCGCCACCCAATCCCAGGGTACGTAAACAACCATTCGCTCTCACATTCACACCTACGGCCAATTGAGTCTTCAATTAACCTACCATGCATGTTTTTGGGATGCGGGAAGAAACCGGAGTACCCAGAGAAAACCCTAACAGGCATGGGGCGAACACAAACTCCACACAGGAGAGGCCAGATTTGAACCCGGGTCCTCAAAAGTGTGAGGCAGATGTGCTAACCAGTCATCCACCGTGCCACCTACCATTTATCAATTAATGAAAATAAGCGTTAATCACCCAATCACTCCCGGTCAGCTGTTGACAGCCTTTTTGCCAACAAACAACTATATACAAAAAGCAGTGATAAAAAACAAAAGTGGCTAATCTTTTACAAAAACACAGGCAGGAAGCTTGTAACCTCGAGTTGAGTCTGGAAAAGATTCCCATATATGCCACACACAGCATTTTGGGATTACAAAATGTTGAATCAGCCTGGAGGTTTTCCGTATTGCCACAAACCAAATTGTATCTATGCTGTATGCCTAAATTGTTTGTTGTCTTGCCCGGGATCTTGTAGGTCATCAAGTCCTAAATATTTATGTCAGAGCCCACTTGAAGTCGCAGGACACCAGGGTCCAAACAGAAGAGTTCCAGATGTGCCTTCCTGCTAAGGCACATCCATCTCTAGTCCTTGCTGACAGCTCTTCTCCACTTCTGTTGGCATTTCCCCGACATTTCTGACAAGTGGACCACCATGGCAGTGCGGTTGTTCTTGCACCAGAATACTCTGGTGGATTCTTGGAGAAGAGGACGTCAAACAAGATACCTGGGTAGGTAGTGTGTGGCTACCCTCTCAATGAGGTAATCTCTGACCTCACTGGAAATGTCAGCTAATGCTGCCTGTGGAGGACAAGATACAATCAGGTTGGGAAATCTTAACTAGGAAACAATGACGACACAATTTAAGTTTGAATGTTTTGGGGGGGGGGGGGGGGGGGCCCTCAGTTCATCCCGTTTACGTAGCTGGTCAGCTTTGTCCCTTTACTCCTGTTGCAGCTGGTCTGCACCTCGGCCCTTCCTTTGCCCCTGGAAGGCCGGCTGCCTCTTCTGCATACTTGATTGCGAAGCTGATTAGTCAGAGCTGCCTGGACTAGAGGGGCCATCGAAGCGGGAAATCTTCAAAATGAATAAAAGTGTGAGAGCATCTCTGCTTTGTTATAAACAGAACAAGGTATCTGAAAAAAGTACAAAATAACCCAACAATAGTTGACAAACATTTCTTATATGAATTCAAACATCGTAAGCCTACTGGTTCTTGCGCTCCATGTAGAAGTATCATCTGTGGATAATATTGTGATTTCATTATGTTTTATTCCTATTTCCCTAACTGGACACTTTCTGTAGTGGTATGATTTCATATTTCCTACAGTGTAATGCAATGCCTCATATAACAAACAAACGGATATAGCGTCAATGCAATAATAACAATTTCTATTCTTTTCCAACTGTTTTCAGACATTTTCCCATCAAAACTGCATCCAAAACGCAGAGTTGTATGTTTTTCACTCCCAAAACATTTGTGTGCAATAATGCCTCTTAAACAACATGCATGCATGTTTACCAATCCCGCTGTGACAATAAATACAAATAGTTTTGTTACACCATATCATGGTACAGTAAATGCTGCTACACAAGCACTCTCATAGGCATAGTAATTAGCACTCTGCTAACAATTAGCAGGCCTCTTTTGTCTCCCGTTTGTAACAAGCTAACTAAACATTTATTTCTGTCACAAAAAAAATTAATCATACAATAATTACCTCTTCCAAAGAATCCATCTTTCCCCCAACGGCAATCCTTCAAAACAGAATAAAAATGTAGAATCACACTGTTGCGGAGTGGTGGGGAGGCTTGGCATAGCCTGTGTCATATCGAAGCGACAGCTTGGTTAGTGTAATGCAGATTTCCAGCTTAGGGAGCGACAGAAGCTACACACTGCAGGTTTAATTGTCTGGGTGACCCTAAACAAACCAGTATATGTAGTTATACTAGGGTTGTCCCGATCCTAAATTGGGCCTGATTACATGATTTTCAGCAAATCGGGATCAGATGAAAAAAGATCGGATTTGTACATTTTCTTCTTTGTAAAAGGTCACAAAGCGACAAAATAGGGTACACATATACTGCCAAATTGAACGGCAGTAGCATAGTTTAATATTACACAATGTAACGTTTCGTGGTGTGAAAAAAAAAAAGACAAGACGGGAGGCAGAAAAAATTCAAATCTGCACAATTGCTGGGATTTCCCCAAAAATCTTCTTTATTTAAACTGCAACTTTTTAAGCCCGAGTGTACTGCACCTATTTGTTAAAATACGAACCCCAAAAAAGGAGACCACTCATTACCTTGCGGTATGGGGTGACTTTATTGACAGAAGAGGATCTTTGGGAGGGAATTAGAGAGGTTATATTTAACTCAACTCTCTCCTTTCAAAAGCACATTAGGAATATAGTGCCATAAAAAAGTATTGGCCCCCTTCTCAAAATCTTATATTATTGCACAGTTTCCCCACTTTAATTAAGATCATCAAACAATTTCATTTATTAAGGAAAAAACACTCTTCAAAGTTAACTGGCTCTGTGTGAAAAAGTAATAGCCCCCTAAACTTAATAACTGATAGGGCCATCCTCAGCAGGAACAACTGAAATAATTTGTTTTCTATAACTGGCAATGAGTCTTTCACATCTTTGTGGAGATATTTTGGCCCACTCTTGAATTCAGCAAAAATGGAGGGTTTTCGAGCATAAATGGCCTTTTAAAGGTCATGCCACTGTATTTCAATCAGATTCAAGTCTGGACTTTGACTAGCCCTCTCTCTCCCCTCCCCTCTCTGTTTCAGCTTCTCTTCAAGCCACGCACCTGTCTCCAATCAACCCTCGTCACCACCTACATTTAAGCCTGACTGTTCCCGGAAATCCTCGCCAAAGTACTGCAGCCTGTCCTAGCGTTACCAAGGCCCACCGTACTCATGTAAGATACTCCTCGTTCCCTTGTTAACTCTTGTGTCTCCTCTTTCCCCGTGTTCCTGACCCACGTCATTCCTGTCAGCCCTTGTTCTGTCCACTGCCTGCCACCTGTGCATGCCACGGCCTGTCAACACATCCAGGACCACTTCCATAACCTTTGCTCAATAAACTGTTCATCATTTTACTTCAGCTACTTCCCACACATGACAGTTGATCTAATAAAGACAAAATGACAAATACTGAAGTCATAATTTATTAACAATTATGATTTTGAATGTCAAACAAAAATGTTCTTGACAAAATTCAGAAAATATGGAAATTCAGACAAATTTTGACAAATTATTCTGGAAGTAAATTTTAATAGGTCGGCAGCTTTGCAAAGTGTAGCCACTTACAGATCAGATAGTTGTATACTGGCCATATGTCACACAGTGACTACACTGAGCAAAACATTTGAGCACCCTGTATGCAAGTAACGGCAGTTTTTGGGAAACTGCTTTTTCTACGCGAATTAGTTCGAAAATTTTCAGCTCACCTTTCCAAAAATGTACTTCAGTTCATAATTTAAAGTTTTGAACTGCTCCAAAAATTAACTAGTTCGTAGTTTGTTTGTTTTTTCGCTCAATATGTTGCTAGCAGGTTATTAACCTGAAAAAAATGGCATTTTCATTCCATTCAGTCCACACAAGTAGCCAGCGGCAGATTTCACCCTGCAATCTCAAAAATGTGTAAAAACTTGTTGCTTGAATTGTCTTTTTTTCAATCTTTTGTCAGGACAGATTCTGTTTAAGTGATTTCTTGACTGAACAGGTCTGGAGGTAATCAGGCTTGATGTGATCAGAGAAAATTAACCAAAAATTGTGATTAGCCACAATTAATTCATGATTTATCCATCCATCCGTTTTCTGAGCCGCTTATCCTTACAAGGGTCGCGGAAGTGCTGGAACCTATCCCAGCTATCATTGGGCAGGAGGCGGTGTACACCCTGAACTGGTTCCCAGCCAATCGCAGGGCACATATAAACAAACAACCATTCGCACTCACAGTCACACCTACGGGCAATCTAGAGTCGCCAATTAACCTACCATGCATGTTTTTGGGATGTGGGAGGAAACCGGAGTGCCCAGCGAAAACCCACGCAGGCACGGGGAAAACCTGCAAACTCCGCACAGATTGAACCCCGGTCCTCAGAACTGTGAGGCAGGCACTCTAACCAGTCGCACACCGAGCCACCATTCATGATTTAACTTGGGGATAATAACTTTTTCCCCACACAGGGGCCAGGTAACAGTTAATTTTTTTCCCCTTAATAAATGAAATCATTTAAAAACAGCATTTTAAATTCACTTGAGTTATATCTGTCTGATATTTACCTTTGTTTGTAAATAGAGGGGGAAACTATGCAAAAATGTAAGAATTTGAGAAGGGAGCCAATACGACACTGTATTACAAAAACTATTTTTTTTCCATCTTTGCAATATTGCTAAAACACGGTACATCCTATCCACTAGTGACGCAAAGATCATCCATCCATTTTCCGCACCGTTGATCCTCACTAGGGTCGCGGACGTGCTGGATGCTATCCCAGCTGACACTGGGCGAATCTTAAATTAACCTACCATGCATGTTTTTGGTATGTGGGAGGGCTGTTGAACCCCGGGACATCAGAACTGTGAGGTAGATGTGCTAACCACCCTGCCGTCACAGAGATCGTATACCACACATCTGTTATGTCTTGCTTGATGTTGGTCTTCCCATGTCTAGTATAAAAAGCCTGAAGTTAATATTAAACGCTTCAGACTTTTGAAGAGGGGGAAACTATGCAAAAATGTAAGAATTTGAGAAGGGAGCCAATACGACACTGTATTACAAAAAATATTTTTTTTCCATCTTTGCAATATTGCTAAAACACGGTACATCCTATCCACTAGTGACGCAAAGATCATCCATCCATTTTCCGCACCGTTGATCCTCACTAGGGTCGCGGACGTGCTGGATGCTATCCCAGCTGACACTGGGCGAATCTTAAATTAACCTACCATGCATGTTTTTGGTATGTGGGAGGGCTGTTGAACCCCGGGACATCAGAACTGTGAGGTAGATGTGCTAACCACCCTGCCGTCACAGAGATCGTATACCACACATCTGTTATGTCTTGCTTGATGTTGGTCTTCCCATGTCTAGTATAAAAAGCCTGAAGTTAATATTAAACGCTTCAGACTTTTGAAGAGGACGAGAAAGTTCGGTCATATTACCCCCATTCTGACCAACTTGCATTGGCTCAGAGTCTACTTGAGATGGGATTTTAAGGTCCTGTTACTTACTCATAAAATATTACACGGGTTAGCACCTTCTTATCTCGCTGACTGACTTTTACTGTATGTTCCGTCCCAAAACCTAGGCTCGAAAAACGCTGGTCTTTTGGTGACTCCGAAAGCCAGAAAGAAGTCCGCAGGCTCTCGAGCATTTTTTTTCTTTCTGGCTCCAGTACTTTGGAATGCCCTACCTGCGGATATCAGAGCTGCTATCTCAGTGGAAATGTTTAAATTCCTACTTAAGACTTATTTCTACTCCTTGGCATTTAGGTAAAGTACCGGTTTTACTGCAGCTTGTCCCATCTCCTCCCCTGTCGTCTCCTGCTAGGAGAAAGGACGAGGTGATGTTGACCGAATCTGAGGCTGTTGCTGTTTGGGTTCTGCACCGATCAACTGGGACAAGATCTGAGGTGGACCACTTCCCCCGGAGTCGTGACCACGAAGTATTCTGTTCTGACCGACCGGGCCGGGTCCTGAGGCAGAACCACTGAAGGAGTCTACCCTGCGGCGCCATTTCTCTTTCAATTGACTCTCATGCCATTTTAAATGAATGTTATACAGCATCTTGCCATTGTAATGAACATTTTACAGCACCAGACTATGTGATAAAATGTTGCCCACGTGACATCCATTTTAGCCTGGTCACCCTGGAAGAGGTATGCCCCCCCCATCTGCGGTCCCTTCTCAAAGTTTCTTTTATCCCCCCCAAATGGGGTTTTGAGTTTTTCCTTGCCCGACTGGGGGGGTTCCTTGCCCGACTGGAGGGGTTTAGATTACGGGATGTCATCAATCATTGCCAACTGTGGGCCTGTGAAGCTCTTTGAAACTTTTGTAATTAAGGGCTACACAAATAAACTTGACTTGACTTACTTACTCCTGCAAGTGACTTCTGAATGTTCTCCCGGGCACGTGCGATGTCTTGAAGGATGGCGTTAGCTCCCGCATCCTTAATATAAACAAGAGATACTTTTGATTAATGTTGTATGATCAATATATCAAAGCAAACTGGACTAATTGGTTACACTACCACCTTTGGTTTAGCAGTGACAGAACCATGAAGAACACAATTCTGACTGGTGATGGCAAGATAAAGATACATTGCTTCTAGGTAATACTGATTGCAAATTTGTAATAATGTGGATTTGCTTTCGGAGTGCTATCATTATGTGCAGGGCTTGACTCTGACGGTGGCCAATTACCCAAATGCGTGTACATTTCAACGGTGGCAGGTAACACAGCCACTCGTACCAGCCACTTTGAAGCTTTACATTTTATATGTGCATTTAATTGTTGTTTTCTTAAACGGCATCTGTAATAATAAACCAATTGCAATGTGAGACTAGTACACTACAAATCCCATCAGCCCTGCCTGCAAACAGTGTTTGCTCATTGGTCCATTCGGGAATCCCTTTGAAGACATCACTGTTGAGAGGTGAAGAGGACAGCAACAGAAGAGAAGCGGTGGAGCGATGATGTTGTATTTTGCAGGTGTTACAAAACCCGCAGAGAGGAACAAGAGGAAATTTGAAGAGACAAAGGAAGAGGACACAAAAAAAGAAAAGACATTCATGAAAAGTGGAAGGCAGGTCGAGAATGTCTCGTGTATGACCAAAGATAGCAAGTAATGTACTGCACAGACTGTCGGCTGTACGGCGGTGACAGGTTTAAGGGGCGTCCCTTTTGTGGTCGGCACATCCAATTTTAACGCGGAAAGTATGAAGGAACATGAACTGTCTCTTGGTCACCAAGGGTCTATCGCTACCAAACGGGCGTAGACGGCGGGCTCGCTGCACAACAGTGGGGCGGTGAAGTCTCTGGCCCTAACGAAGTCAGCCAAATTTGAAAAGCTGGGAATGCTGTTTCAGAACGCACATGCTGTGGGGTAGAAATGTCGACCATTTACAAACTACTTCTGGATGTGTAATAATTGCATTAATTAAAGGTAGTCTGGAGGTTTTGTCTCTCAAAATTAAAACGACTAAAATGTGTGTTTACACACTGCAACGAAGAAACCTCTTAATTACCTTTTACATTTTTGAGAAAGGTGGGTTAGTCTTAAAACTCAATTCATTTTTTCCAGGTTGGATGAGAGAAAAGTTCGAAAAATAGGAAATGCATAGAGGTTATACACATCACAGCTGAATACTTGATGGCATTAATCATTTATGTACTCGTATAGTAACGATTTGAGTGTGCTCTGGGTTCATTTACATTTAAAAAGGTTCTACATGTAGTTCAAGTAAACTTTAGTAGTCCGCTTTAATCATATTAAATATACTGTAATTATCCAACAAAAAAAATTGTCTAGTAAAAATGGTGAGTGGCTCGTGACTCTGGGAAGCCACTAGCCACAATGGCTGGTGAGCAGAAAAGTTAGTGTCAAGCCCGATTATATGTATACTGTACTTGGAAATGGAGGTGTGCATTCAGCTGCTTGCAGTCTACCACTTACACAGACTGCCCGCGTTGTTTGTGAGGAGCTGATCACACGTTCGAAGAAGCGTCTTTCTGCCTCATCGTAGCGACTTTTGTCAAACCAGATCTTCTCCTTGGTCAGAAAGGTGACAGAGCTCATGTTGCTAAAGAATGGAAGTACAACAGTGAGATGAGTGAACAAGACACAGCAGGCATTAGAATAGGTGAGCTTATTCTATTTGTGAATATGCAGGGTATATAAAAAGTCTATAAACCCTTGTTCAAATATCAGGTTTGTGTGATGTTTAAAAAAAAATAAACAATTTCAAAACTTTACACCTTTGTGACCTATAACCTGTACATAACTGAAAAAAATATATAATTTAAAAGGGGAAAACCAATACTATAACCTGGTTGCATAAATATGCCCACTCTCAAACTAATACTTTCTTGCAGCACCTTTTGACTTTTTGGGTGGAAGTCTGATCAGTGTGACACATCTTGATGTGGCAATTTTTGCGCAATCTTTGTAAAAACGCTACAAATCTGTCAGACAGCGAAAGCATCTCCATTATTTTGTTGATTTGGATGTGCCTTGGATCATTGTCATGCTAAACGATCAAGTTCCTATTCAGCGTCAGCTTTCTACTAAAATACTGCCAAATTGGGATACTGACTGATATTTGGAACACTTCCTAATTCCCTCCACCTTGAATTGGCTAACAATTCCAACTGAAGAAAAACAGCCCCAAAGAATGATGCTGCCGCCATCATGCTTCACTGTATTGATAGTGTTTTGCTGTGTAGCAGTGTTGTGATAATGCCAAACATAGCTTTTGGAATTATGGCCAAAACGTTAACCTGTTTTACCAGACCAAAATATATATTCACGTGATTTCAACTGGATTTGTGCAAAATGTAGACGTGTAAATGTTTTTCTTTGCAAGACAAGGCTTGTCTCTTGACACCCTACTTCATAACCCAGACATATGAAGATGGAAGCTTATCATCACAATAGCCAGAAATTTCTGCACCTCCTTCAATGTTGCTGTAGGCCTCTTGACAGCCTTCTTGACAAGTTTCTTGTTTTTGTTTCTTGACAAATTCTTTTGTATCCCTCTGATGTTTTGGAAGCTCTCTGAGCATGGTCCTCAGAGACATGTGCTATGTGACATGGCTTTTACTATGTCACAACAGAATTGTCAGGAAAAACCTATGAGAACAAAATTTTTTTGGGTTCGTTAGAGCCACTTTAAATGGTGGCAGGTGTGTGCCAAATCTCATTTAACAAGTTGAATATAATTGGTTATTTTTAAACAGCCACATTCCCAGTTATTTGATTGTGTGCAACCACATTATCTCAGTTTATTTTTTACATCCCCTTTAAGATATATAAATATTTTTATTTATTTATTTTTCTCCCCCAGACGAGTTGTACAGGTTATCGGTCAATCATGGGAAACGTTTTTGAAGGCTTTGAAATTATTCACTGTGGTCTAATTTTTTTATATCACAAAAACCTGCCATTTGATCAGGGGTGTGTAGACTTTTATATCCACAGTTTGTAATCGCAGTTATATTATGATGTACTATAGTAGCTCTAAAATCTTTTAACATAAGTGGACTACAGTGTTACTTTTAACAACACCAACACAAAAGAGAAACAAAGTGAAAATTGTGCGTTAATACGAAACAATGGTCAATTCAAATAATCCATCCATCCATCCATCTATTTTCTGTACCGCTTATCCTCAACTAGGGTCGCGGGCGTGCTGGAGCCTATCCCAGCTATCTTTGGGCGAGAGGCGGGGTACATCCTGAACTGGTCGCCAGCCAATCGCAGGGCACATAGAAACAAAACCATTCACACTCACATTCACACCTACGGGCAATTTACAGTCTTCAATCAACCTACTATGCATGTTTTTGGGAGGTGGGAGGAAACCGGAGAAACCGGAGAAAATCCACGCAGGCACGGGGAGAACATGCAAACTCCACACCGGCGAGGCTGGGATTTGAACCCCCGTTCTCAGAACTGTGAGGCAGATGTGCTAACCAGTTGTCCACCGTGCCACCAATTAAAATAATCATTCCCAAATAAGGAAAAATTAATAACAAATAAATGAACAATGAATTAAGAAAAATTTCAATTTTAAAAGATTAGTAGTACATGTAGAGGAAAAGGAGTGAAAAAAACGAAGTGAAATGCCTGAAGTTTATCCAATCTCCAGGTTCAATCATACTTTTCCCTCAGTTGGACAGTGAAGACAATCGATGAGGTGTCCGTTTTGGCCCTCCGACCTTTCTTTGCCACCACTGCTTCACCTCCACGGAAACGGCTCTCTGCTACATCATACCTCCACTTGTCCAACCACACCCGCTCACTGTCAGGGTGAAGAAAGTAGCAAACTCCAAGATCATGCCTCTCTTGTTTGGCAGGTATCTCAGCAGGTTCTTCCTCCTCCTGGATTGGGTGCAGAGCATGGAAAACCTCTACTATGCCCTGCAAAACCCCTTGTTTTTTCTCCAACACTACTTCCTCTTCCACCTCTACGAAGCTTTGAGGGAGCTCACCACTTCTCAGGGTGTAGCTGGATTGTTTGGATGAATTGTTGCCACACACAGTTTGGTAGTAGGTGGCTTCTGCACGATCATACAATGGCTTCTCCAGCCATATGTCACGAAACAGCTCTGCTAAAATGGGGGAGAGCCCATTAACCGTTTCTCGCGAAGTTAGTGTGACTGCCTTCTGCTGTGGGCTAGGGATTACAGGAGTTGGAGCTTGAGACTGATACCCTTCATCTGGGGTTGTGGGTTTGATGAAGCTCTGAGACAAAGAGTTTGGAACAGCCAACTGCATGGATTCTTCGACTTGGTGGTCAGCGTGCCTAAAACAGTTCTTCTTGGGGGCTTTAGTAGATGAAGTGTTGTTTTTTGGAGTTGGAGCTGACCCATTCAGCTTAGCGGGTACTTTGGGTGAGTTTGCCAACCAGCACTGATATAGGCTCTCTGCTTGCTCGTATATGCTTCGTTGAAACCACACATTGGCACATTCCGACTGCAGGGCAATCAGTCCGGCTTGGGGGTCAGGTGGTTGGGTTGCGTTTTTGGCGTTAACCTTCACCGTGGGGTGACTCTCAGGTTTAGATGTACATCTCTTGCCGCAATGCCTTTTTCCACTTTGCTTTTTATCTCCATTCAAGCTTACACTTTCTGGAGAGGATGACATTCCCCCATTTTGCTGGGTTGAGTTAGCCTTGTTTCTGCACTCAGCTACCAAGTTGGTTGAAGAGTCCACCTGACTATGGTTGGAAGCCTTATTATGATCCAACATATCTGCTGTAGAATACTGGCTGGTCTTCTTTGACATCTTTGATCAGTTACAGGAAAAAGAAAACAAGTACAGGCTTGTGTATTAGTTGGAGTTAAGCAGAACAAACTTGACAAACGGGATAAATAACTCAAGAGCCTTTCACACATGAATTGCAAACGTCCATTATATCACTAGTTGGTTCTTAATTTGCAGCAACATACCTGATTCAGTCACTGGCCACATTTACATGGACAGAAATTCTGATATTTCAGTATAAACTAATTAGGAAATAGAAAAAACTTGGATGTATAATCCATAGCCATTTGAACACAAGCTAGGAAGTTATCTTGGATAAGGTCAACAATGAGGTCAGTGGATGTTGCCAATGTAAACATTTACAGAGTTTGATAACCCCAAGAATAAATCAATATTTCAACATCTGGAGGAGTTGTGACCTTACAGATTCAATGAAAGCAAGAGGGCCTCATTTCTATTACTTCAGAAGTTAACTACTGATTGTAAGATGGCATGTAGTAAAACACAGTCACAAATATCAACTGTTTGCAACAAGTGTGAAAGGGGAACTTGGGAGGAAATGCTTTGTAAAATCAGTATTATAGGTCATTCTTAGAAATGATAATTCTAAGAATTTAGTGAGAACAGAACAGTCAAGCAGCATGCATGGGACTGAAATAATCATGCAGATGAAGTAGGCTTGCAGAATGAAATCTGTTTATTTGTCAATAATTATGGCTCACCCTCTGAACCAGTCGGAATACAATGGAACACAACAACGCCAGTAAAATACAGTTTTATCAATATATTCTGAAAAAAAATATTCCTGAAACATCATACAAATTGTGGACTTTAAACTGTCAGAATGCACTGTACTCTTTGATAAGGAGCAGGGCATAATTATGCAGACAGCTACATTAGCTTCTTGCTCTATCTAGCTAGTCATCAATTGGTTTTCTGCCACATGCTTGTCAGTTGTGATCAAAATGTAGTTTTGTGTGTGTGTGTGTGTGTGTGTGTGTGTGTGAGCGGGCAATGTTTAACAACACATCGGCCTTTCATTCATGTATACTTGTGTCAGTTGCTGTTAAAAAGAATGTGTGCGGTGCATCGCCTACACGATGTTTATTACCCCTGCTCATTCATCAAAGTTAAGAGTTTTTTAAACTAATATAATCGTTAATGTCTGGTTCTACTTGTGAGACTTATCTATCAAAATCTTATAATATTGCCTGCATTGTTAAAACGATTTAATGATGGTGACAGTTTAGAGATTGCAACAAACTAGTCCAGATAATAGATCTATTGATTTTTTATTTTATTTTATTTTTTTTTCAAATCCAAACAAATCATAGGCTGGGCAATTGTTGGGCCTGTAAAAACAAGGAGTGCTTATAATTAAAGTCATATAGCACAAGAAATAAGGACACTTTGTAATGTCAATGGGTCAAACAAAAGTCTCAATTATTGCCCTACTTATGTGTTAATTATCTTTTTTAACAATCACTTTCTTTTATTTATGTTTATGATTTCTAAAAGTAACAGGAGAGCCATACACCGAGTGGCCACAAAACCACTAGTCTCTGTACGATGCAGTTCTACACCAGCAACAATTAACGTGATGTCCATCCAGTTCTACACCAGCAACAATCAACGTGATGTTATCCATCCATTCATTTTCTACCGCTTATCCGAGGTCGGGTCACGGGCAGTAGCTTTAGTAGGGACGCCCAGACTTCCCTCTCCCCAGCCATTTCATCCAGCTCTTCAGGAGGGATCCCGAGGCATTCCCAGGCCAGCCGAAAGATGTAGTCTCGCCAGCGTGTCCTGGGTCGTCCCCGGGGTCTCCTCCCGGTGGGGCGTACCCGGAACACCTCATCAGGGAGGTGTCCGGAAGGCATCCGAATCAGATGCCCCAGCCACCTTATCTGGCTCCTTTCGATGGGGAGGAGCAGCAGCTCTACTCTGAGATCCTCCCGGATGACAGAGCTTCTCACCCTATCTCTAAGGGAGAGCCCGGACACCCTGCGGAGGAAACTCATTTTGGCCGCTTGTATCCGGGATCTTGTTCTTTCGGTCATGACCCACAGCTCGTGACCATAGGTGAGGGTAGGAACATAGATTGACTGGTAAATTGAGAGCTTCGCCTTAGCTCCTTCTTTACACAACGGACCGATACAAAGTCTGCATCACTGCAGACGCTGCACCGATCCGCCTGTCGATCTCCCGTTCCATTCTTCCCTCACTCGTGAACAAGACCCCAAGATACTTGAACTCCTCCACTTGGGGCAGGATCTCATCCCCGACCTGGAGAGGGCACACCACCCTTTTCCGACTGAGGACCATGGTCTCAGATTTGGAGGTGCTGATTCTCATCAGAGCCAACAGAACCACATCATCTGCAAAAAGCAGAGATGCAATACCGAGGACACCAAACCGGACCCCCTCTACGCTTCGGCTGCGCCTTGAAATTCTGTCCATAAAAGTTATGAACAGAATCGATGACAAAGGGCAGCCTTGGCGGAGTCCAAGCCTCACCGGAAACAAGTCCGACTTACATGCCGGATATGCGGACCAAACTCTGACTCCGGTCGTACAGGGACCGAAAGTGATGTTATATTAATTAATAAATTAACAACTGTGTCATCAATTACTAATGAGCAAAATCTTTGTAAGTGCAGAATTTTTAATGGCGCTAATATTGACTTTCATTAGACTGAGCAAGTTGTTATAAAATTGTGGCCGGTCTCTATATGTTTTTATGTGCTAAAACAAAGTAGACAAATCTCCAGTCTATAAAATGAAAAAGGTCCCTGGGAAATCTGGATGTATGGTGAAAATTCTTCAGACAAGGCTATGCACAGTTCACATTTACTGTAAATGGACATCATGCAAGCCATGCAGTTGATGATACTAACATTGTTTGCCTGAATGCAGGAAATGCCCCCCTCCACGTTTGTAGAAAACACTAAAAACTGACACGGATTTTGGGTAGTCTTTGGAAAGCCATTTCCTGCAATCAAGTATCAAATTGCAATCAAGGTTTGAACTTACCGTCCTTGGGAATATGCAATTCTCAAGTCTAAAATCAATTGTTCAAATGTTCTTTTCATCCAGTTAACCGCAAGCGATTGGAAAATAAATTAAAACAAATACATAAATAAATCATGATCTTGCCAAGTCCAAGAACAGGTTACAGGGACAGTAATACATACAAAATAAATACATTGTAAAAAAAAATGCATTCCCAATGTACTGTTTTCATCTTCCATAGAAACCAGGTGCCAAAACTACTAGCTTGATGCATTATTTAACACTTTGACTAAATATTTTTTTAATCATCAACTGAATACTGTAATACAGATGTTTGAAGAGCTCAAGTTCAGCATGGCGAATACCCATTCTCATCGTGATGTGAAATATTCTCTTCCATAACCTTTGAACAACAGCAGTGTGACAAGCCCATTCCCGCCAGGAAAAGAAAAACAAATAGGGATACACGATAACTGTTTTTCCCCACGATAACCAATAACTTGCTGCTTCTCCAAACCGATACGAAAACCGATTTCCTTCTTTTAATGGTTTATACTGGATCAAGGGTCTTCAACAATTCCCAGCCCCAGGACCCCCAAACTGATTGAAAACTTGACCGGGGACCTCATGTATATTGTATATACTGGTAATTGTATTTTACATGAAACTGGTTGCATAATAGAATGCCTGTTTATCCATCCATTTTCTGTACCGCTTATCTTTTATACATATAAAATATAATTAAAATAGTATTATACTAATATGATGCCATCATTCATTATCATATGTATTGCAGTGACTATGGCTCAGTTGTCACTGCAAGACCCCCCCCCCCACCCCCCCAAACACTTGATAAACTCCATTCTCCCAAGCCGCCCTGCTGTGTGAGACGGCCACTTAAGGACACCGGGGTATCTCACCCGGATCTTAAACTAATTAGCGGCTTCCCGTCAAATCTGGATTCCAGTCAAAGACTCCTCTCCTTCTTTTGAAGTGACAGAGCTAACAAAAGGTTGGGAGATCCTCTCTCCAGTAAAACCAAGCTGGGACAGATCGACGATACATTTTAGTTAGATATTCCACAGATTTAACTATTACCCCCAGACCTTGAGTTATGTTTAATCACCGCCTTTTTTAGGAACTCAAATACAGCTATGAACTATTTGTTAATATTAAAACATGCACACAAGGCACCACCAAACGCCCACTGGGAACAATTGCTGGGACACAGGTGACACCCGCTGGCTTTTGAGAGTTACTGCAATGTGTGTATTCTTATTCTAAATTTCTTTAACTGAAAAGAAATGTCTGTTATTTCACGAACTCTGCAGAAATATTCCAAATGTATGCCTTGATGTCTGTGTCATTGTGTCAGCGTTACAGGTCCAGCTGCAAGGCTCTGAGACCTGTTCGTCTTGAAGTGAAGCCAAACAGTATGAAATGCATTGAACCGAGCAGGTGATTTGCTAAGACTCAAGTTTAAACAATCATTCTATATGCTTGATTTATGAGTAAGAGTACAAAGTCTGGAGTATTTTATATGAATATATGATTTTTACACGATTTTTATGGCTAGATCGTATACCAGGGGTCGAGTCGATGGGCGTGGTCTTCTCCGGTTTCCGCCGTCCCTAAGACACACCTCCTGGGTATTTAACCTTTGACTCCCGCCTCTTCTCGCTCTCGTGTCCTGCTTCTCTGCTGTTCCTGCTGGCTAATCTCTTCAACCACAGGCTGGCTTCGGCCAACCCCTTCCCCCTTTCTGTTCCTTTGCCCTTTATGTGCCACCATGTGCACGAGCACCAGCAGGACCAAACTGGCGGCGCTTTTGATTGAGGAAGCCAGTCATGCGGCTTCGATCACTTTTCCTAGCCGCGATCTGTTGGTGGAGCCTCAGTAAGCAACTACCGGCATTCCGCAACGGTCACGCGCGCAGCTGAGAACAAGGGCTGAGCCCGCCACAAGTTCAATCGGCAGAAAAGTTACGAGCGCACCCCAACGGGACAACAACTTTTCCTTTTGCATCTTTTTGGTTTTCTTTTATCCATCCCTTTTCCTCATCTGAAGCTTTCTTTTCCCTCCTGAGATGTCCGGGGAAAGACCATCCCCACCGACGGTCGTGAGTACAGCACAACAAGCGTTGCTAGAATGTACAAGATTAGTGCCTACTAATTTCGGGGTAAAATACCAGCTTCACACAACTTCCAATGTTGTACTCTCTCGCTCTGACTCAATGCATTAAACACTCACATTTTAATTTTTAGCCCAGCAACACACGATGTCCTATTTCCCTTTTTGTACACCTATTTTTCTTTCATTCACCATTAGTCGTGTTTCCTTTTTGTAGTTAGACCCCTCTGTGAGTTTCCCTATAGATCCCTTGTAGATTCCATTAAATATTCTATAAAATTCCACTCGTTGTGTTTTGGGTGTGTTTTGAGTTTAATAAGGAAGCCTCTAATCTAGAATTTGTATTTCCTAAATGTAGCAACGTTCAGATTATGAGAGTGATGAGGTTTTTCGTCACTTTTTCCTAAGTTTTATACGTATAAAAGAGAAACGTGGGGCCCTTTCGAGACAAAATGAGTTTGATTTTATGGTTAAACGTCTATCGGACTAAACCGGAAGTGAATGCAGGTGTTCACCTTCGACAAATTTATTTCTTAAATAAATTATGTTTTATCCAACGCCAATATACGCTACAGTATATAACATGTGTAATCAGGGATGTTCGATACCACTTTTTTACAGACCAATACCAGAACGAGTACTTAACTCTTGAGTACTCACCGATACCAAGTACAGATGACTTGTACTTTTGATACACAAAATTTGAATTTACACAATTACTAATGATACACCGAAATTTTGGCAGCCCAAAATAGCCCAAAAGTGCATTTTCGGTTTTGGGCCTAAAGACTTTACCACCAAAATAAAATGGCCGAAATATTTATTGTTTATTGTTGCTAACTCATGACTGTGTCTAGTGGTAACTAGTGGTAAGACAAACACATTAACAACAAAAATGAACATCATTATTACAGCAATAATTAAAATTTGAATGTCGCAATGAATTGTGGGCCTTACTGTCATTACGCTAGCGGCTAGTCCAAACTGTAGCGTCCCTAGCGTTGCCCACCCTTGCTGCTTTCTGCTGTTCGGCTACTGAGGTGGAATGCTTGTTGAATGCTATGTACAGTATTTGCGCTGTCCCACCTAACCTACAACCTAGAGCTAACGCGGCTAAATACGATGCCGAGCTGCGGAGACGAACATGCGCATCGCGCCCATTGTCAACGCAGCATACAGTAACCATTAATCATCACCTTCATGACAGCGAATAAACTACATTGTGAGAACTATCGTTATCATGGAGGGAGGATAAGAGGGGAAGCCAGTTGCTAAGCTATCGTAACATGAAGTCGCAAAACACCAAAATAAGTGATTGGGTGATACAATCAGCACCAAAATAAGTGATTGGGTGATACAATCAGAGGTGCGTAGTAACATGCTACATTTACTCAGTTACATTTACTCAAGTAATATTTTGGATACATTTGTCAGAGTAGTTTTAATGAAGCATACTTTTTACTTTTACTCAAGTATTTATGTTAAGAATAAACGGTACTTTTGGTCCACAATAATAACCAGATTTAGTTTTATTTAAACTTTATTTAACCAAGATAATAGTTTTATAATTAATAATTGGCGGGTTTGATTTATTTTTATACTTTCACGTAAAGTGCTCAGGGTTTCATTTTTTTGTATGAAAACGCTTACAAATTCAGCTTGATTGATAACTCCTTCAGTGTTTCGGTTCTTGGGCTCACTCGGTCAAGAATTTTCATTTCGGTGCATCACAATGACATAACTTTGAAGACCTCTTATTTCTGTTAGAATACTCCCTCGGCAAGAGGGTTAAAGTCCAAAACAAAACAAACTCCCTCTGAGTTTAGGATTCATCCATCCATCCATCCATCCATTCTCTACCGCTTATCCGGGTCGGGTCGCGGGGGCAGTAGCTTCACCAGGGACGCCCAGACTTCCCTCTCCCCAGCCACTTCATCCAGCTCTTCCGGGGGGATCCCGAGGCGTTCCCAGGCCAGCCGAAGGATGTAGTCTCTCCAGCGTGTCCTGGGTCGTCCACGGGGTCTCCTCCCGGTGGGACATGCCCGGAACACCTCACCAGGGAGGCGTCCGGGAGGCATCCGAATCAGATGCCCCAGCCACCTCATCTGGCTCCTCTCAATGCGAAGGAGCAGCGGCTCTACTCTGAGATCCTCCCAGATGACCGAGCTTCTCACCCTATCTCTAAGGGAAAGCCCGGACACCCTGCAGAGGAAACTCATTTCGGCCGCTTGTATCCGGGATCTTGTTCTTTCGGTCACGACCCACAGCTCATGACCATAGGTGAGGGTAGGAACGAAGATCGACCGGTAAATTGAGAGCTTCGCCTTTCGGCTTAGCTCTTTCTTTACCACAACGGACCGATACAAAGTCCGCATCACTGCAGACGCTGCACCGATCCGCCTGTCGATCTCCCGTTCCATTCTTCCCTCACTCGTGAACAAGACCCCAAGATACTTGAATTCCTCCACTTGGGGCAGGATCTCATCGCCGACCTGGAGATGGCATGCCACCTTTTTCCGACTGAGGACCATGGTCTCAGATTTGGAGGTGCTGATTCTCATCCCAGCCGCTTCACACTCGGCTGCGAACTGCTCCAATGAGAGTTGGAGGTCACGGCTTGATGAAGCCAACAGAACCACATCATCTGCAAAAAGCAGAGATGCAATACTGAGGCCACCAAACCGGACCCCCTCTACGCCTCGGCTGCGCCTAGAAATTCTGTCCATAAAAGTTATGAACAGAATCGGCGACAAAGGGCAGCCTTGGCGGAGTCCAACCCTCACCGGGAACGAGTCCGACTTACTGCCGGATATGCGGACCAAACTCTGACTCCGGTCGTACAGGGACCGAACAGCCCGTAGTTTAGGATTAATTTGTAATAAATTAACAAAAGTCCAAAATAAAACACTTTTAGCAGATTTGTTCAAAATAAAGTGCAAAATAAAACAGGTTCACCCGTTAATCCTCCCTGTGTTTTATTCAAGTCGTATTATTGCTGCATTCCAGAAAAGTGGGAAGTCGGATTTATCCCACTCAAATTGTAGCAGTTGCGACCTCAAAGCTTTGTAAACAAATGTAATAATTTTTAATAATAATAATATTTGAGGGTTTTGTTCCTGTACTGCCAAATACATATCTTTGTAAGCTATACAGGCCTATTTTATATATATAATTTGCATTATTTATATAAATGAAGGAATATCATTAGCATTTCATACGTTTCACCGAATAAGCGTGGCATATCTTCACGCAGCTACGACAAATCAGTTTGTGTTACATGAGGTTATGTTGAATAACTAAAGAGATAAATATATTTTTATAATCTAGTAAATTATGTTTTACCATTCACAGTCTGGCGGCACGGTAGACGACTGGCTAGAGCGTCTGCCTCACAGTTCTGAGGACCGGGGTTCAATCCCCGGCCCCGCCTGTGTGGAGTTTGCATGTTCTCCCCGTGCCTGCGTGGGTTTTCTCTGTGCACTCCGGTTTCCTCCCACATCCTAAAAACATGCATGTTAGGTTAATTGACAACTCTAAATTGCCCGTAAGTGTGTATGTGAGTGCGAATGGTTGTTTGTTTGTTTGTTTGTATGTGCCCTGCGATTGGCTGGCAACCGGTTCAGGGTGTACCCCGCCTCGTGCCCGATGATAGCTGGGATAGGCTCCAGCACACCCGCGACCCTCGTGAGGAGAAGCGGCTCAGAAAATGGATGGATGGCATTCACGGTCTGTGTGTCCATCGGAGTAGCAATTGTCCTCAAATGAGAGTGGTAAGCTAGCGAATGTAATAATTTCTGCGAGTCACCGTGTTATTTGTAATGACTTGGATTGGTGCTCTTCAATTCCTGTCTTCTGCACAGATTGCCGGCCGGCCGTAAATGTGGGCTGCTGGAGTTTCCTCTTTTCTCACACAACAGCGGCAACCTCTTTGTGCTCGTCATCTTTGTACCACCTCTTGCAAGTTTTGCTCTGCAGAGTTTGCATTCAGCAAAGTTTGGTTCGTCTTCGTTCACCTTAAAGTATTTCCAACGTTTTGCTGATAAATGCAGCCATGCGCGCACAGGTTTGTTGTTGTCTGAGCAGGAAGTGGCGCACATGGTTTGCTGCGGTGTCAAACCGTGAGGGGTAGCGCGAACTATTGGCGAGGAGGTACTGGTTGCTGGTATTGGCTGCCTACACAAGTATTGTATACCTTGAAATAAGGCTGGCATGTGCCCGATACCAATACCTGGTATCGGTACTCTCCCATCCCTGAATATAGGAATAAAAAATGCCTTTTTATTGTCACAATACACAAGTACAATGAGACTGAGATGAGATGCGATGTAGGAATGTACTTTGTCATTGTGCAATCAATACTATAGTATTAACTAAATTCTCTTTTTTTCTTCTCAAATTTCTATAATACACAGGTTCAAATATTGATGTTTTTTATTTTAAATAAGAAAGGGTGATCATTCATGTTAATGTTTATTTAAAGACATTTGAATTTGTGAGTGCTCGAGGGGTGCCGGGGGAGTGTTGGTGCCGATCGAGCAAGCAGACAGATGCACGTTAGTTATTAGATACGCGCTTGCCCATTCCCCTGCCAAACGGAGGGTCGTTGTGTGTTTTGTTAATTCCATTTGTCTATGATCTAAATTATTGTCCAGTGAGTGAACGTTGGGAAGTAAGAGCGACATTTGCAGGGGTTAGCTGTTGTTACCTGCCAAGCCGCCCCTGCTGCTCCTCTGTCCGCTTGAGCTGCTAAGCGAGTCCGGTGCTTAGTAGGTCGCTGGGTCTTGCCGCAAGTGTCAAAGGTATGAACTCAAAGTCAATGGATGGTTTTAATTTCAGCAAGTGCTGTTGATCATGAGCTAAATTACTGCGGGTATTGACTATTTTGTGTGTTGTAGGCAAAGAATTTTACTCATAATATCCATGACTGTTCGAAGCCAATGCAACCGTCTGGCGAGTGGCGAGGAGTGTGCCACTCAATGGTCCGGCACCGCTGAATGGTATGGTGTGGTTATCGGACAAGTTTTTTGGGTATCGGACCGATGAGTATGACGTCAATATTTCCAAACTCTGGGCCGATAGTTATCGTGCATCCCTAAATAATAGTAATAAAGGAACCCTTTTTTTTCCAGTAAAAAATATTGTTTTACATTTTTTTTTGTCAAAAATGGCAGAACCGGTTTCCAGTGGAAATTTTTATTTTTATTTTTTTCTGGCAGAGGCCAGTATTTTCGCTTTCTTTTTTTTTTCTTTTAAATGGCAGTAGCCATTTCCACCACTGAAAAAACAATTACACTGTCCCAAGTGTTCCATAGGCAAGTAACATTTGAAACATTGACTTAAGTCAGTGGTTGTTTATAGAGTTACATGGGCCATGTGTAGATATTTTTGCTCGCCGTGGAAATCTAAAAGTTGACTTTATGAAGGTTTTGTGTATTTGTACATGAAGAAATGTATTAAAATTATGCGAATTGTGTTTTATACAGGTGATAGCCAATAAACATGGTGCACGATACTCTTCATGCACCATGTGGGTGACCTAACTGGTCTCTGCATAATACCACCACATAAGCTTTGTCTCGCCCCCTGCTGTTGCTTTGGCACAACAAATGGAGGACCCGTGGCAGTTTTCTTTTTTTTTACTTTTCCTAAATGTCCCGTTTCAGCCATGGAGTAAACAACTAAGAAAAACAAGTTTTGGCGGAAACTGGCTTCCTGCCCAGTAAAAATTAAAATAAAATAAAAAAATAATTCATTTTATTTTTTACTAGCGGGAATAGGGTTCAATACAGTAGGGCAGTCCATTAAACGTAATAAGGTCAGGGTTGACTTCGAAATGAAATCAAGGAAAATATAACATTATCTTGGAAATTTGGAAGTGACGTGTCCGTTTAGGTGGAGGTCGAAGGAAGATGTCGCTCAATGAATGAGGCAGCTGAAAAACCTCGGCATTAATAATAACAGCCTGGGAATAACCATGTAACATCAACCGGAATAAAAAACACACTGCGAGGTTAGCACCTGCTAAAGTACGGCAAATCATTTCGTTTTAATTTGACCATCACAACGTAAAAAGCAGCGTGCCTTTGCAGCCGTCTCCCAGTATGGTCGGCCTCATTCGGCTCTACCGTTAGCTAGCAATGGCTAACACATGCCCAGTCCGTTCAACACTGATGGCTCCTAATATATTCCCTGAAACGAACAGTAACAAACAATCCCGAGTGTGAACCCCCAGTTGTCAGTCAATGACACATATACTTACTGTTGGGATTTTGGTGTCGTCGCTGTGGCTACAGGTCGTGGCAGAAACGTGTTTCGCCAAGTAACAACGGGAAGGAGGAAGCAGAGGTTGTACGCATGGCATGGAGCTTTGAAGATGGGGGAAGGGGACGAAAGCGCCTTCCTCGTGTGACATTGTGACGTCACAATCAAGGGATGAAATAAACCGGTCGTCAAAAAAATAAACCAAAACATCGTAATTGACGTGAAGTAAGCCCAATTTTGCGGAAATTATTTTTTTTAGGTTTTGTAATCTGACAATCCCTTATATTTGCAAGATCATATGCTTGAATTCTTGTACATTGAGCTGCCTTATTACCAAATACATCCAAAATACAATTGGTCAGACATTTTTTGTAGTCCTGTCGCATTTAATATACAGTTGTATTTTTCAGTAGTAGTAGTATTTCTACAAATGATTTTAAAGTTTCCCAAAAGACCAGCTCATGTGCACGTGATTTAATTTCAGTCATCTTTCATGGAATTTTGAGCTCAAACAAACCAAATACAATTAAGTGCAAGTACAATAAATTCTACCTTTACAAAATGCGTTGAAATTTGAGACCAAACTACAAAAGTGGATTATTCCAGAACATATACCACATTAATGTATACAAGAAACATACTGTACTGGTTCATCTTGTTGAAAAACACACTGAAGTACTTCTGATTGGAGATGAATTTCGGCATCACCTTTAGATTTTTATTGCTGCCTTTATTATTTGCAAGGTACGTCATATACAAGGCTTAAATGAGAAAAATCTGTGCCTGAATTTTTTTTCTCGCAGATTTTGATGACAGTTGTTACTCAATTTATTTTATACTGTTACTAAGGGGGCGTGCAGAGGTGAGACTTTAGGTGCCCAGGCACCTGCCCTTTTGCCCTTGATGCCCAGGTGCCCCTTTTGTCAATTATTATTATTATTATTATTATTATTTTTAAATCATCGTGTGCGTAATTGTGTGTAACCCTGTCTAGGGCCTTTCATCAATCAAATGTAATTAACCGTATTGACAAAAACGTATTGTTATATTTTATAAAGGAACTAATAAAGTTATCCGCTTTTGAAAGGAGAGAGCGTCCTTGTGAGAGGGGAGGGGGCTGTGCCCGTGTGAACTGCTCATCCACGAGTGAGATTCAGGTTTATCCATCCATCCATCCATTTTCTGAGCCGCTTCTCCTCACTAGGGTCGCGGGCGTGCTGGAGCCTATCCCAGCTGTCATCGGGCAGGAGGCGGGGTACACCCTGAACTGGTTGCCAGCCAATCGCAGGGCACATAGGAACAAACAACCATTCGCACTCACAGTCATGCCTACGGGCAATTTAGAGTCTCCAATTCATGCATGTTTTTGGGATGTGGGAGGAAACCGGAGTGCCCGGAGAAAACCCACGCAGGCACGGGGAGAACATGCAAACTCCACACAGGCGAGGCCGGGGATTGAACCCGGGTCCCCAGAACTGTGAGGCTGACGCTCTAACCAGTCGTCCACCGTGCCGCTAGATTCAGGTTTATCAGACATTAAATTTCCACAAGTTTCACCAGAATCAGAGGCCTCGTACAGAGCACGAAAACAAGTCACCACTGAATACTTCCCCTGCTACCCCTCACTCATACACACAAACACAATTTTACAACCATTAAAACAATAAAAATCATTTTTTAACATGCTATAGCACGCATTTGAAAGCTATGCTTGAATGCACCACATGCCATGGCTCACACACGAGCAATCAGACTGATCAAATGTTGGACGAAGAGGCCATGTAAGTTGAATAACTCTTTTACATGTTAATGTAGACAATTTATGACAAATAATCAGAATCATCTTTATTTTCCCAAGTATGTCAAAAAACACGAGGAATGATAATGATAATAATTAGGTCATGTTAATGTAAGGAGGTGATGAGACTTGGTGGTCCACTCCGCTCCAGTCCTTCCAAATTAAAAGTTAGCATTTTTATACACTATGTGGCATAAAGTCAAACACTGATATTGTTACCTACAGTATATTAGCTTGATTGCGAGCTATTTCAATGTAATAAACAAAGCTACTCAATGCTCTGCACTTACAGTATTTCTAGAATTTCTTTTTTGTAAAGGTATTGATCCTATCCTCATACTGTATGTTGATCAGCGTTTTGATTTAAGGTTTTGGTGGGCCTTAAGATTTCAAATTGGGCAGACCGGGCACTCGGGAATGACTGGGTAAGCGTTTGATTCCAAACATGTACGAATATAGGCAATAATGTCGATCACTTTTCCAAAAGCTGAACTCCATGAATGTCTTGGTTTGCTTAAAACACAAAGGTAACTTGTTTGCCTTGACAGAGGACGAAGGAAATTTGAAAGTCGCCCAAATTGCCGAAAAATCTTAGCGTTTGAAATCTTAACTTATATTAAAAAGTGGTTAAATTCCTTTCCATCTTGTGCCATCATCCATCCCTCCATCCATCAATTTTCAGAGCCTGCATATCCTCACAAGGGTCGCGGGAGTGCTGTACCTACCCCAACTATCATCGGGCAGGAGGCAGGGTACACTCTGAAATGGTTGCCAGCCAGTCGCAGGGCACATATAAACAAACAACCATTTACACTCACATTCACACCTACGGGCAATTTAGAGTCTTCAATTAACCTACCACGCATGTTTTTGGGATGTGGGAAGAAACCGGAGTCTTCTTCTTTTCCTTTCGGCTTGTCCCTTTAGGGGATCGCCACAGCGCGTCATCCTTTTCCATGTAAGCCTATCTCCTGCATCCTCCTCTCTAACACCAACTGCCCTCGTGTCTTCCCTCACGACATCCATCAACCTTCTCTTTGGTCTTCCTCTAGCTCTCTTGCCTGGCAGCTCCATCCTCATCATCCTTCTACCAATATACTCACTATTTCTCCTCTGGACGTGACCAAACCATCAAAGTCTGCTCTCTCTAACTTTGTCTCCAAAGCATCGAACCTTGGCTGTCCCTCTGATGAGCTCATTTCTAATTTTATCCAACCTGGTCAATCCGAGAGCGAACCTCAACATCTTAATTTCCGCCACCTCCAACTCTGCTTCCTGTTGTCTCTTCAGTGCCACTGTCTCTAATCTGTACATCATGGCTGGCCTCACCATTGTTTTATAAACTTTGCCCTTTTCTAGCAGAGACTCTTCTGTCACATAACACACCTGACACCTTCCTCCACCCGTTCCAACCTGCTTGGACCCGTTTCTTCACTTCCTGACCACACTCACCATTGCTCTGGACGGTTGATCCCAAGTATTTAAAGTCCTCCACCCTTGCTATCTCTTCTCCCTGTAGCCTCATTCTTACCCCACCACCCCTCTCATTCATGCATGTTTATTCTGTCTTACTTCGGCTAATCTTCATTCCTCTGCTTCCCAGTGCATGCCTCCATCTTTTTAACTGCTCCTCCACCTGCTCCTTGCTTTCACTGCAGATCACAATGTCATCTGCAAACATCATTGTCCATGGGGATTCCAGTCTAACCTCATCTGTCAGCCTATCCATCACCACTGCAAACAGGAAGGGGCTCAGGGCTGATCCCTGATGCAGTCCCACCTCCATCTTATATTTGTCTGTCACACCTACAGCACACCTCACCACTGTTCTGCTGCCCTCGTACATGTCCTGTATTATGATAACATACTTCTCTGCCACTCCAGACTTCCGGATGCAGTACCACAGTTCCTCTCTGGGTACTCTGTCATAGGCTTTCTCAAGATCGACAAAGACACAATGTAGCTCCTTCTGACCTTCTCTGTACTTTTCCATCAACATCGTCAAGGCAAATAATGCATCTGTGGTACTCTTTCTAGGCATGAAACCATACTGTTGCCCGCAAATACTCACTTCTGTCCTGAGTCTAGCCTCCACTACTCTTTCCCATAACTTCATTGTGTGTCATTCATCAACTTTATTCTTCTATAGTTCCCACAGCTCTGCCCATCACCCTTGTTCTTAAAAATGGGCACCAGCACACCTTTCCTCCATTCCTCAGGCATCTTCTCACGCGCTAGAATTCTATTGAACAAGCTGGTCAAAAACTCCACAGCCACCTCTCCTCGATGCTTCCATACCTCCACAGTAATGTCATCAGGACCAACTGCCTTTCCATTTTTCATCCTCTTTAATGCCTTTTTAACTTCCCCCTTACTAATCATTGCCACTTCCTGGTCCACCACACTTGCCTCTTCTACTCTCCATTCTCTCTCATTTTCCTCATTCATCAACTCCTCGAAGTATTCTTTCTATCTAGCTAGCACACTGCTGGCACCAGTCAACATATTTCCATCTCTATCCTTAATCACCCTAACCTGCTGCACATCCTTCCCATCTCTATCCCTGTCTGGCCAGCCTGTATAGATCCTTTTCTCCTTCTTTAGTGTTCAACTTGCCATACATGTCATCATATGCCTCTTGTTTGGCCTTTGCCACCTCTATCTTTGCCCTGTGTTGCATCTCAATGTATTCCTTTCGCCTCTCCTCGGTTCTCAGTGTCCCACTTCTTATTAGCTAACCATTTTCCTTGTATGATTTCCTGTACTGTGAGGTTGCACCACCAAGTCTCCTTCTCTCCTTTCCTGCCAGAAGATACACCAAGTACTCTCCTGCCTGCCTCTCTGATCACCTTGGCTGCAGTGGTCCAGTCTTCTGGAAGCTCCTCCTGTCCACCGAGAGCCTGTCTCATCTCTTCCCGAAAAGCTGCACAACACTCGTCCTGTCTCAGCTTCCACCACATGGTTCTCTGCTCTGCCTCTGTCTTCCTAATCTTCCTCCCCACCACCAGAGTCATCTTACAGACCGTCATCCTATGCTGTCTAGCCACACTCTCCTCTACCACAACCTTACAGTCGGTAACCTCCTGCAGATTACATCGTCTGCACAAGATGTAATCCACCTGTGTGCTTCTACCTCCGCTCTTGTAGTGTTCACTACAGCCATTTTAATCGTTTTTGCCACCATCTGTCCCTCCAAATTCCTTTCCTGGATGCCGTACCCATCACTTCTTCATCACCCCTATTTCCTTCACCAACATGTCCATTACAATCTGCACCAATCACTACTCTCTCTCTGCCTGGGATGCTCAGAACTACTTCGTCTAGCTCCTTCCAGAATTTCTCATTCACCTCTATGTCACATCCTACCTGTGGGGCATAGCCACTAATCACGTTATAGATCCATCCATCCATCCATTTTCTGAGCAGCTTCTCTTCACTAGGGTCGCAGGCGTGCTGGAGCCTATCCCAGCTGTCATCGGGCAGGAGGCGGGGTACACCCTGAACTGGTTGCCAGCCAATCGCAGGGCACATAGAAACAAACAACCATTCGCACTCACAGTCATGCCTACGGGCAATTTAGAGTCTCCAATTAATGCATGTTTTTGGGATGTGGGAGGAAACCGGAGTGCCCGGAGAAAACCCACGCAGGCACGGGGAGAACATGCAAACTCCACACAGGTGGGGACGGGGATTGAACCCCGCACCTCAGAAATGTGAGGCTGACGCTCTAACCAGTCGGCCACCGTGCCGCCACGTTATAGATAACACCGTCAATTTCAAGTTTCAGCCTCATCACTCGATCTGATACTCTTTTCACCTCCAAGACATTCTTAGCCAACTCTTCTTTTAAAATAACCCCGACTCCATTTCTCTTCCCATCTAAACCGTGGTAAAATAATTTAAACCCTGCCCCTAAACTTCTAGCCTTACTGCCTTTCCACCTGGTCTCCTGGACACACAATATATAAACCTTTCTCCTAATCATGGCCGAACAAGTCAACGAAATTGAAAAAAAAACACCCGGACTCACCCCTCATTATTCTCGGGGACTTTAACAAAGCTAAACTCAACCACGAACTCCCTAAATACAAGCAGCACATCGACTGTCCTACCAGGGAAAATAATACTTTAGACCACTGCTACACTACGGTAAAAAACGCATACCGTGCTATACCTCGTGCAGCCCTGGGCTCGTCTGATCACTGCTTAATTCACTTAATACCGACGTACAGGCAAGAACTTAAATGCGCGAAGCCTACAGTGAAAACAGTGAAAAAGTGGACCAATGAAGCAAAGATGGAACTTCAAAGCTGCTTAGACTGCACAGACTGGAGTGTCTTTGAAAATTCAGCTGGCAGCCTGGATGAATATACGGACACTGTTACATCCTATATCAGTTTCTGTGAAGATGTGTGTGTACCAACAAATTAATTTCACACATTCAACAACAACAAGCCGTGGTTCACTGCTAAACTTAAGCAGCTTTGCCAAGCTAAGGAGGACGCATATCAGAGCGGGGACAGGGCCCTGTATATTCGAGCTAGAAACCAGCTGACTAAAGAAATTAATATTGCAAAGAGGAACTATGCAGCAAAGTTGGAAAAACTATTTAGCGCAAACGACTCTAAATCAGTCTGGCATGCATTCCAATCGCTGACTAATTACAAGCGACGATCCCCCCAAGCTGAGAACAATAGCACACCAGCCAACGACTTGAATACCTTCTACTGCAGATTTGAAAAGGACAGTTTCACGCTGAACACGCTCAAGACTGTAGAGATGATCATGGACTTCAGGAGGCATCCTTCGCCACAGCTGCCCCTCACGTTGTCCAGCTACCTTGTGTCAACCGTCGAGACCTTCAAGTTCCTGGGAATTACAATCTCTCAGGACCTGAAGTGGGCGACCAACATCAACTCCGTCCTCAAAAAGGCCCAGCAGAGGATGTACTTCCTGCGGCTTCTGAGAATGCATGGCCTGCCACCGGAACTGTTGAGACAGTTCTGCACAGCGGTCATCGAATCAGTCCTGTGTTCTTCCATCACAGTCTGGTTTGGTGCTGCTACAAAAAAGGACAAACTCCGACTGCAACGGACAATCAAAACTGCTGAAAGGATTGTCGGTACCCCCCTACCCACCATTGAGGACTTGCACACTGCCAGAACTAAGACAAGGGCGTGCAAAATCCTCTCGCACCCTCCGCACCACGGTCACCAGCTCTTCCAGCTCCTTCCCTCAGGTAACCTAACCTACAATTCCAATTGAGTTCGTTGTCACATTTCTGTGGGGCCAATTATGTATTACTCGTGCACTCACTGTAGTTGTCTCGCCATGCTGCACTATTTGCATATACTGGCCACTCATGCCAGAGTAGCATCTGCTCCATTTGCACACTGATTGAGGAGTATCTGTAACATTTGCACAACCAACATTGTGCCAGATTATCGCACTACTCGTCACTTTAAACCGCATACACTCCTTAAAGTTTCAGCGCCCTTTGCACAATGGTCATTGCACCGGACTATAGCAATATTAGTCATTCGAACTGCTCTAAGTGCTAGAGGACTCTGCATCTTTTTGCACAATTGTCAAAAAAAAAAATAATGTACCGGCATTACCAGATAACTAGCAACCCTTTACTGCTCAGTGACTGTTTTTTTTTTTTGTCAATGTCTTTATGTCTCCAAAGTGTTCTGTAAATTGACTGTTGTCGTACTAGAGCGGCTCCAACTACCGGAGACAAATTCCTTGTGTGTTTTGGACATACTTGGCAAATAAAGATGATTCTGATTCTGATTCTGATCATGTCAACCAACTCCCGAGATTTTCCTGTCAGTCCCAACATTCAAAGTCCCCACATTCAGTTCTAGGCTCTGTGCTTTCCTCTTCTCTTTCTGCCGAAGAACCGGCTTTCCATCTCTTCTTCTTCGACTTCGACCCACAGTAGCTGAATTTCCAATGGCGCCCTGCAGGTTCACAGTGCCAGACGTTGTTATCCCGGGCCACGACCGATCCGGTATGGAATTCTTTGGATGACCGCTCATATTTGTTTGGCAAAGCTTGAAAGCCGGATGCCCTTCGTGACGCAACCCTCTGCATTTATCCGGGCTTGGGACCAGCCTACAGTTTGCACTGGCTTGTGCATTTGGGAGGAAACCGGGGTGCCCGGAGAAAACCTACCCAGGCACGGGGAGAACATCCAAACTCCACACAGGCGGGGGGCTGAGGATTGAACCCCGCTCCTCAGAACTGTGAGGCAGACGCTCTAACCAGTCGCTCACTGTGCCGCTTTTGTCATCATTGGACAGTTAAATATCTGGCCATTTGTGATTTAACTTCATTGCATTTTAACTCAATAGAAGTTGTGCAATTTCCATTAATGTATTTTCCTTTTATGATAATTGTTTGGTAAATCTTGGCTGACCAAGATCAGGAGTGTAATGAATGTATTGTTGAGATATTTTATATACTGTCCTGCAGAAGGTGCTTTATTAATGTCTAACTGTGTAATTACAAAGTAATTGAGGGCAGAGAAGCAATGCTATGCTGTGCATGGTGAATGTTAGGTGGACCACCTTCTAAAATCAAATTTTCAATTGTGTTTCATTGAAAACAAAAACAATTCTAGAGAATTAATCCACTAACATGTAGAGAGCTCCAGACATGACATGGGAGTTTTATTTTTGGCCAAAATATAATTGTGACATGCATACAAAATGCTAATCTATGACCACAAAATGGGTGTCCTTTGCGCACAATATACTAATTGGTGGGTTTCTTATCATTCCGATTAACAACAAAGCAAATGGTGTGCACCTTTGCTTGAAACTGCAATTCCTTGTGTCCGAATTTTCTTATTCTGTTTTCATCAATAGCCTGCAGTGCTATGCTCAGGTGTTTCAAATTCTTGTTCCATGTGCCCCCCCCCCCCCTTTTAACTTTGAACACCCGCCCCTCCAAAGGCCTCTGCATGCCTCTGCTGTTGCTTTGCTCTCTCTCAATATATTGAGTTTTAAATGTGTTTGTGTTTTATTAGGTGTGTTAATAGACCTTTCCAAAAATTTAACAAAAACATGACTAGGGTGGGCTGCACGACTGTTAGCACATCTACTGTAATTTCTCGTGAATAATGTGCATTTTTCCCCAAAAACAAATTGTCAAAAGTCAATAGCATTACACGTAGTCATAGGGGAAAATGGAAAAAACCTTCCCATTTTATAAAGTATGCCGCCGTCTTGAGGTTATGAAAAAACTGAACACTTTCATTCCAAAATGCCACCGCCCCCTAGAGGTTATGAAAAAGAAAAAGCCTACACTTTCATTGCAATATGACAGGGGTACGTATGACTGCATTTATGTACAGTTGTGCTCACAGGTTTGCATACCCTGGCAGAATATGTGAAATATATATATTTTTGAAATATGACTGAACAACAACCATCATTAATGTCTTTATGGTTATGTTTTGTTTCATGATAATGCTTTTCTGAAATGCTTGACCGTTTAATTTGAATTCCATTAAAATAAAATTAAATGTGTTTCGCCTGACCCTTCATGTTTTATTTAAAGAATTGTACACATCTTAAAAATTCTGCTTGGGTAATCAAACCTATGAGCACAACTGTGTGTTTTCTCATTTACTAAATATGTTTTGTTTCATGATAATGCTTTTCTGAAATGCTTGACCGTTTAATTTGAATTCCATTAAAATAAAATTAAATGTGTTTCGCCTGACCCTTCATGTTTTATTTAAAGAATTGTACACATCTTAAAAATTCTGCTTGGGTAATCAAACCTATGAGCACAACTGTGTGTTTTCTCATTTACTAAATAAAAGTTGGGCTGTCAACTTTCAAAATAAGTAAATACAAAAAAAGTATTACGTGTTCAAATAAAGTGCTTCACTTCAGAATAATTATTTGAAAATAATGAACAAAATACAGATAATACTTTGTGCTTTGATCATATGGGTAGAAGCAAAATCATGCATTGTAAAAATGCATTATACAAAGGTAGAAGGGTTTTCCAGAATTTTGAGGTCAACTTTGGGGGTACATGGGTGCGCATTATACACGAGAAATTATGGTACCTCACAGTTCTGAGGACCCAAGTTCAAATCAGGCTTCTCCTATGTGGAGTTTGCATGTCCTCCCCGTGCCTGCATGGGTTTTCTCCGGGAAGTCCGGTTTCCTCACACATCCCACAAACATGCATTGTAGGTTAATTGAAAACTCTAAATTGCCCGTAGGTTTTTAAGGTGAGTGCGAGTGGTTGTTTGTGCCCTGCGATTGGCTGGCGACCAGTTCAGGGTGTACCCCGCCTCTCACCCAGAGTCAGCAGGGATAGGCTCGTTAGGGTTGGGCATCGAGAAACGATTGGAACTGGGACTAACGTTCCGGTTTTCCCGGAATCGTTCAAATTTAAAAATGTCAGTTCCCAGTTTCGATGCCTACAGTCCGCCGACCCCGAAGAAGAAAGTGTCGAAAACCAACGAAGAAGAACGCGCACAAAGACATGCTTGTGCCCAACGGCGGCGGAGGACAAAAGTGTGTCTTAATTTTGTTAATATAAATGACCAGTCGCCTCAGTGCAATGCTAGGAATAAGATTATATTCTGCAAGGGAGGCTTTCACAATGTGTCTATCTGACGAACCTCCTCCCGCTCCGAGCCTCCCTCGGAACGTCAGTGAAGTCAAATAAGGTGAGTGAAACCATAAAATACGTCTATGCCAACATTGAGTCAGCTAACAAGTTAATCGGTCCGTTGCACTTTTGCACTGGTGGTTTTTAGGGTTTATTTGAGTCTCAAACAAACGTAAGAGCCGATGACAGGAAAAAAAAAAGCTTAACATTGAGCTAAAACTTCGAAGGTCAAACTATCAACTTTACATCACAATTTATTGGCACAAAATTCACATAAACACTAACCTTGTGCTTCATCGGTGGGTAGGTAAAGGAATCGATTCCATTCATTACTCTTTTTCTTGCCGTCTCAGTTATCTTTTGTTTTAAAAATTCACCGGTGTCGTGTGAAGTTACTTTTCGTGCCCAAATGCTGAATTCTGGTGTGTACCCATCCATCCATTATCTGCACCGCTTATCCTCACGGGTATGCTGGAGCCTATCCCAGCTAACTGCGGGCAGGAGGCGGGGTACATCCTGAACTGGTTGCCAGCCAATCGCAGGGCACATATAAACAAACAAGCATTCGCACTCACGGGGCCGGGATTTGAGGCCCGGTCCTCAGAACTGTGAGGCAGATGTGCTAACCAGTCGTTCACCTTTCCACCTGGTGCGTACCCTTCAAAATAAAAGCTTAAAACAGGAAGTCAAGTTATACCTTGCAAATATAAACCATTTAACGTGATAAAAGTTTTGATATTGATACTGGTTAAAAAGAACCCAGAGTCAAATGTTCATTTTAGTCTATGTTGCGGGCTTCTAAGAAAATTTATGTTCATTATTTGGACACCCATCCATCCATTTTCTGAGCCGCTTCTCCTTACTAGGGTCGCAGGCGTGCTGGAGCCTATCCCAGCTGTCATCGGGCAGGAGGCGGGGTACACCTTGAACTGGTTGCCAGCCAATTGCAGGGCACATAGGAACAAACAACCATTCGCACTCACAGTCATGCCTACGGCCAATTTAGAGTCTCCAATTCATGCATGTTTTTGGGATGTGGGAGGAAACCGGAGTGCCCGGAGAAAACCCACGCAGGCACAGGGAGAACATGCAAACTCCACACAGGCGGGACCGGGGATTGAACCCAGGTCCTCAGAACTGTGAGGCTGACGCTCTAACCAGTCGGCCACCGTGCCGCCTTATTCGGGCACCCTTTATTTAAACCATGCAAACTTTTTTTGACCCAGCCCCTAAAAGAATCAGAATCAAGAATCATTTGGAACCAGAATCGAAATGAGCAAATGGAATCGGGACAGGAATCGCTCAAATTCAAACGATGCCCAACCCTAGCTCCAATACACCCCGTGACCCTAGTGAGAATAAGTGCTTTGGAAAATGGATGGATGGATGCCTAGGGTATATTTAGATAAGGTATTTCTTAGGGAAGCACCGAAATGAATCGACTGAAAATAGCCCAATTAGCCCATAAATGCATTTTCGGTTTCATATGAGAGAATTAAATATAATAAGAAATAAAAATGGCTGAAATAACATGTTTCTTGTTGCTAGCTCTTAGCTTTGCCATGGCGCAAGTTTGTACACTGAATTCTTAAAGGCGACTGCGCTGACGTCACTGCAGCTATCCCGCCCACAGTTTGCTTTTATACTCAAGCGCAACCCACACGTGCTGTTTTGAAAATGTGTTTCAGTTCTCCTCCAAGTCAAGGGTGTCGCTACGGTTGGTATTGGCTAGGACGCCACAGGGTGGAGTTTCCTCTGCATTTTTTGGCCATTTCCGTTTGCCGTTTTTTACTTTCCTTTCTGGAACAAGGAACAAAGCAACAACAATGTGGAACAGTGTCTGCTAGAAGAAATGGACCTAGATGACCATATGATACGTTTAATTATGCTGTCAAATCGATCAAGAAGGCGGCGGTATAGGTGGTATGTGGAACCGAGAGGAACGCTGAGTACGTCATCACAGCATGTGACTAAAACAAACCAATCACGAGAGATGATCTCTGCGGCATTCTACGCGCAGCAACAATTTTTGCCGTGTGCGCGTCAAGTGACGCATAGGGGCTACGCGGTAGTGTTGTTACGTTCGCGAACGTTTCGTTCAGAAGAACGAATCTTTTTAGTGAATGAACTGAACTGAATCAGTTTATGAAATGATTCGTTCTTTTAGCTTGGCCGCCGTGTGGCGAGCGAGTCGGCTGGGAGCGGAAACGTAACTGTTGAAGCGTTCTGTCACTCACAATCTTCAGTGAATGACCAATGAGCAGCCAGTCATGCAGTCGGGGTGGGACTTCATTAAACGTACTGCCATGTGATTTGCGATTTGCCAGCGTTGTCACTCACTTCGGCGAATGACCAATGAGCAGCCAGCGTCAGGCAGCGCGGTGTAGGCAGGGGAGGGACTGAAATGAACGGAGTGATTCCTTCAGTGAACTGGTGTAGTGGTGTACTGAGGAACTGAAGAACTGAAGAGTGATTCGTTCAGGGGAGGGACAAGTGAACTGAGTGATTCGTTCAGTGAACTGATGTATTGAGGAACTGAAGAACTGAAGAGTGATTCTTTCGTTGAATTTATCGTTCGCGATCCGTTAGACACGAGTGATTTGTTTGTTGAACCTCTTCGTTTGTGATCCGCTAAGGAGCGATGTATGAGTACGATGAGTGATTCATTTGCGCAAGGAAATCTTTCACTAGCAGCTTCAAGCTAACGGCAAATGTTTTAGTCAGTCAGGCAATAAATGTAAATGTATATACTGACACATACATATCATTCCCTCTGTGTCTCTAATGTGATTATTAAAGCTTTTTATTTAATAATAATAATACATTAACCTTATATAGCGCTTCTCAAGACAGTCAGACACTTTCCACTAATCAGATGACAATAACAGTAAGGTCAGTGAGCAGAAAGCCCGGCTGGCGGGGGCTGGTGTCAGCGATGCTGTCCACCGCGGTGGAATGCAGAAAAGTTACGCGGCTGGCGAGAGCCTAGGTGGACGTCAGGAGACGCGGAAGGATGGTCGGTAGCTGAGCTCGCTGCACGCATGTTCATGACTCACAACTGAAGCCGGGTGTTCGAGAGCTTGCTGAGAGATGCTGAGAGAGAGATAGGTAGGTGATAATTTAGCTGAAGTTTTAAAAAAAAAAACATTTTTTTAAAATAATCTCCCCGTTGGCGGCACGGTGGACGACTGGTTAGCACATCTGCCTCACAGTTCTGAGGACCGGGGTTCAAATCCCAGCCCTGCATGTGTGGAGTTTGCATGTTCTCCCCGTGCCTGCGTGGGTTTTCTCCAGGCACCCCGGTTTCCTCCCATATCCCAAAAACGTGTGGTAGGTTAATTGAAGAAATTGCCCGTAGGTGTGAATGTGAGTGTGAATCATTGTTTGTTTGTATATGCCCTGCGACTGGCTGGCGACCAGTTCAGAGTGTACCCTGCCTCTCGCCCGAAGATTGCTGGGGTAGGCTCCAGCAAGCCTGCGACCCTAGTGAGGATAAGCGGAACGGAAGATGAATGAATGAATAAATCCACTAATGATTCGGGTATGGTGCCCAGTGCCGCCTCAAAAGCAGATTTAAAACCATCAAAATTTTTGGTAACCTGTTTCAGAAAAGACTGTTTGATTAAGGTATTGTGGACTAACAAAATAAACTAAGACGTGAGGAAAGAGTGATAATGCATTAGGATATGGAGAAGGCACACCATGTGGATTTGCATATGCATGCGGCATGAAAGAACAAACATAGCAGTTGGAACAATTTTGTGAACGTGCCACAGGAAGGGCATATAGCGACCAAACATTCATGCTGTAGGAGGTGATATTATAAGAAGTAGTGGCAATTGTATGTAACCAAAAAAGATCGTCATGATTGTCACTTCTCGTGCGTTACAGAATTGTGTCAACTGTCAAAGTGGGAGCATCAACGCACAATGTAATCACGATAACCATGGTGATTAATGCCAAACCATCAAGGAGACTCCCAGAAGATGGCATCGTCGTCTTCTTTTCTTCTGCCGAGTTACACAAGCGTGCGTATGTATGTGTGTACGCGTCAGTTCAGACAGATGATTGGTCGTTGGTCAGCTTTTATGACCTATCTTCTGCTCCTCTATGACCTATCAATGCACATTATGACCTATCTTCTGCTCCTCTATGACCTATCAACGCACAATAAGTTGCTAGCACTGATTGTAGCTAAAAGTGTATGCCAACGGTGAATCCTCTTTCTTAGAGATGATTACTTAGCCTCATTAGGCCACCTTCACGGTCATCCGTCGTAGAAGGTGAGGGAAGCGGAGGAGTCGAGACCATAGGAGGCGCTGGGACCGCAGTGTGACGCGTGAACCCATGTAGCTCTTTCAACAATTTCCACTACAGAGCAAGTCCGGCAGCAAGTCAGACTCGTTTCCGGTGAGGGTTGGACTCCGCCAAGGCTGCCCTTTGTCACCGATTCTGTTCATAACTTTTATGGACAGAATTTCGAGGCGTAGCCGAGGCATTAAGGGGGTCCGGTTTGGTGGCCTCAGTATTGCATCTCTGCTTTTTGCAAATGATGTGGTTCTGTTGGCTTCATCAAGCCGTGATTTCCAACTGTCACTGGAGCAGTTCGCAGCAGAGTGTGAAGTGGCTGGGATGAGAATCAGCACCTCCAAATCTGAGACCATGCTCCTCAGTCGGAAAAGGGTGGCGTGCCCTCTCCAGGTCGGGAATGAGATCCTGCCCCAAGTGGAGGAGTTCAAGTATCTTGGGGTCTTGTTCACGAGTGAGGGAAGAATGGAACGGGAGATCGACAGGCGGATCGGTGCAGCGTCTGCAGTGATGCGGACTTTGTATCGGTTAGTTGTGATAAAGAAGGACCTAAGCCGAAAGGCGAAGCTCTCGATTTACCGGTCGATCTACGTTCCTAACCTCACCTATGGTCACGAGCTGTGGGTCGTGACCGAAAGAACAAGATCCCGGATACAAGCGGCCGAAGTGAGTTTCCTCCGCAGGGTGTCCGGGCTCTCCCTTAGAGATAGGGTGAGAAGCTCTGTCATTCGGGAGGATCTCCGAGTAGAACCGCTGCTCCTCCACATAGAGAGGAGCCAGATGAGGTGGTTGGGGCATCTGATTCGGACGCCTCCCTGATGAGGTGTTGCGGGCATGTCGCACCGGGAGGAGACCCCGGGGACGACCCAGGACACGCTGGAGAGACTACGTCTTTCGGCTGGCCTGGGAATGCCTCGGGATTAGGAAGAGCTGGATGAAGTGGCTGGGGAGAGGGAAGTCTGGGCGTCCCTGCTAAAGCTACTGCCCCCGAGACCCGATCGGATAAGCAGTAGAAAATGGATGGCTGGACGGATGGATGTACATAATTACTACCATTTTGGAAGCAGTTACTCACCCAGAATACGTTCAAACAATATTTTATTTCATGTTGACACAATATTTGGTCAAACATTTTTTTGTCATTCATTTCCAAGAGCAACAAACACCATATTGCAATGCATCACACATTATGTGGCCCAAGATAACAGATGCCTGTGATTAAACCAGCAGGTGGTTTCATGTGCACATGACGCATCAAGAAATGGACCATTACTTGAACCAATGGCCTAAGTGTTACGATGCTTCATCTCGCCATCGCTACTACAACCCCAATTACAATGATATTGGGTTAAACATACAACAATACTAAATAGAATACAATGATTTGCAAGTCATCCATTCATCCATTTTCTGAGCCGCTTATCCTCACGAGGGTCACCGGAGTGCTGAAACCTATCCCAGCTATCTTCGGGCAGGAGGCGGGGTACACCCTGAACTGGTTGCCAGACAATTGCAGGGCACACGTAAACAAACAATCATTTGCACTCACATTCACACCTACGGGCAATTTAGAGTCTTCAATTAACCAACCATGCATGTTTTTGGGATGTGGGATGGAACCGGAGTGCCCGGAGAAAACCCACACAGGCACGGGGAAAATATGCAAACTCCACACAGGCGGGGCTGGGGATTGAACCCCAGTCCTCAGAACTGTGAGGCAGACACTCTAACCAGTCGCCCACCATGCCGCTTTGCAAATCATGTTCAACCTATATTTAATTGAATACACTACAAAGACAAGATATTTAAGGTTCAAACTGACAAACTTTATTGTTTTTAGCAAATAATTATTAACTTAGAATTTTATGGCTGCAACATGTTCAAAAAAGCTGGGACAGGTGGCAAAAAAGGCTGTTTGGAACATCCCACAGGTGAACAGGCTAATTGGGAACAGGTGGGTCCCATGATTGGTTATAAAAGGAGGTTCCTTGATTTGCTCAGCCATTCACAAGAAAAGATGGGGCAAGGTTCACCTCTTTGTGACAGAGTGTGTGAGAAAATAGTCGAACAGTTTAAGGACAATGTTCCTTAACGTACAATTGCAAGGAATGTAGGGATTTCATCATCTACGGTCCATAATATCGTCAAAAGGTTCAGAGAATCTAGAGAAATCACTGCATGTAAGCGGCAAGGCCGAAAACCAACATTGAATGCCCGTGACCTTCAATCCCTCAGGCAGCACTGCATCAAAAACCGACATCAATGTGTAAAGGATATCACCACCTGGGCTCAGGAACACTTCAGAAAACCAATCTCAGTAAATACAGTTCGTCGCTATATCCGTAAGTGCAACTTGAAACTCTACTACGCAAAACAAAAGCCATTTATCAACAATACCCAGAAACATCGCCGGCTTCTCTGGGCCCGAGCTCATCTAAGATGGACTGATGCAAAGTGGAAAAGTGATCTGTGGTCCGACGAGTCCACGTTTCTAATTTTTGGAAATTGTGGACGTCGTGTCCTCCGGGCAAAAGAACCATCCGGACTGTTATGGATGCAATGTTCAAAAGCCAGCATCTGCGATGGTATGGGGCTGTGTTAGTGCCAATAGCATGGGTAACTTACACATCTGTGAAGGCACAATTAATGCTGAAAGGTCCATACAGGTCTTGGAGAAACATATGCTGCCATCCAAGCAATGTCTTTTTCATGGACACCCCTGCTTATTACAGCAAGACAATGCCAAACCATATTCGGCACTCTGCACGTGTTACAACAGCGTGGTTTCATAGTAAAAGAGTGCGGGTACTAGACTGGCCTGCCTGTAGTCCAGACCTATTATGAAGCGTAAAATACGACAACGGAGACCCCGGACTGTTGAACAGCTGAAGCTGTACATCAAGCAAGAATGGAAAAGAATTCCACCTACAAAGCTTCAACAATTAATGTCCTCAGTTCCCAAACGTTTATTGAATGTTGTTAAAAGAAAAGGTCATGTAACACAGTGGTAAACATGACCCACTGCCAGCTTTTTTGGAATGTGTTGCAGCCATAAAATTCGAAGTTAATGATTATTTGCGAAAACAAGTTTATCAGTTTGAACATTAAATATCTTGTCTTTGTTGTGTATTCATTTAAATATAGGTTGAACATGATTTGCAAATATAGGCACGGTGGACGACTGGTTAGAGCGTCAGCCTCACAGTTCTGAGGACCCGGGTTCAATCCCCGGTTCCGCCTGTGTGGAGTTTGCATGTTCTCCCCGTGCCTGCGTGGGTTTTCTCCGGGCACTCCGGTTTCCTCCCACATCCCAAAAACATGCATTAACTGGAGAGACTAAATTACCCGTAGGTGTGAATGTGAGTGTGAATGGTTGTTTGTTTATATGTGCCCTGCGATTGGCTGGCAACCAGTTCAGGGTGTACCCAGTCTCCTGCCCAATGACAGCTGGGATAGGCTCCAGCACACCCGCGGCCCTAGTGAGGAGAAGCGGCTCAGAAAATGGATGGATGGATGATTTGCAAATAATTGTATTTTATGTTTAACACAACGTCCCAACTTCATTGGAATAGGGGTTGTAATTTCGTATCTGTTGTGAATAGTCTCAGCTGCCTGAGATTCCTTCAGTTTGCTTTTCTTTGCTTGACTTGTCCAGTTGTTAGCAAACAAAGGATGGGCACGGCAAATGACTGACACCATGTCAGTCTCATGTTTCGTCTCTGGTGGATTGTTCTTCCTCAGGTGGGGTGGTTTCTTAAAAAAAAAAGAAACCTCCCCTTTAAAGCAGGCAGCTGCTGCCTATCACAGCCAAGGGCCAAAAAGCTGACTACAACCAGTGATCACCTGTCAAGTACAGGACTACAGACATGTACAACAATTGACTTAAATTTCGTAGGTTCGTAGAGTTTACATATCAAATTCTCACCAGATAATATTTGAATAATAAATGGAGTCAAAAGAAATACTTTATTTCATTTCATAAAAGAGAAAAAGTGTCTTGATATTAAAAGACTTTACAGAGATGTAAATGGTAACAAGCAGCTATTATTTTCTGCTTCCAGGTGCTGCAGACTTTCGACCGAGCTCCCTTGCTCTCTCAGTGGCAGACTCCACAGCAGTAATGGTTGATGCCCTCACACCTCCTTGTTCCAGAGCATGAAGCCCACAGATGGTTGTCCCACCTGGGGTGCAGACCTCTGAACGAAGCTGAGCTGGATGCTTATTGGAGTCACGTAATAAATGACCAGCACCCTGCAACAGACAGCAGTGAAATTTATCCAATGCCAAGAGACACCCAAAAATACAGACAGCCAAAGTATGTTGACTGAGTCACAGGAGTTTGACAGGAAAATAACAGTTGCAATTACAGCGGCTGAAATAAGTATTTAACACATCACCGTTTTTTCTCACTAAATATACTTCAAAAGGTGCTATTGACCTGAAAATTTCACCAGATGTTGGGAACAACCCAAATAATCCATACATAAAAAGAAAGTAGAACAAATAAGATCAGAAATTAAATTGTGTAATAATGTGAAATGACAAGGAAAAAGTATTGAACATGCCAACTGGCATTTATTTAATACTTTGTACAAAAGCCTTTGTTTGTGATGACAGGTTCAAGACACCTCATGTATAGAGAAACTTGTTGCATGCATTGCTCTGGTGTGATTTTGGCCCATTCTTCCACACAAGCAGTCTTCAAATCTTGAGGGTTGCATTGGCTTTTTTTATGGACCTTGAGTTTTAGTTCTTTCCATAGTTTTTCGATTGGATTAAAGTCCGGTGATTGGCTGGGTCATTCAAGCAGCTTTATTGTTTTTCTTTGAAACCATTTGAGAGTTTCCTTGGCAGTATGTTTTGGATCATTATCCTGCTGAAGTGTCCACCCTTGTTCCATTTTCATCATCCTCGTAGATGGCAGCAGTTTTTTGTCAATAATGTCTCGCTACATTTGCCTATTCATCCTTCCTTCAATAATGTGACGTTTACCAGTACCATTTGCTAAATCGCAGCCCCACACCATCATGTTCCCACCTCCGAACTTCACTGTTGGTATGATGTTTTTAGGGTGATGTGAAGTGCCATTTCTCCTCCAAACATGGTGTGCATTATGGCAACGAAACAGTTAAATTTTGCTCTCATCCGACCAGACGATATTCTCTAGTATTTACAGTGGGTACGGAAAGTATTCAGACCCCCTTAAATTTGTCACTGTGTTATATTGCAGCCATTTGCAAAAATAGTTTAAGTGCATTTTTCTTCCTCAATGTACACACAGCACCCCATATTGACAGAAAAAAAATTAATTGTTGTAATTTTTGCATATTTATTAAAACAGAAAAACTAATATCACACAGCCAGTGCCCTGCGATTGGCTGACAACCAGTTCAGGGTGTACCCCGCCTCCTGCCCGTTGATAGCTGGGATAGGCTCCAGCACTCCCGTGACCCTTGTGAGGAGAAGCGGCTCAGAAAATGGATGGATGGATAGCACAGCCATAAGTATTCAGACCCTATGCTGTGGCACTCATATTTAACTCGGGTCCTATCCATTTCGTCTGATAATCCTTGAGATGGTTCTACTCCTTCATTGGAGTCCAGCTGTGTTTGATTATAGTGATTGGACTTGATTAGGAAAGCCACACACCTGTCTATATCAGATCTTACAGCTTACAGTGCATGTCAGAGCAAATGAAGAACCCAAAGATCACTGTGGCTGAGCTCCAGAGATGCAGTCGGGAGATGGGAGAAAGATCTAAAAAGTCAAACCATCACTGCAGCTCTCCAACAGTCGAGGCTTTATGGCAGAGTCACCCGACGGAAGCCTCACCTCAGTGCAAGACACATGAAAGCCCACATGACTCCAAGATGATGAGAAATAAGATTCTCTGGTCTGATGAGACCAAGATAGAACTTTTTGGCCGTAATTCTATGCGGTATGTGTGGAGAAAACCAGGCACTGCTCATCACCTGTCCAATACAGTCCCAACAGTGATGCATGGTGGTGGCAGCATCATGCTGTGGGGGTGTTTTTCAGCTGCAGAGACAGGGAGACTGGTTGCAATCGAAGGAAAGATGAATGCGGCCAAGTACAGGGATTTCCTGGACGAAAACCTTCTCCAGAGTGCTCAGGACCTCAGACTGGGCCGAAGCGACACCTTCCAACAAGACACTGACCCTAAGCACACAGCTAAAATAACGAAGGAGTGGCTTCAGAACAACTCAGTGACTGTTGTTGAATCGCCCAGCCAGAGCCCTGACTTGAGCATCTCTGGAGAGACCTGAAAATGTTCACCATTCAACCTGACAGAACTGGAGAGGATCTGCAAGGAGGAATGGAAGAGGATCCCCAAATCCAAGTGTGAAAAACTTGTTGCATCATTCCCAAAAAGACTCATGGCTTTATTAGCTCAAAAGGGTGCTTCTCCTAAATACTGTGCAAAGGGTCTGAATACCGTATTTTCACGACAAAAAGCACTTAAAAGTCTTTAATTTTCTCCAAAATGGACGGGGCGTCTTATAACGCAGCGCGCCTTATGTGTGCACCAAATTCCGAAATCTGTAAATGTTGTTGTGTGACTTTGACGAGTGCTCCGCTTGACTGACTGGGAGCATTTCCTACCGACACGCTGCTTATATAGATGAAAGGCGGACGTGACTGAGGACAGCATGGCTGGATGGACGAGGAGAAAATGAGAGAGTGGCTGAGTGAGGTGTAGGTAAAGAGACCAGATGTTTTTTTCCACACGTCACCGTCCCTGTTGATCTGTGACTCCATGCGCGCCCATCTCACAGCCACTGCGAAAAACCAAGTGCAGCAAATGAACTTGGAGCTTGCCATCATTCTGGGAGGCTTGACGAAGGAACTCCAACCGCTGGACATCGGTGTAAACAGGGCGTTCGAAGTGAAGTTGCGAGCAGCGTGGGAGCGATGGATGACAGATGGCGAACACAGCTTTACTAAGACAGGTAGACTAGCGAGTTACGCCACCATATGTGAATGGATTGTGGATGCCTGGCCTAAGGTATCTGCTTTGACTGTTGTCCAAGCTTTCGCGAAAGCCGGCATCATTGCTGAACAGCCCCCCGGCAATGAGACTGACTCCGACAATGATGAGAGGGAACCCGGCATGTTTGATGGAGAACTTGCCCAGCTGTTCATTTCGGATACAGAAGATGAGGATTGATCAAAAAATAACATGAGTACATTGTTAAATACTTCAATAAAGTGCAACCGAACTCACTGTTTACATTGTTAAATACTTCAATAAAGTCAAACCGAACTCAGTTTTGCTTCCACTGCCTTTTTAAAAACATTGTTTTAGCGTGCATGCATGCTACCGTATGTTTTTAAGATAGCGTATGTTTTACAGGCCCCTCCTTGAGCCGTCACCTTATCGTGGTGGAGGGGTTTGTGTGTCCCAATGATCCTAGGAGCTAAGTTGTCTGGGGCTTTATGCCCCTGGCAGGGTCACCCATGGCAAACAGGTCCTAGGTGAGGGACCAGACAAAGCACGGCTCAAAGACCTCTTATGAAGAAGACAAATTATGGACTCAGGTTTCCCTTGCCCGGACGCGGGTTACCGGGGGCCCCCCCCTCTGGAGCCAGGCCTGGGGTTTGGGCTCGAAGGAGAGCGCCTGGTGGCCGGGCCTGCACCCATGGGGCCTGGCCGGGCACAGTCCGAAAGGGTAACGTGGGTCCCCCTTCCCATGGGCTCACCACCTGTGGGAAGGGCCATAGGGGTCGGGTGCAGTGCGAGCTGGGCGGTGGCCCAAGGTGGGGACCTTGGCGATCCAATCCCCGGCTACAGAAGCTGGCTCTCGGGATGTGGAATGTCACCTCTCTGGCAGGGAAGGAGCCCGAGTGTGAGTGTGAGGAGCCCGTGTGTGAGGTCGAGAAGTTCCGACTAGATATAATCGGACTCTCCTCCACACACAGCTTGGGCTCTGGTACCAGTCCTCTCGAGAGGGGTTGGACTCTCTTCCACTCTGGAGTTGCCCACGGTGAGAGGCGCCGAGCAGGTGTGGGTATTCTTATTGCTCCCCGGCTCGGCGCCTGTACGTTGGGGTTCACCCCGGTGGACGAGAGGGTAGCCTTCCTCCACCTTTGGTTGGGGGGACGTGTCCTGACTGTTGTTTGTGCCTATGCACCAAACACCAGTTCAGAGTACCCACCCTTTTTGGAGTCCTTGGAGGGGGTGCTGTAGAGCGCTCCCGCTGGGGACTCCATCTTTCTACTGGGGGACTTCAATGCTCACGTGTGCAATGACAGTGAGACCTGGAAGGGCGTGATTGGGAGGAATGGACCCCCGATCAGAACCCGAGCGGTGTTCTGTTATTGGACTTCTGAGCTCGTCACGGATTGTCCATAACGAACAAGCATAAGGGCGTCCACACGTGCACTTGGCACCAGGACACCCTAGGTCGCAGTTCGATGATCGACTTTCTGGTCGTGTCATCGGACTTGCGGCCGCATGTCTTGGACACTCGGGTAAAGAGAGGGGTGGAGCTGTCAACTGATCACCACCTCGTGGTGAGTTGGCTCAGATGGTGGGGGAAGATGCCGGTCCGACGTGGCAGGCCCAAACGTATTGTGAGGGTCTGCTGGGAACGTCTAGTGGAATCCCCTGTCAGAAGGAGTTTCAACTCCCACCTCCGACAGAACTTCGCTCATGTTCCGGGGGAGGCGGGGGACATCGAGTCCGAGTGGACCATGTTCCATGCCTCCATTGCTGAGGCGGCCGACCGGAGCTGTGGCCGTAAGGTGGTCGGTGCCTGTCGTGGCGGCAATCCCTGAACCCGTTGGTGGACGCCAATGGTGAGGGATGCCGTCAAGCTGAAGAAGGAGTCCTATCGGGCCTTTTTGGCCTGTGGGACTCCTGAGGCAGCTGATGGGTACCGGCTGGCCAAGCGGAATGCAGCTTTGGTGGTCGCTGAAGCAAAAACTCGGGCATGGGAAGAGTTCGGTGAGGCAATGGAGAAAGCAGGCAAATATGGCCACGTTTTTCACCTACACAAATGCGCCCATTCGAAAAGCAATTTGTGAACTCGGTCCCTAAACAATGGACTGCATTTTCAGCCATCACGCTGAGCTTCATAGTGACTTCTCTACAGAGCTCGCCCGCTCAGTCGATAGCCGCTGAGTCATTTTGCTTCTTCCGTGACTTTCACACATGCATGGCTTCAACAGCACAGGACATGTGGGTTTTGTCTCTCCTTAGAGACCTCAAACTCCCCGTGCACTTCTTCTCTGGAACTTGCAAAGTGCACCTCCATGCAGTTTTACCCACTCTACCCACCCACTTCTCCCTCGGGCCGCGCCAGAGTGCTCAGGACCTCATACTGGGCTCAAGGTTCACCTTCCAACAAGACAATGACCCTAAGCACAGAGCTAAAATAACGAAGGGGATGGCTTCAGAACAACTCAGTGACTTTTCTTGAATGGCCCTGCCAGAGCCCTGACTTAAAACCCAATTCAGCATCTCTGGAGAGACTTGAAAATGTCTGTCCACCAACGTTCACCATCCAACCTGACAGAACTGGAGAGGATCTGCAAGGAGGAATGGCAGAGGATCCCCAAATCCAGGTGTGAAACACTTGTTGCCTCATTCCCAAAAAGACTCATAGCTGTATTAGCTCACAAGGGTGCTTCTACTAAATACTGAGCAAAGGGTATGAATACTTATGGCTGTGTGATATTTCAGTTTGTCTTTTTTTTTTTTTTTTTTAAATCTGCAAAAATTGCAGCAATTCTGTTTTTTCCTGTCATTACGGGGTGCTGTCTGTACATTAATGAGGAAACAAATGAACTTAAATGATTTTCGCAAATGGCTGCAATATAACAAAGAGTGAAAAATTTAAGGGGGTCTGAATACTTTCTGTACCCACTGTACATATTGACAGTACAAGCATCAGTGACACAATCAATGAAACTGACCAGAACAGTCTGAGATGCAATTCTTTGGGCTAGAGCGCTGGGCATGCCCATTTTAACTGCTCCATCTGCCAGTGCTTCTGCAAATAGGTATACCTGCAGAGAAAGATAATGTGACTCAGAAGCAGAAGAGTTTACTTCAAACAGATTGAATAGTAGAGTGTACCAGTGAAAATGATGAGCAATCCATCCAATTGGATGTATAATGCCTATTACTGCATAAATATATATATCAGTAATCATGTCCACACTGTAGTACTTTAGTTCTCTGAGCAATTTCATCAAGGACTCACAAACGCAACTCCGCTCCCACTGAGTCCAGTATGGACGTCAATCCAAGCTTCAGGTCCCTCTTCTACCAAACCACAGTGCTGCAACAAGGAGCACAATAGGGCACCATGCTCTTGTTTAGCATTAGTCCCTCGTGCAAATAAGAGTGCACCTTCCAGAACCACACATGGAAGATTTGGCATCAGTCTGATGACACATGAACCCTGTGGCAGGAGCTTGTACATGTGATGCAAAAAAAAAAGCAATTACTTGTCAGAAACAATACATTTAAAGGTCACAAGCTCGGGCACTCACCTCCTCTAGTGTTGCCAGGGTGACTCCTGCTGCAACGGACACAATTGTGTGTTTGTCAGTGACGTGCTGCGAGATCTCATTGAGAACAATTGGAACTAAATGAGGTTTGACTGCTACAAAGATAACATCTGAAGTGCACACAACCTCTGTGTTGGAGTGAGAAGTAGTGATGTTCAGCTCCTGAAACAAACAAAAAAAAGATTTCATTTGCTTGAATGCGTATGCGATTTCATAATTCGTCCTCTGGGGGCCACAATATTAAAACTGTCGCAGCCAAGCCTCAACTTAAATAAAATCAAACTTTATTTAAAAAAACACTTTTTATACAATAACATGTAACTCAAAGTGCTTTACATAGTTAAAATCAATCCCTTTCCGCCACTCAGCCGCACAGACACGCATGCGCGCGCAAACACACGCAGATGAAAATAAAAATGGCTGGGCACACAGAATCCAGGGGAGTATTTTGCTTGACGTAATTACCGCTTCACGTCTTTTGTGAAACAGCAGTTGAGATTAACTGCAATTCTTTTTAATGCTGCTTTATTGGACACAGCATCTTGAGTGGGTTACACAAAAGTCCAATATCATTCTGCAAGAGTCCGACAAGTGCCTAATAGAAATAATCAGTCATAAGAGTAGCATATTACAGCATACAGTCCGTGCCTTGAAAAAGTATTCATACCCCTTTAACTTTTTGCTACCTCGCAACCACAAACTTTCAGTATTTTTTTTTTTAATGAGATCTTATGTGATTGACCAACAAAAAGTAGCACCTAATTGTAAAATTGAATGGAAATTATACATAGTTTTAATAATGTTGTAGCATATATTGGTGTTAAAGAAAAACTGTGTTAAGGGGTCAGAGGATAACTTTTGTGTTCTCCTTTGTTCCCTGTGGTATGTTTCAAGTGAAATGGGAGGATGTTGTAACTAAAGATGTTTAGTTAGTATAAAAATTGGGCACCACATCGTTGATTAGCTAACAGCAGGGCAAAAACGACGAAAAACTTTGTGGATCAATCTTTTTCTGAAAGGTTTGTCACAGTTATGTAAAATTAGTTCTCGATTGTAGAGGTCAATATCGTTGAATCAAACACAGTATACAATCGGATGTTTGATATGTAGAACATATAATGTGAAACTACAGGAAATTGGGGTCAAATGGAGAGGGAGTTAACTACGTAATAAAAGACAAGAATACATTGCACAGCAGAACAGAGTGAATGGCTGATGAGCGTAAATGAACTGATGCGTGTTGAGAGAGAATAAAGTTGGGACTCATAAGACTGTTAAACTTACCCCAAGATACTATGCACCAATTTGTACTTATTCTGGTAGTTGCTACAATGTTTACTCATTATTCGTGGATCACGTATTCACCGATTCTGAGGGACTCTCTCAGTGGTCTCAGACAGGAACCAGGCAGATGAAACGTCGGGGAAAAAGACAAAGGAAGTCAAACTGAAAAGGACTACAAAAATGAAAATTGATGGTCATGCAGATGCGGGAAGTTGCACTCGTAACTTTTCCTGCCGGGCCACGCTTTTACGCTTGGTTGAGAGTGTAACTTGCGGATGGACCAGAGGTTTCTCGAGTTTCCTGGCAAGGCAAAAACGGCTGGGAAAACAAAAGCAGCAGTATCGGCCGATAATTAGCATTTTAATGTCATAATTCGCCGATCCCATCAATCAAAAAATACATTTACTCTGCGTTGCCATCGTGTACAGTGTAGCATATATTGGGTTTGGTTAAAACAATTTATTTACGGAATACATTTGTTGAAGGTGAACGCCCGCGTTCACTTCCAGGTCAGTTCAATTTACGGTTTAATCAGAATCATCTTTATTTGCCAAGTATGTCCAAAAAACACAAGGAATTTGTCGCTGGTAGTTGGAGCCGCTCTAGTACGACAACAGGCAGTCAATTGACAGAGAACATTTTTGAGACATAAAGACATTGAGAAAAACAAGTCACTGAGCAATAAAGGGTTGAGTTATCTGGTAATGCCGGTACATTTATTTATGTATTTATTTTTGACAATTGTGCACCAGTTCTCTAGCACTTAGAGCAGTTCGAATGACTAATCTTGCAATAGTCCGGTGCAATGACCATTGTACAAAGGGCGCCGAGACTTCAAGGAGTGTATGCAATTTAAAGTGACGAGTAGTGCGATAATCTGGGACAATGTTGATTGTGCAAATGTTGCAGATACTCCTCAATCAGTGTGCAAATGGGGCAGATGCTACTCTGGCATGAGTGACCAGTATTGGTCAACAACAGATATGCAAATAGTCCAGCGTGGCGAGACTACAACAGTGAGTGCACGAGTAGTATACGTTAACGTCACAATCAAACTATTATTGTCTCGTAAAGGGCACCACGTCTCTTTTTTGTGTGTGTAGAATTTAGGTAAAGTGACGAAAAATTTTATCAGTCTTATAATCTGAAGGTTGCTACATTTAGGAAAAACGAGTTCTCCATTACAGAGGTCTTGTCGTATCCAAACACAAACGATACAGGTAGTGGTTTTATAGAAAATTTCATGAAGTCTAACAGGGGAATCTACAGGAAACAATACAGAGGTGTCTAACTACAGAACAAAGGACAGACAAACATTGGTAAAGGAGGCTGGACTCGGGGTGAAAGCTGGTGGACGATGTACAGTGAGCAATGCACAGATTAGTATTTCAGGATTATGGAGGCCACTGTGCTCTTAGGAACCTTAAGTGCAGCAGACATTTTTTTTGTAACCTTGGCCAGATCTGTGGCTTTCCTAATGAAGTCCAATCAGTAAAATCAAACACAGCTGGATTCCAATGAAGCTGTAGAACCATTTTAAGGATGATGAAGAAATGGACAGCACCCGAGTTAAATATATGAGTGTCACAGCAAAAGATCTGAATGCTTATGGCTGTGTGATATTTCAGTTTTTTGTTTTTCATAAATCAGCAAAAATTTCAACAATTAGGTTTTTTTCCCTCTCAATATGGGGTGTTGTGTGTAAATTAATGGGTGAAAATTTTTACAAATGCCTGCAATATAAAGAGTGAAAAATTTAAGGGGTCTGAAAACTTTCCGTACCCACTGTATATGTTGGGCTGGCAGTGAGACCAGTAATTGGGGGCAGGCTTGAAGCTAACACTACAGCTACACAAATAGGTGTAGAGTTCTCAGTAAAAATCAAAGAAGAAGACAAAAAAACAAAAATTTCAACACAGTTCTAAAGAAGAAAAAGAAAGATGAGGAAGCTAGCTTCAACTTAGCACCCTGGGGGAATAACAGTAATGTGTAGAACCTGACTCATCAGTCAAGGAGAAGCAAGGTGCTAAATAGAGCTTCTAATCTTGATGACAGAATTAAGTCCTAGTCTAGATTCAAAAGGGGGTGTAATTTAGGTCAAGGAGGACCTCTTCCACTGTCTGTATGGGGTCAGGTTTGGGTTCAGCCGTTCTATTCCTACGGAAGAGCTTGGAGTGCTGTTCTAAGCAGTTCCGCAGCTTTTGGTAGGGCAGGTAGGCTATGCTGAGAATCATGCAGTGACTGAAGATGGTTAGGGCCACTAAGTTAAGGTCTGTAGCAGATCAGGAATGAGCAAGCAGGGTTTTGGTGTCATAGTTGATGTCAATTGCCTGAGTTCCTTCAAATTTAGTTTTGGCAAGAATTTCAGGGTCAAATTCATATTGGTGTTGTTTGAAAAATTAAGAAATCACAATTTGGCTGTCGTAACTGTCAGGCGACAGGTGGTGCCGGGTGACATCCTCGATATGCAAGGTGGCATTTTTGGTCGCTGATTGGGCGAGCTACAAGGAAGGCTTTCCCTCGGAACTCAGGATTGACATGAAGAGCTGTGGAGCTTGTAAGGAAGAACCCAAGATGGGCCGGATTGGTGGGGCCTGTCAGGGCCGTAGACTGAATACCGTATTTTCCGGACTACCGGTACTTTTTTCCCGCGCTATGAACCCTGTGGCCTATGTAACGATGTGGCTAAAATATAGATTTTTTTTTCCCGTGAACGGCTATCAGGGGGTGCAATAAGTAAGAACTTCTTTGAAGGTAATGCTTAAAACATGACCACTTCCCATAATACACTAGGGTTTGGGCATGCGCAGATGCCTCCTGCGTGTAGACGACAACGCTAGTTTTTGTCGCGCTCAAAGCAAAACGCAGCACGACACGCACGACGAACGCAAAATATTTTTCATTTTTCACACCCTCATCATGGAAAGTACAAGCGTATAATGCAGCTTTTAAGTTGAAAGCTGTCGATCTGTCCATCCAGGAGGGAAATAGAGCTGCTGCACGTAACTGGCCACGAGAGAACGCACTTCACCTGTGTTTTGAGCTGCACCGCTTCCGGACAAAAGCTTCCAACAATGGTTGTGTTTAAGCGACTATGCCAAAAGAAAAACTCCCAAAAGGCATAGTCGTTAAAGTTAACAAAAAGGGTGGATGATAGAAAGCTTAATGACTTTCAGTAAGTCAGCCTGGTCAGTGAGGACCGCTGGTGAGTGCAACTCAGTACCTGAGGAGGTTAAACTGCTTACAACATACAAGGCCTTCACAAAAAAACTGAAAATGTGGCTAGTTAACACCTATAGCTGCCAACACTAAAAGTTATGTTGTTTTTTTGTTATGATCAAAAAAATTATGGTTTTATTCTTTCTTAATAGTATAGTTTGATTATGTATCCTGTATTATATTGTCTTGTAGATGTATTTTACTGCTTTTTTACATCATGGCCAGGGGACTACAGATGAAAACTAGCCTTCTGGCTAATTCTGGCTTTTTTAACCATGTGTACTTCATGTGTTTTATGAAATTGCATTGTCCCCTTTCAAACATAAACTGACAAACTGAATGTCTGACGGGCGTGTTACAGTAGGGGTCTGGGACACATACTGTAACACTTTAAAGCATTGCTTGTTTTGGACAGTATGAGGGACCATATAACAGATTTTGTAAACACAGCCATCAAGAGCTCAAACTCAAGTCCAGCTGTGATTCCTGGAGGTACAACAAAGTTTTTGCAGCCACTGGACATCAGTGTGAATCGTGCTTTTAAAGCGGCACTCCGAGGTGAGTGGGAGGCTTGGATGACCAGCGGTGAGAAATCTTTCACAAAAACTGTCCGCATGCGAAGATCATCTTTTTCTGAGGTCTGCCAGTGGATCTTAAATGCGTGGAGCAGTGTGAAAGAATCTACAATCACCAACGGATTTTGAAAGGCTGGAATGCTACGTGAGGAGAACAGCACAACTTCAGCGGTAACTGTGTCTCGAGATGAAAATGACATTGAGAGCGACAGAGAGACTGAAATGGTGTGTGATGAAGACGTTCTGTGGCTCTTCAACCCCAACACTGACAAAGACGACTTCAGTGTTTTCAGTGAACAGGAGGAGGATGAATAAAAACAATGACTTTTCTGTTATGTTTGAGCCGTTTTACTGCCGTGTTACAGGCACTGTTTGGAAAGAAGGTATGTAAATAAACATTTACAAAATCTTTCTGTGTAAATATCTAATTTCGCAACGCATATATCGGCGGCGTATAGTCCGGTGTGGCTAATGTATGTAAAAAATAAAAATAAAAAATTCGACACGAAGTGGGCGCGGTTTATAATCCGATGCGCTCTGTAGTCCGGAAAATACGGTAATGTTATTCAAGCCGAGGGGTTTCAAATGTGGGAGAATTCTATCCATCGCTAAGATGTCTAGAGAGGGAGAAATTTCACGTAGCCTGTCCTTCATCAACATGTTAGCAATCTATGTGTGAGCGTAAACCATCAGGAGCAGCGACAACAGCGTGGTTATTGTCTGCCTACTTTGGTTTAGGGTTACACTGCAAGCGTCAAGAAGTGGGTACTTTTAGCATGTTGCTTAGCGACCAAGAATTGGTTACTTCGTTCACTGTGCGTTGTCGTATGATAGGGATCTCGGACTGGAATTCCCGCATGAGTTCGCATCATTCATTCTGGCTGGAGTCTACATTCCGCCTCAAGCTAACCTGTGAATACTAGTCAATGGCGGGTAAAATAAAGAAACTAGGAAAGTTTCGTGGCGTCGTAGTTAAATTCCGTATAGGACGGCGGAGTCCTCTAACGAGCTGTTGACAGACGTAGTTAAATTCCGTATAGGACGGCGGAGTCCTCTGACGAGCCAGTGTGAATGAAAACTGTTTGAATGAGAGTGTAAATGGGAAATGGGAAACCACTAGGTTTTCCATTCCATACCAAAACAGTGGGATTGTAAACAGCAGACTGGTGTGGATGCGCAGGCAAGAATTCTCCACCTGAAAAGGTTGAAGTGAGAATTACCACAACAGAAAATTTGAGTTGCTGTCCTACTGAAAAGAAACAGTGTTCTAGACCACCTTAGGTAGTATTACACTGAACCAAATTCTTTCAAATGGGGAAAGGAAGTAGTAAAATAAAAAAACAGGTATACACTGCAGTGTAAAGATTGGAAGTTCATTAAATTAAATTTAAAAAAAAGGAAAAAAAAGAGGATCCTGATAAAATTTTATATTTAGACACATGGATAACTGAACACGGCTTTAATGGTTGGTTAAATACACACACAAAAAATAGCCGCGTTGTAGGAATCAATTATATATAAAAAAAAAAAGAAAAACCTTAAAAAATGAAGGAAAATGATTTTGAGGAAACAGAATACTGAAAGAGAATTTGAGAAGGAGAGAGAGAACGGAAAGAGAATGTAGACAAAATAAGAAAGGAAGAAGAATGTGAAAAGAAAGACAGAGAATGTGCAGAGAAGAAATTTGCATGTGGGTAGACAGACATTACATTGGTTTGTCTACAGGAACCATGGAAGAGTACGTAAACCATGCTCTCCATGCTGAAAAAGTTATGTAGCCCTCACTGGCAGTACTCACAAAACCGTTGAACCCTCAGTTCACTGGGGAAAAGAAACCAAAACCGATTGGCGTAGGAACGCGCCCTCAAAACGCTTCAGTAGGCACAGCGACTGGATCCCGTAGCTTCGAAGCGGCAGCCCGGTGGCGTTGAGCAGGCAGGACCCGTGGAGTTGAGCAGGCAGGACCCGTGGCGTTGAGCAGGCAGGACCCGTGGCGTTGAAAGAGTAAATCCGTTCGCGTGGAAAAACCAGGTCAAGAACCCCCCCAAAAAAAAATATTCTCTCCCGCCGCATCTCCCGCTCTCCCCACACGACCCACCTCCTTCCCCGAATCCCATTGGACGCCCCACCCATTCAATCAATCATTAAAAAAAAAAAAAACTTGAAATGTTCACAGACCCCTCGGAACGCAGGACACCCCAGTATCCATCCACACAAAGAACCAAACAAACTTTTAACTAGTTTTCACAACAGAAATTCAAACAAATACAGTTCTACACGTTTTAGTCAGTACACTACAGTTATAAATGAAAAAATAAAGTTGAAAGGGGGAAGAATTGATACTTTCCACATAGACAGTAATGAGGAATTGTTTTATCAAAACGACAGAGGGAGAGGAAGAGGACAAAGAGGTAGAGGAATGCAGAGAGGAGGTTTTAGAGGAAAGGGTAGAGGAGGATTCAGACAGAACAGAGTGGAGTGTTGGTGTTGTGGAAAGGAAGGACACATATCAAGAGATTGTCCAGACAGAAAAACTACAGATGCATGACTAGACCGAGACAAAGGGGAAATGGAACTGACTTTAGAATATGACGGTACTGAAGAAATTCTAAATCTTCAGGAAATACTGACTATGCAAACAGACAGACCAGAGGTGACGTTATTAGTAAATGGCAAACCTATAACCTTTCTGTGTGATACAGGTGCATGTAGAACAACTTGTAAAGACAAAATTCCTGGCATACAAATGTCACCAAAATCAATAATGATCTGCACAGCAAGTGGGGAGATAAAAGCAGTCCCACAGTCATTACCAGTGTGGATAAGAGACCCTGATGGCATATCATGCAAAATGAGCATTCTAGTATTTCCAGAATGTCCAGTAAATCTGCTGGGACGAGACGCCCTATTGGTTTTAAAATTAGCTTTGATACCCACTCAAGATGGAAGAATAGTAGTAAAAAGACAATTCAAAATAAATAACGAAGAGGCGTTTGTAATACAAGGAATAGGTTTGCCATTGTACCATTACTCACTGGATGTGTTCTGTAAATTGACTGTCTGTTGTACTAGACCGGCTCCAACTACCGGAGACAAATTCCTTGTGTGTTTGGACATACTTGGCAAATAAAGATGATTCTGATTCTGATGTACTTCCGTGTGAGACAGGCTCAGCCCTCCTAACAGAGGGGCGAAAAGCCATTACAGACGCACAAGATAGAATGACACCCGACAACTTACATGTGACAATGTGGTACAAGACCAGACCAGGACCAGACGCTAAGTATGAAGACAAACTTAGGAAAACACCACAAAAAAATCACAATTACATATGTCTATTCGGACGCGGAAAGCACCTCCGTAGCCTGAGTAACGCTAAGTCCGGAAGCAAAGGCATTACATAAAGAATGGACACCACCACATGTATCACTTTACAAAGACAACCAAAGTGAGTGGAAAGATCTTTCAAAAATGGTGGAAGAGGGCGAAAGAGCTACAGATTGGGTAGCTACATCAGTAAATACGTGGACCAGTGCAAACACAGGTCTCACCAGAAAAGCACTCTTCTGGTGCGTAAGAATCAAAATTAGAGTACACCTCCTCCCGCCTGCATCCCCAAATTATCTTCTTCTCTCTCATCAACCATTAAATCACACCCAATATTACCCCTCCCATCTTTCTTTTCTTTCCCTTCCCAAAACTTATCCAACCAACTCCCATACCCCCCCTCCTTCTATCCTTTTTTACCTTCCACACACCCCTACCACCTCTTCACACTCCTTTCATCTTACCCATTTCATCCTAAATCAACCCTCCATTCTACCACAATCATCTCCGCACTCTATACAACCTCCCTCCAACTTTACCCCCCCCTTCTTTACAACATTACCCTTCACATCTTCCCCCCCTTCATTCCAAACCTTTCCCATATCTCCATCATTAACCCTATACCCAACAACCTCCACATCATCCCTAAAAACCTACCACTCCAACTACCATAAACATCATACATTTTTTCCATTACCTATCCCATACTTTTTCACCTCCTTTCACCCATCCCTCTTTAATCTACATCATTTCATTAACCCCCAATCAAAACCAAAAATATCCTCAACAACCCCACCTCCAACAACCTTTCACCCCTTATATTTTTAACCCCTACCCTCCCCCTCCTCCTCCCCCTACACATCCATTTCTCATTATCACAACATAAACATATGTCTAAATCTCTAATTCCTCTCTCGCTCAGTTAAGACTGACTCTCTTCGCAACATCTTTTATATTTCCTCCATCTCCTCTTATTAAAAAACACCAGAGCTACTCAGCAACCCTCCTTAGTGGACTAATAATTTGGTACTAATACCCATTACAACTCTTTCATAGGTTGACATGATGATTAGGAGAAAGGTTGATATATTGTGTGTCCAGGAGACCAGGTGGAAAGGCAGTAAGGCTAGAAGTTTAGGGGCAGGGTTTAAATTATTTTACCATGGTGTAGATGGGAAGAGAAATGGAGTCGGGGTTATTTTAAAAGAAGAGTTGGCTAAGAATGTCTTGGAGGTGAAAAAAGTATCAGATCGAGTGATGAGGCTGAAATTTGAAATTGAGGGTGTTATGTGTAATGTGATTAGCGGCTATGCCCCACAGGTAGGATGTGACCTAGTGGTGAAAGAGAAATTCTGGAAGGAGCTAGATGATGTAGTTCTGAGCATCCCAGACAGAGAGAGAGTCGTAATTGGTGCAGATTGTAATGGACATGTTGGTGAAGGTAATAGGGGTGATGAAGAAGTGATGGGTAGGTACGGCATCCAGGAAAGGAACTTGGAGGGACAGATGGTAGTAGACTTTGCAACAAGGATGCAAATGGCTGAAGTGAACACTTTTTTCCAGAAGAGGCACGAACATAGGGTGACCTACAAGAGCGGAGGTAGAAGCACACAGGTGGATTACATCTTGTGCAGACGATGTAATCTGAAGGAGGTTACCAACTGTAAGGTAGTGGTAGGGGAGAGTGTGGCTAGACAGCATAGGATGGTGGTGTGTAAGATGACTCTGGTGGTGGGGAGGAAAATTAGGAAGACAAAGGCAGAGAAGAGAACCATGTGGTGGAAGCTGAGACAGGACGAGTGTTGTGCAGCTTTTCGGGAAGAGGTGATACAGGCTCTCGGTGGACGGGAAGAGCTTCCAGAAGACTGGACCACTGCAGCCAAGGTGATCAGAGAAGCAGGCAGGAGAGTACTTGGTGTATCTTCTGGCAGGAAAGGAGAGAAGGAGACTTGGTGGTGGAACCTCACAGTACAGGAAATCATACAAGGAAAACGGTTAGCTAAGAAGAAGTGGGACACTGAGAGGACCGAGGAGAGGCGAAAGGAATACATTGAGATGCGACACAGGGCAAAGGTAGAGGTGGCAAAGGCAAAACAAGATGCATATGATGACATGTATGGCAGGTTGGACACTAAAGAAGGAGAAAAGGATCTGTACAGGCTGGCCAGACAGAGGGATAGCGATGGGAAGGATGTGCAGCAGGTTAGGGTGATTAAGGATAGAGATGGAAATATGTTGACTGGTGCCAGCAGTGTGCTAGGTAGATGGAAAGAATACTTCGAGGAGTTGATGAATGAGGAAAATGATAGAGAAGGGAGAGTAGAAGAGGCAAGTGTGGTGGACCAGGAAGTGGCAATGATTATTAAGGGGGAAGTTAGAAAGGCATTAAGGAGAATGAAAAATGGAAAGGCAGTTGGTCCTGATGACATTCCTGTGGAGGTATGGAAGCATCTAGGAGAGGTGGCTGTGGTGTTTTTGACCAGCTTGTTCAATAGAATTCTAGTGCGTGAGAAGATGCCTGTGGAATGGAGGAAAAGTGTACTGGTGCCCATTTTTAAGAACAAAGGTGATGTGCAGAGCTGTGGCAACTATAGAGGAATAAAGTTGATGAGCCACACAATGAAGTTATGGGAAAGAGTAGTGGAGGCTAGACTCAGGACAGAAGTGAGTATTTGCGAGCAACAGTATGGTTTCATGCCTAGAAAGAGTACCACAGATGCATTATTTGCCTTGAGGATGTTGATGGAAAAGTACAGAGAAGGTCAGAAGGAGCTACATTGTGTCTTTGTAGATCTAGAGAAAGCCTATGACAGAGTACCCAGAGAGGAACTGTGGTACTGCATGCGGAAGTCTGGAGTGGCAGAGAAGTATGTTAGAATAATACAGGACATGTACGAGGGCAGCAGAACAGCGGTGAGGTGTGCTGTCGGTGTGACAGAAGAATTTAAGGTGGACGTGGGATTGCATCAGGGATCAGCCCTGAGCCCCTTCCTTTTTGCAGTGGTGATGGATAGGCTGACAGATGAGGTTAGACTGGAATCCCCGTGGACCATGATGTTTGCAGATGACATTGTGATCTGCAGTGAAAGCAGGGAGCAGCTGGAGGAACAGTTAGAAAGATGGAGGCATGCACTGGAAAGAAGAGGAATGAAGATTAGCCGAAGTAAAACAGAATATATATGCATGAATGAGAGGGGTGGTGGGGGAAGAATGAGTCTACAGGGAGAAGAGATGGCAATGGTAGAGGACTTTAAATACTTGGGGTCAACCGTCCAGAGCAATGGTGAGTGTGGTCAGGAAGTGAAGAAACGGGTCCAAGCAGGTTGGAACGGGTGGAGGAAGGTGTCAGGTGTGTTATGTGACAGAAGAGTCTCTGCTAGGATGAAGGGCAAAGTTTATAAAACAGTGGTGAGGCCAGCCATGATGTATGGATTAGAGACAGTGGCACTGAAGAGAAAACAGGCAGCAGAGCTGGAGGTGGCGGAAATGAAGATGTTGAGGTTCGCTCTCGGAGTGACCAGGTTGGATAAAATTAGAAATGAGCTCATCAGAGGGACAGCCAAGGTTCGATGTTTTGGAGACAAAGTTAGAGAGAGCAGACTTCAATGGTTTGGACACGTCCAGAGGAGAGAGAGTGAGTATATTGGTAGAAAGATGATGAGGATGGAGCTGCCAGGCAAGAGAGCTAGAGGAAGACCAAAGAGAAGGTTGATGGATGTCGTGAGGGAAGACATGATGGCAGTTGGTGTTCGAGAGGAGGATGCAGGAGATAGGCTCTCATGGAAAAGGATGACACGCTGTGGCGACCCCTAACGGGACAAGCCGAAAGGAAAAGAAGAAGAAGAAGACCTTAGTAATTCTTTCTTTTCGGTACCAATACACAACAATAGCCAATCCTGGTTTGCATTTACATTTGAAGGAAAAAGATATACTTACACAAGGTTACCACAAGGGTGTTGTGAAAGCCCAACTATCTATTCACAGGTTATGAGTGCCAGTATGACAAAATTCCAAACCCCTGGGGAAAGTCAAATCCTACTCTACGTAGATGACATATTACTGGCCTCCCCAGACAAACGTACCTGTGAAAGTGATACTTTGGCTCTCCTAAAACACTTGGCAGACGAGGGACATAAAGTGACCAAAAATAAGCTCCAATTCTGCAAAGAACAAGTTAAATATTTAGGCCATAATTTGAGTAAAGGAGGAAGACCAATAATAGAAGATAGAAAGACAGCTATCTTCCAAGCTCCCAAACCACTAAAAAAACAAACAAAACAAAAAAAACAGATGTCATTTTTGGGACTAACAAATTACTGTAGGACATGGGTGCCCAATTATGCAGAAATAACTGCACCTTTAAACAAACTCATGTACAGTGAAGACCTAAAGATGACATCACCATTACCGTGGAACGAGGAAGCAGAAAAAGCGTTTATAAAAATAAAACAAAAACTAGCAATATGCAAATGCAATGCACATACAGCCGGAACAGACAGTATCTCTTTGCAGCACAAGGGGAAGAGCAAATACTAAATCTAGAAAATAATAAGGAACTAGGCAATGAAGTTCTGAAAGAAATGCAAGAACAAAGCCCACTAAAAGAAAAAGAACAATGGTTAAAAAATAATGTAAAAATTGTCCTGAAGGTAAACCTGTCTTACAAAAAAAAAACTTATATAAATGGGCATCAATATTGAGCCATGGTTCAACACGTCTCAACAGGAGGGATGGTAAGACAGATAAATCAATATTATACAACTTATGGTTTTAATTCTTATTTTAAATTATTTTTTTTGTAGAGCATGTATGATTTGTGCTAGGCATAATCCTCAAGGCAATTTGAGGCCCAGGAGAGGTAAATTTCCTGCACATCAATACCCTTTTCAAATAATTCACATGGACTTTATTGAATTAAACCAAAGTGATGGGAAAAAATATTGTTTGGTCATCGTTGATGCATTTTCTAAATGGATAGAGCTGTTCCCCACAAAACATCCCGACGCACTAACAGGAGTGAAGGCGTTATGTAAAGACATTATACCGCATGACCCTTGACATGATTGTTACTGCTGTTACTTTGTTATTGCTTTTCGGATGCTGTATTATTCCATCTCCGAGGACACTGTGTGTCAAGATGGATGAATTAATATGATCCAGCCGGAATCACAGATGTTGATGACCTCCGAAGGAGCTCCTACTCCTGAAGTTCTGCTCACACAAGACGACGTCGTGTCCAGATGGATGAATTATTGATGAAGAATATACAATGTCTTTTCTCTTAGCATGTTACTGGACGTGTCTTTTTCCCTCCTGAAATCAATATATGGGGAGGTTTTTGGCCTGTCTCAAGAGTAGTACTACTATGTAAACAGGGGAACTCGCCGCATGAGTTCGCATCATTCATCCTGGCTGGAGTCTACATTCCGCCTCAAGCTAACACGAACGCCGCACTGCTAACGCTCGCCGAACAAGTAAACGAAATTGAAAAACAACCAGCCAGACTCACCCCTCATTATTCTCGGGGACTTTAACAAAGCTAAACTCAACCACGAACTCCCTAAATACAAGCAGCACATCGACTGTCCTACCAGGGAAAATAACATTTTAGACCACTGCTACACTACGGTAAAAAACGCATACCGTGCTATACCTCGTGCAGCCCTGGGCTCATCTGATCACTGCTTAATTCACTTAATACCGACGTACAGGCAAGAACTTAAATGCGCGAAGCCTACAGTGAAAACAGTGAAAAAGTGGACAAATGAAGCCAAGATGGAACTTCAAAGCTGTTTAGACTGCACAGACTGGAGTGTCTTTGAAAATTCAGCTGGCAGCCTGGATGAATATACGGACACTGTCACATCCTATATCAGTTTCTGTGATGATGTGTGTGTACCAACAAAATCATTTTGCACATTCAACAACAACAAGCCGTGTTTCACTGCTAAACTTAAGCAGCTTCGCCAAGCTTAGGAGGACGCATATCAGAGCGGGGACAGGGCCCTGTATAATTGAGCTCGAAACCAGCTGACTAAAGAAATTAACATTGCAAAGAGGAACTATGCAGCAAAGTTGGAAAAACAGTTTAGCGCTAACGACTCTAAATCAGACTGGCATGCATTCCAATCGCTGACTAATTACAAGTGACGATCCCCCCAAGCTGAGAACAATAGCACACTAGCCAACGACTTTAATACCTTCTACTGCAGATTTGAAAAGGACACTTTCACACCCACCCAGTCAGCCACATCACCGACCACAATCACACCTCTGACTCTGCGTTAACCATCCATGAACAGGATGTGAGACGCATCTTCAAACAACAAAAGATTAACAAAGCGGCAGGCAAAGACCATGTGTCCCCATCCTGCCTAAAAGTCTGCGCAGACCAGTTCGCTCCAGTCTTCACACAGATCTTCAATAGATCTCTGGAACTGTGCGAAGTACCATCCTGTTTCAAACGCTCCACCATCATTCCAGTCCCCAAGAAACCTGCAATCTCGGGTCTAAATGACTACAGGCCTGTCGCCTTGACATCTGTGGTCATGAAGTCCTTTGAACGTCTCGTGCTGGACCACCTCAAGAGTGTCACAGGTCCCCTGCTGGACCCCCTGCAGTTTGCCTACCAAGCGAACAGGTCTGCGGATGATGCAGTCAACATTGGACTGCACTTCATCCTAGAAGACCTCGACAGTGCAGGGACCTACGCGAGGATCCTGTTCGTGGACTTCAGCTCAGCGTTCAACACCATCATCGCTGAACTCCTTTCATCCAAGCTTCTCCAGCTCAGCGTCTCATCTGCCATCTGCCAGTGGATTTACAGCTTTCTGATGGGCAGGACACAGCAGGTCAGGCTGGGGGAGGCCACCTCATCCACACGCAGCACCAGCACTGTGGCGTCCCAAGGTTGTGCCCTTTCTCCGCTGCTCTTCTCTCTCTACACGAACGACTGCACCTCAGCACACCCGACTGTCAAACTCCTGAAGTTTGCAGATGACACCACTGTCATCGGCCTCATCAAGGACGGTGACGAGTCTGCATATCAACAGGAAGTGGAGCTGTGGTGCGGCCGACACAACCTGGAGCTGAACACGCTCAAGACTGTAGAGATGATTGTGGACTTCAGGAGGCATCCTTCGCCGTTTTTCCTTTCCTTTCCGTAACAAGGAACAAAGCAACAACAATGGTGACCGTGGAACAGTGTCTGCTAGAACAAATGGACCTAGATGACCAGATGACACGTTTAATTATGCTGCAAAATCAATCAAGAAGGCGCCGGTTTGTGGAACCAAGGAGAAGGGTGAGTACGTCGTCACAGCATGTGACTAAAACGGACCAATCACGAGCGATGATCTCCGCGTCATTCTATGCACAGCAAAAATTGTTTCCATGTGCACGTCAAGTGATGCAGAGGTGCAGCGCGGGCCAATGCGTCGGTCGACGTCTTGCTGTGATCGCACACTGTCACATGTCGCGCAGCACTAATTCTATTCTCTTTACAAAAAATTATATCTGCTGCCCTCCACTGACACAGAAGAGTATTGCATCTGTCACAAATGGTTAATAAGGTGATATTAGATCATTTCCCACGGCACATCCGACGACCTCTCACGGCACACTAGTCTGTGTGTTAAAATCACTGTGTTAAACAACTCAGGACAGAGCACCTTTTGTTTGAAGAAACTCACTTTTCAATTGAGCAAAGGTATTGGAACAGACATTATTAAATTAACTTAAAGTGAATAACATTTAATATTTGGTGGCATAACCCTTACTTGCGATAATGGCATCAAGCCTGCGACCAATTGACTTCACCAGACCGTTGCATTCTTCATTTGAAATGCTTTTCTAGGCCTTTACTGCAGCCGTGGCCCAATGGTTAAGATCATCGCCTGCCACCGTGGGGGCAGGCGATGCACTCGTGCACTCACTGTAGTAGTATCGCCACGCTGCACTATTTGCATATCTGTTGTTGATCGATACTGGCTACTCATGCCAGAGTAGCATCTGCTCCATTGGCACACTGATTGAGGAGTATCTGCAAGCAACATTTGCACAACCAACATTGTCCCAGATTATCGCGCTACTCGTCACTTTAAACTGCATACACTCCTTGAAGTCTCGGCGCCCTTTGCACAATGGTCATTGCACCGGACTATTGCAATATTAGTCATTTGAAATGCTCTAAGTGCTAGAGGACTCTGCATCTTTTGCACAATTGTCAAAAAAATAAAAAATAAAAATGTACCGGCATTACCAGATAACTATTAACCCTTTATTGCTCAGTGACTTTTTTTTTTTTTGTCAATGTCTTTATGTCTAAAAATTGTTCTCTGTCAATTGACTGTCTGTTGTCGTACTAGAGCGGCTCCAACTACCAGAGACAAATTCCTTGTGTTGTTTTTTTTTGGACATACTTGGAAAATAAAGATGATTCTGATTCTGAATCATCTTTATTTGCCAAGTATGTCCAAAAAACACACAAGGAATTTGTCTCCGGTAGTCTCCGATCATCTGGAACAATCCTCAATCAGTGTGCAAATGGAGTGCAGCGTGGCGAGACTACTACAGTGAGTGCACGAGTAATGTATAATTGGCCCCACAGAAATGTGACAACAAACTCAAGTCAAAAAATTGCCAGCATGTTGTAATGGGATTGTAGGTTAGCTGTTTAAGAAGTTGATTGGAGGGAAGAAGCTGTTGGAATGTCTGCTAGTTCTAGTTTGCATTGATCGGTAGCACCTACCTGAGGGAAGGAGCTGGAAGAGCTGGTGACCGGGGTGCGGAGGGTCCGAGAGGATTTTGCACGCTCTTGTCTTAGTTCTGGCAGCGTGCAAGTCCTCAAGGGTTAGTAGGGGGGTACCGACAATACTTTCAGCAGTTTTGATTGTCCGTTGCAGTCGGAGTTTGTCCTATTTTGTAGCAGCACCAAACCAGACTGTGATGGAAGAACACAGGACCAATTCGATGACCGCTGTGTAGAACTGCCTCAGCAGCTCCTGTGGCAGGCCGTGCTTTCTCAGAAGCCGCAGGAAGTATATCCTCTGCTGGGCCTTTTTGAGGACGGAGTTGATGTTGGTCGCCCACTTCAGGTCCTGAGAGACTGTAATTCACAGGAACTTGAAGGTCTGGACGGTTGACACAGGGCAGCTGGACAACGTGAGGGGCAGCTGTGGCGAAGGATGCCTCATGAAGTCCACGATCACCTCTACAGTCTTGAGCGTGTTCAGCTCCAGGTTGTGTCGGCCGCACCACAGCTCCAGCCGCTCCACTTCCTGTCGATATGCAGAGTCGTCACCGTCCTTGATGAGGCCGATGACAGTGGTGTCATCTGCAAACTTTAGGAGTTTGACAGCCGGGTGCGCTGAGGTGCAGTCGTTTGTGTAAAGAGCAGCGGAGAGAGGACACAACCTTGGGGCGCCCCAGTGCTGATGATGCGTGTGGATGAGGTGGCCTCCCCCAGCCTCACCTGCTGTGTCCTGCCCGTCAGGAAGCTGTAAATCCACTTGCAGATAGATGGCAGGTGAGAGGCTGGGCTGGAGAAGCTTGGAGGAAAGGAGTCCAGGGATGATGTTGTTGAACGCTGAGCTGAAGTCCACGAACAGGATCCTCGCGTAGGTCCCTGCATTGTCGAGGTGTTCTAGGATGAAGTGCAGTCCCATGTTGACTGCATCATCCGCAGACCTGTTCGCTCGGTAGGCAAACTGCGGGGGTCCAGCAAGGGACCTGTGACGCTCTTGAGGTGGTTCAGCACGAGACATTCAAAGGACTTGTCAGATTTCGCTTATCCGCAGGACTAATCGGGAGAAATGTCCTGACCGACTCTCCGTTTAAAGGGTCAAGCCTCCCCCTTTTTCCCTGCCGTGTCCTACTCCGTATGCGCAAGAGGACGGGAGCTTTTAAGCCGGTGTCGAGATGAATTTGCCTAGGTGTGCTAACTGCCTTTAGTTTTACGGAGCCAATCCGATCTGCTCTCACTTATCACCCCTTGATGAGTAACCGCACCGAGTGAAAGGATAATAATGTGAGTACTCCCTTTTTACAGCAGCTCCATCTCTTATGAATCGTTTGCACTTGTCATTGACCTAGTAAATTTAACAATCCTTGTTAGGACCGTACGGATTTGTTTTTGTATTAAGCCGAAGTGATATATATGAGTTACTTTTGGGATGGTGTTACGACCCAGTGATAGTAGTGTCGTCGACGTTCAATCACTTATAAGAGGTTGAGTGATAAGAATGAGACAACTCTCATTATAAGAATGACAAAGACAGAATAAAATTAAAGCAAGGTTTTTATTTCAGTGATTATTTAAGGTTAAAATAATATGACAGTAAGGGTTTGTAATATAGAGTAAATCATAAAGTAATAAAAATGAAAAGAAGTAGAAATAGTTTTAAAAGTATTAAATCATATTCCATTTTGAGTGAGCTTTAAGGAGTGATCAAGTCCTACGGAGCCCTAATGCCAATTAATAAGATAATTTGGAATATAAGAATCCCTGGACAGCTGACTAGCTCTCTTCCCTATCCACGCAATGTCAATGGCGGTTCTATTAGTTACCTTATTATAATAATATTTTAGTCTTACCCAATTAAAGAGGAGAATTCAAAAATGAAGAGCTATCCAAGTAGCCTGATTAATTCCTCCTGCCAGCATGTCCCTTGTCATTGCGAGAGAAAAGAGCGTGCGTCTCCCTATCCTTTGAAGGATAACAGATCCCCGTTTATCAGCGTGTGAGGCTTTTATAACCTTGGTTGTTTTCAGACCTCCCCTTTCCTAAAATAATCCTTTGTTTACATATCCTGACATGCGCTCCTCGCTGTCGGCGTGTCCTAATACGACCTGAGTGTGAAAGTACCTTTCACTTCTCAGCGTGTCCTGATTTGACCTGAGTGAAAAGTACCTTTCACTTTCACTTCAGCGTTGTCCTGCCTTGACCCTCATTTGCTCACTCAAATAGGTTCTCAGTAAATACATTCAATTACAAGCATATTTCATGTCTTGAACTCAACCTATACATTTCATCACACCATGTTAATCTCTAAGCAATCTGCAATACATGTGTATATGTTAAATGTCAAATAAATGTATATACTTTCATGTGAATACAATTCTCTCATGCATTCAACAGGTTCGTTCTTTTCTTTGTAGCACATCTTGTGTTACTTTGTTTGAGAGAGACAATCTTACACAGGTTACAGTTCTTGCACAAAAGCATGTGAATACAATTATCTCATGCATTCAACAGGTTCGTTCTTTTCTTTGTAGCACATCTTGTGTTACTTTGTCTGGGAGAGACGATCTTACACAGGTTACAGTTCTTGCACAAAATCAGTTTCAAAGCATTTCCTATTAGTAATACAAAAGTAAGAATAATGTATAACAGCCTTAACTAGGCTTGATGTACTTATTATCTATGCTTCTCAAAAGAACATCAAAGTTATAACATCAAAGAGAACATCAAAATTATCTCAAGGATATAAAATCAAATAGATGGTTATATGTTGTTGACTCCAGTATGTGTTTGTTTACTTATGATTTGGATGTTGATAGTATAAAGATATTAAGAAGACTTATGCTTGAACTGGCGACTCACACGCATGATCTAAATTTGGTTTGCCGACCTCTGGTGTTTAACCCAGGAATTGAAACTGGGGCTGAGTTCAATCACATGAACCCAGCCACATAAGCCAATCACTACCTTTTGTTCCATCGCTTAATGTGGCTCGGCAGCCCACTTGACAGACTTCATGACCACAGATCCCTGTAGTCATTTAGACCCGAGATTGTAGGTTTCTTAGGGACTGGAATGATGGTGGAGCGTTTGACTTTCAATCTGGCCTTCCGATTCTTTTTGTTGATGAGTGGTTTGCATCTTGTGGTATGGCCTGTATATTTCTTCTTTCGAAGTCTTCTTCGAACAGTGGATTGTGATACCTTCGCCCCTGCTCTGTGGAGGTTGGCAGTGATGTCACTGACTGTTGTCTTTGGGTGTTTCTTTACAGCTCTCACAATGTTTCTGTCATCAACTGCTGTTGATACCCTTGGCCAACCAGTTCGATGTCTGATGCTCAGTACACCAGTAGTTTTTCTTTTGCAGGACATTCCAAAATATTGTATTGGCTATGTCCAATGTTTTTTTGATTTTCCCTCTTCTCTCAGCTTTAAAATGGTTTGCTTTTCTCCCATAGACAGCTCTCTGGTCTTCATGTTTGCTTAACAACAAATGCAGTTTTCACAGGTGAAATCCAAAACAAGCACTATCGAATGTTTAAGAAAATTTAAAAGGCAACACCTGAGCGACTAGAAACACCCAACAACCACATGTTCCAATACTTTTGCTCACATGAAAAGTGGGTAGCTTCAAACAAAAGGTGCTCTCTCCTGAGTTGCTTAACACATCTAGATGTAAATATCATGAAATAAAAGCTGGAATTCTGAACTTTTGCCTCGCATTCATCTTTTGAGCTCAAACCCAAATGTCTTCAGTATACAACAAAAACAAAGGAATTGACCTATACAGTCCTCTCCAATACTTTTGGAGAGGACTGTAGGTCTGGCTAGAATTGGGTTTACGCAGAGAGTGACTAACTATTAACAATAAAATAACAGGCAAATTAATACAAGTTTGGATATATAAATATAAAATAATACACAGCCGCGCAGGATGCCGTCTGAACCGCAAATGAATTATTACCTCACTGCACAGGTCACTTGAGAATGGGGACATAAAAGGTTAAAAGTATATTTTTAATGAATATTTATAACATAAGATAACCTTTATTTGTTCCACAATGGGGAAATTTGCATCTTTTCAGCAGCAATAGCGGAACTACGAAATATAAATAGCATGCAACAGATGATATCTGCACAGGAGGTTTTACACCAGGTACAGTATGTCACTAAAAATTCGAAACTATCCGGATATCAAAATAGAGGATAGCATTAGGTTTGAAACGTGAATAAAATGAGCCTTAGTTTCTAAGAATGGGATAAGGATTACGGATTTTATGCCACTTTTTATGACGCAAATCGGTGCAAACTTAGTTGTCCAGAAATCAGTGTAAATCATTAGGAAATTTGTGACCGAAACCTTGACTCTTTGGCAGAAAAATGCCCGTATGTTAGTCTTATTAGTTGAAAATGTGATGTTTAAACAGGCTATTTTCAGATTTTTTAATGGCGGCTTGAGCCATCTCATTCCGGGCAAAAACGAGAGCAAGCAAATCGTCAGATTGACTTCAAAGTTCAGAGAAAACTACTTCGTAAATAGCTAACTGGAAATGCTAATGTTGCGTATGTATATGCAATAAATCAGCATAGTTCATAAACCTTTGTTTGACTAGATTATTTTGATTGTACTTATCAAACACCATGGCTCCACCCTGCATCAACTTGCCCACCACCACAAGGAAATTCTCAACCTAGGGGAAACACTGATAGTAGCATTGCTGCAGTTCTATTAACCCCCATTTTTCACGTACAATGTTTGTGTAGCATCTGAGGTGTGGGTGTCTAAAGTCACTCTTTTCACACAAAAACTCAGGAACTAATTCTACCTTGAAACGCTGGGTAAAGAGTCGAGTGCACTAATCAGCAGGCTAAGAGCCCAGTTTGCTAATTTATCAGCTCGTGCCACCAGTTACTGTGATTTAAGGCTTGCATGGAATGATGATGGACTAACATACTTTTGCACATCGTGAGCTGGCATCACAAACTCCGTTTACTGAACTCAGCTCACAAGTGAAAAGTGTAACAGTCAACTTCTTTCCAGGTCACCCCCACGCCACACTCTCCACGCATGACTAATCGATTGACGCTTAATCCAACTGTTACACAGTTGGGTTAAAGTGTGGGTTGATGTATAAGGATGACATAATAGAAAAGAGACAGTCTTGGACGCTACATTGGTATAGCAATAGAGCCGACCCAATAACACACACATAAACGATGTAAACGATGAAGGTGAATATCGTACAGTAGATATTTTAGTATTGCACAACAACACCATTCCTAATTTGCAACGCAAGACAAATCAAAAATAAAATATGAATGTGCAAATTCTGATGTTGCAGTGTGTGTGTGTCAAAACATCTGCAATTTACTGCTTGGTGTTTTCTAAAGTTATAAGTGAGCTGAAATATCCACGTTTGGGCAGACAGTGCCAGACAAATACTACAATACATGAAAGCTGTTGTTTTTATTCGTCTAAATGTAAGAGTAGTACGCCATTGCATTCATGGTAACAACAACCTTCCCAACATGGCCACCGCACAGGCACGACAATCAGCCAGGCTTATCTAGTGTTATCTAATGTCAATACCTATGCCCCGGAAGCCTAATGGAAGACATTGTGTGAGATCATTTGACTTTCTTGTGTCATTTGATTGATGAACTAGCCTTAAATGTCACTGGCGCTTAAACTGGACTGGCGCAAACAGCGCCTGATGCGGAAATTGAAGTCGTAGTAGCGAGTGACATTTAGATCATTGTAACGGAGTAAAAGTACCGTTACTTCTTAACAGCTGAAGCAGCGGAAGTGTTTTTTCTGGTCTCGTCAACTCCTGTGACAGGCGGAACCTCGGGCCAATGCGCTCCCATATTATTCCGCCGCGGAGTAATATTCACAATTACATCTGCGTGTGGACAGTGGATGTGTGGAATGGATCTAGCTGCCAGTGTTCACGGAGTACGAAACAGCCTATGACGAAACAGCTTAATGACCCCCCAGGAAAAACTCATTTGATCTATGCGATTCACGTAAATGTCCTACTTTGAGGTCAAAACTGCGAATTTCGCCGAAAGGCGACTGATTTGCATGTATGGCAACTTGCAAACGGAAGTGGAGCAGGAAAAGGACGACTGGCTGTTGTCACGCACATTCCCGCCACGTTACATAGAGGAAATACTGTACGCACACAGCTGATCACAGAGCTTGACAGGAAATTGATCGCAATGTCTGATCTTGTGTCTCCTATGAAACACCATATTTTTTATTTATGCAGCCAAAACTCGAAATGGGGTATATAAAACCCCACTCATTATGGCAAAACCGGACTAGTTGGCAGGTATGTAATTGATTGAACTGTTGTGAAACAAGCCAAACTATTATATTGAGAGGAAAATGTTACCTGAAAGCGTCCTAGGTTCCTGAGAGATGGTGCACTCACTTTGACATTTGTAGGAAGAACACAACCTTTAATGACAAAATAAAATGATTAACTCTTGCATTTAACCCCCCTGGTTATGTCAACTCTTGACTACTGACCAGACAAGATGCCCTTCGCAATGCCGAAAGCCATGTTCCCTGCACCAATGAAGCCAATCCGAAACTGTGAGTCCATCTTTGGTTCACTTTTAATCTGCAATAATCAGATAAGGAGCATTGGTAAACTCAGATGTCCAAGCACCTTTTCTTGGCATATTAAATCAAAAGACAACCCAAAACACAGAAAGAAACAGGAACGTTAATTTATTAACGTATAAAAGTGTTTCTGAGTCTTCCATAATTGTAATGATCACAAACCTAGAAATTAAAATGTGCGGAATCTCGGTAAAAATACAGTATAATTCAATGAGATCCTGAAGACACCAAGTGTAATACTTGCCATCTAATGCTCAACATTTTGGCTTTAACGATTTCATCTCATTGCGTAGCATCCGTACATTTACTTCCAGGTTCTGTGTGGCACTGGGATCGTCGTCATCCAGGCAGATTGGGGACCAGCCAACCATCGACCCATCTGTGTGTTTGCTTTCTTCCTCATTCATCCCAGTTGTGACAACAGGATGTGCGGACTCCTTTATCGAAAGAGTAGGCAGTTTAAAAAATCATTAGCTATCCCCTACAAAGTGCAATCAGTGTATCCCACAATGCATCTTCAAAAGTAGTGAACAACCACTGGTGACTAGAAAATAAGTATATCTCATGATGTGTTGTGCTGATGTCCTTTAAGTGTCTTGCCCAGGGAAACAACAACGAAATGTGCCCGGCTGGGTTACGAACCATCGACCCTTAGTTTCAGGATGTACACTTACCCTCTGCACTATGCCACATACATGAATTGATCAATCATAACTTTCTCGCCTCAACCAATATATGCCAAAACATGGCAAGAGCGTATTGTACTTTTTCACCGTTTACACAAAACATGTAAGCAAATGAAAGCTTTAAAGAGGCTCTAAGCAGATATCCGTGTTTTGTTTTTAAATACAGCAAATGTTTGAAGTGCTGAAAACATATGCATAAGACTTACAATATATTGCTCAATTGTTTTGCAGTTAGCAAGCTAATAATGGCTACACCGCGAAAATGCATCTTTGCTGGATTCATCACTTTACAGAGCAGCTCGGTGAATTTTTTTTTACGCTCCCCAAAAATGAGGAAATAAAAAAAGCGATGGATTGACTTTTTAAAGACAAGCGCAGATGGCGAGCTGAACATTAACACCACCAGCCGACACTGCAGTGTGTATTTTACGACAGTTTTGTAAACTTTCAAAGACAACATGGTTTTGTGGGTAACTTCATACTAGTGAATGGGGCAGTGCCGACTGTCTAACTACCTGGGCTTCCTCCTACCATCCCGCTGTTGTGAATTGCAGCATTTGGCTGTGATTTGTGTGCTTATTTTTATGATTATAGTCCACAATAACCATTCAATTTTGAAGTTGAGCCTCCTAACGTGATTTTACATCGTATAAGCTATCACCCCCTCAGTATGTTTGATTCCTTTTGGTGCATCCATTCAACATGCCGACAGCGTCTTAGAGCTGAGAGGTGGCCCTTATTATTCAAGTTTTGAAACCTGAATTTATATACTTAGCGATTTTAAAAAACACACACAGGCAAATGGAAACACGCAAACATAATCCGTCAGTCAGTCACTCTCTCTCTCTCTCACACACACACACACACACACACACACACACACACACACACACACCTGTATATAGTTTAAAGTTCATATTTTTTTTTAATGTGACAATTGGAACTAGTTACATATGTGCTTTTAATTAAATTATTTTGCCATCAAAAGTGCTCTCTCAATGTTGTGTATATTGAAGGGGAAATACATTTGAGATTTTTGAGGTTTCAAAAAAGCAAAACCTTTTCGCGTCATAGTCAAAGTTCTGCTTGAAATGCAACTTGTCACAAAAAGCTAATTTTCTCAGTTTCTCCTTGGAAAAAGGCGGTAGGTTAAATGTTCATATACCCATAGAACACAATATTCTGTAGGCATTGAAAGATTAGTCAAAATCCTCTCAAACGACTGGCAATATGGAGTTGAGCTCAGTAAACGGCTGGCATTTAAATAGCTAAGTTGTTTCCAGCAAAACTTTTAACTGGTCAACTGATCTGTGGTTATATCTTCCTCCTGCCAATTTTATAAAAACACCAGTGTCCCCTTCACATCCCAGTTCCGTTTTTATGCCAGTTGTCCATAGCTTGAAGCATATACAGTACGCAAAAGTAAATATTAGTGATGCACCGAAACGAACATTTTTGGCCAAAACAAAAAATGTAAAGTGAGGAAACCGCAGCCCAAAACCAAAATTGGCAAGAAAAAAATCGTGCCAATTTTTAATAAAATAATTTTTATGGCTATGACTATGTCCTAACCTCACTAAAAGCAAGGCATTGTAATTCTTAATATTAATGCTTCAAAGAATAAATATTTTTATATTATAGATATTTAGCACTGACATTACAACAAGGAACAAAAAATAAATAAAATACAAATTAAAATGTTTAACTTGATTCCACTCATGTATACATTATACATTATACAAGATTCAATTAGTAAAGTAAGTTAGTAAAGTGTATTGAAGTCAAGTGCATTTTAAAAAACTTCCCTGCAAGGGTACAGTACTATAAATAGTGCATTTAGAACAAGTCCATTCTGCTGAAAGAGAAATGTCGTCGTCCCCACCGCAGACATGTTGGTCCACAGATATGATACGACACATCTCTTTTCAGCGAGGAGCGGCAAAGTCGTCAGCGCATTCCATGTGGGTGGACGGCAAGAAAACCAAAAGACCGCAGATGCCGGCACACTGTGCTGCATAATACGTCATACAAGAACTAAGGGACTTAAGGGAACTGGGATTCACCTTTCACAAGTAATATTATTTTTATATTAATAAATATTGACATCATGCGATTTGGCGTTGACAATAAATAAATAAAATATACTTTAAATCGGTTGAGAAGAGAGAAAGTAATGACATTCCAATGTCCATGTATTCCTTTTGATGGCCACGTCGACCTCCTCAACATGCCTACCACGTAAGCACGTCTCTTAGCTGGGCTGCTACAGAACGCTTACCGTATCGAGTTTTCATAGCTTTGTAGTTGTTGTAAACGTTTCATTTAAAAACAGAACATACAAATTCAATCGCCATGAGGTGAAATGCCGCCAGGGAGTGGAATGCAAATACAGCCAAAATGTCAGTCTGTTTACAGACATACATTATATAGTGCACGTAAATCTAAAGTTTTACTAAATATCTGTGGTTGTTGCATTGACAGTTCGTGCTAACTGGATGGCCAACCAGAAAGTACTACAGAGTGACATACACCCGAGATATGAAGCGAAGCGGTGGATGATATCGCCAAACGCTTAGCTCAGTATTCTGCTTGATATTTTAATTTCGAATTGAGGATGACTACCGCACTGCAACGTTTAGATTGAAATTACAATTCCCGATCAAATCAACTCACCATATGGTTTCCCTTTTAGGGACCAAACAATAAGACTCGTGCGACGCGGTCAGCAAGTTTGCATTGATTTTAAACTCACTTCTGTAGCAGTGCACAAGATGGGCGGCACCTTTATTTGCACATTCATTCAAATAGTACTTTTTTTTTACTGCGGTCAAACCAGCCTCCACTCGAAAAGAACCCAAGCCAGCCGCCCCTACTTTTGTTCATACTGGGCATTACGGTAATAAACCGCCAACGGGCAGCGAAAGCTACTTTCAAAATAAAAGTTTACCAATAAGAGCCCTATAAGGAGGTCAATGCTTCGTATTTAAAATAATTATATTAAATAAGATCTCTGTTATAACGCAACCAGTTCACTTCTGAGATCAAGTAGACTGTCCCAGGGTTGCAAGCAGCAAGGTTAATTCGAATCTTGAGATGCATTCAAAAAATAAAGTTTATTTGAAATCTGCATACATTACTGCAAGTATAGCTTGTTTAAAAAATATATACAAAAATAATCCCATTGGTATTGTAAAACCAGTCTTGATCTGTGGGAGATTAGACCAACCAAGGGCTCCACTATAAGAGGTTTGATAAAGATTTTATATTGTATTTAAAAATATAAGTCCTTTGAAATCTGCACATTTCACCATTATTACCCCTGACTTAAAAAAAAAAAAAAAAAAAGATTACAAATAATCCTTTCAGTATCGCAACACCAGTCCGGTCCTTGGAAGACACTAAACCACCCCAGGTCTCCACCAAAACAGGTCCCATCCAAATCTGGTGTTGCAGTTCAAAATCAAAGTCCCATGAAATCTGCATATTTAAATGTCATTACCACTTATTTAATAATAATAATCCGTAAAAAAAATAAATAATAATAAATCATTTTGGTATTGCAACCACAGTCCAGTTCTGGGGGACACGAAACCACCCCAGCTCTCCACCAAAAGAGGTCCCATCCAAATCTGATGTTGCACTTCAAAATAAAAGTCCCCTGAAATCTGCATATTTCACTGTCATTACCACTGATTTAAAATAAATAAATAATCGCTTCCGTATCGCAACACCAGTCCAGATCTGGGGGACACTAGACCACCCCAGGTCTGCACCGAAAGAGGTCCCATCCAAATCTGATGTTGCATTTCAAAATTAAAGTCTCCTGAAATCTGCATATTTTCACTGTCATTATCACTGATTTAAAATAAATAAATAATCTCTTCGATATCGCAACACCAGTCCAGATCTGGGGGACACTAGACCACCCCAGGTCTGCACCGAAAGAGGTCCCATCCAAATCTGATGTTGCATTTCAAAATTAAAGTCCCCTGAAATCTGCATATTTTCACAGTCATTACAACTGATTTTAAAAAATCAGTGAAGAAAAAAAAAATCTCTTCGGTATTGCAACACCAGTCTAGTTCCGGGGGCCACTACACCACCCCAGGTCTCCATAAAAAGAGGTCCCATCTAAATCTGATGTTGCATGTCAAAATAAAAGTCCCCTGAAATCTGCATATTTTGCTGTCATTACCCCTGAATTAAAAAAAGTGAAAAAAAATATAATAAATACAAATTCTTCAGTTTCGCAACACCAGCCCAGTCCTGGAAGACACAACATCAACCCAGGTCTTCACCAAAAGAGGTCCCATCCAAATCTGGTGTTGCATTTCAAAATAAAAGTCCCCTGAAATTAGCATATTTCGCTCTTATTACCACTGATTTAAAAATAAATAAATAAATCTGTACAAAAAATCTCTTCGGTATAACAACAGCAGTCCAGTTCTGTGGGACACTACACCACCTCTGGTCTCCACCAAAAAGGTCCCATCCAAATCTGATGTTGCATTTCAAAATAAAAGTCCCCTAAAATCTGCATATTTAAATGTCATTACCCCTTATTAAAAAACAATAATAATAATCAAAAATAATCATTTCGGTATCACAGCACTAGTCCAGTTCTGGGGGACACTACACCACCCAGGAGGTCTCCACCAAAAGCAGTCCCATCCAAATCCGATGTTGCATTTCAAAATATAAGTAAAAGAAAAATATAGGGGGTCCTTGGTTTATGGCGGTATCAGTATACAACGCAAATACTGTATTTACTGTAATTATGACTTTACTGTGATAGTATGTTTAAAATATGATACAGTATACGTATTTTCAAAGGCAATTTTTTTAAACATTTTTATTGTTCTTGACTTATATAAAAAGTGACTAAGTGACAATAGGAAAATGTGGGTCCCAGGGTGACAACAGTTGAGAACCACTTGTCTCGTGTCCTCCAGAAGTAGACTGGTCTTGCGGTACCAAAAGGAATGTTTTTAATAATTTCTTGAAATCAACTGGCAATACCGAAAGTATCATTTGTATTGCTGTCAAGCAACAAATTTTTTTTTTAAACGCCAGATTTGGATGGGACCTTTTATGGTGGAGACGTTGGGTGTTCTTGTGTCCCCTAGAAGTAGACTGGTCTTGTGATACCTCAATAATAATTTTTTAATATTTTTTTTTAAATCACCCTTACTCTTTATTTTTCATAAGATATCAAATAAACTACATGTTTTAATGCATCGCAAGATTAAAATTAACTTTGCTGGTTGCATTCCTTAACAGAAGAGCATTAACGTCCGTATTATTGGGAGGCTTTTATTTTGAAGGTGGCTTTCGCAGAGAGTTGCCGACCAATTACCGGAATGCCTAGTATGAACAAAATTAGGGGCGGCTGGCTTGACTGCTACTTTACGAGTGGAGGATGGCTTGACCGCAGTAGAAAATGGCGGCCGTTTTTCTACATTTAGTAACACATTTACGAAATCCGGCATCCTCAAACCGGCTAATCAAGACAATGAATTCCATAGTTTTTTTGTATAATGTCCTTTGCTCTGGCACAAGTAATTGAAAACATTCTTGCCATATCAAAAACGTCCGCCGCAGCAGGAGTGGGAGACCTCGCATGGATTTTCCTTTTCGGTGTCGCTTTCTTGTCAAATTCAGAATCGGGGTGTTTGGATTTCAGGTGATAAAGTAATCCTGACGTGGAGAAAGTCTTTGCAGATGAGCCTCCCCTTGAAATGTTCTTATTACACGCTTTGCAAATCGCCATCCGTGGGTTTTTCTCAGATATGGTGAAATACGTCCACACCGCAGACATGTTCCAAGTCACGCACTGACTGCGCTTTTTGCCTGCGTCATCACAACGACCCGCTTCTGTACGGTGGCTGACAGGGGAAAACGCGCTGCAAACAGCCAAACGCCAACTCGCAAAAGACCAATAGTTCTGCCATGCTGTTACAGTTGTGTATTGACCCAAATAGTATCTTTACTGGGTGAGGGGGGTCCTGCGTTCTCCTTTTATCTTTGGTGCTCTCAACTTGTTAATTACCTGGAGTTTATATGTAAAGTTATATAAACGCTATATAAATTGGTTAACGTACAGTTAATCATTATTTTAAAAATACACACATATCCGTAAGCACGCATCATAAAAGGGCGTGTTGTATCTACCTATTCAGATATGTGGAGCGAAGCCTTACCCCGCCCACTCTGGACGCGAGGAATTCCATTGGTTGCTTTCTTTCTTTCTTAATTCTAAACAAGATTTTGGAGACAAAACCAAAATAATTAAGTTAATTGAGATGAAGCTTAGCGGCACGGTAGAAAACTGTTTAGAGCGTCTGCCTCACAGTTCTGAGGACCGGGGTTCAATCCCCTGTGTGGAGTGTGCATGTTCTCCCCGTGCCTGCGTTTCGTCCCACATCCCAAAAACAGTTCAGGGTGTACCCTGCCTGCTACCCGATGATAGCTGGGATAGGCTCCAGCAGGCCCGCAACCCAAGTGAGGAGAAGCGGCTCAGAAATTGGATGGATGGCTTGAGATTACTTCGGCCATTGGTTCGAGTAATGGTCCATTGCTTGATCCATTGCTGGATGCTTCATATACACACGAAACCACCTGCTGGCCATGTGTATAATCACAGGCAACTGTATTTTATTTATTTATTTATTTATTTATTTTAACATCGTGTGACGCATTGCAATATGGCGTGTGTTGTGGCTCTTGGAAATGACCTTGACTGACAAAAAATGTTTGATCAACTATTGTGTCGACATGACATAATAACGACATAATAAAATATTGTTTGAACGTATTCTGTGTGTGTAACTGTTTCCAAAATGGTAGTAATTATATACAGGTACACATAAAGAAAAACGTTAATTTGGTAGAAAACTGAAGTTGATTTCAGTACTCATTCATATAGATTCATGAAACACTTGGGAAAATACTTTTCAGAGGGCAAATTCCTGCCTAAATTCTACATCCATCCATTCATCCATTATCTGTACCGCTCACTACATTAAAAAAATAATTCCATTGTTTCATAATAGTTTGTTATATTCTAGTTTCTAGAGATGGTGAATTCGGAGTTGTCATTTGCTGTAAGCCATAATCATCAAAATTAAACGTATTAAAAAATATATTAAATATTTCAGTGTGTGTGGTGCACCTCTATGAGTTTCACTTTTTGAATTGAACTACTTAACTAAATTAAGCTTTTGACACTATTATAATTTATTGAGATGTACCAGTGTGGCAGCTTGTGTGAAGTGTTTTGTCAACTTTGGCGAATGGCATGGGCTTATGCAGGCAGAGGACAGTGAAAGTGCTTGTAGAACTACGAACAGGACAGTAAATATGCTTGTGTAACTGTTGGATTTATCTTACCCAACATTATAAAAAATAGACACAAAAGGAATGAAGACGCTGGTTTCTTTTTCTCATGAGGAGGGCGTATGGGAGATTGTTCAGATCACAGCCTCTCAACACGCTCTAAACAATCCCCCCCCCCCCCCCTCGCTCCTGCTTTTATTTGAAAAAGGAGGGATTTACAAATCATAATGTTCTAAGCAATAAGACACAACACAAAATATTTGATAATAAGAGGGTTTTTCCCAGACATAGTATTCTAAGTAATAAGACACAACACATAATATTGAACCAACACCTGTCACGACCCGACCACATCCGATCACGTCCTTGGTCCAGGCGCCCTTCCATCGGATGATGCTGAGTCTTCTTTTTGAAGGGGAGACATCTAAAATTGTCCATTATACTAATGCAAGCTAAGCAAATAAATTATAACTTCTACAATTTATCTAACATTTCCCTCCTGTTTATCATGTATTTGCACAAATTCTCATATCATCTTACAGTCACTTCATTTCGATTTTTAACTGTAGAATCATTTTTATGAAACAAATACATTTACACTCAGAGTAAACTTGTCATATATGAATGTTGTAGTTTAAATATCGTAATCATCTGTATCAGGAAACAAATCAGTTAAAGCAAAATCATCATTATCATCATAATCATCATTATCATCATAATCATCATTATACAGTAATGGATACATAAGCTCCATACGATTCTCCATGGGGGTTATGGCTGTGGTGATTAATTTACTGATTAATGCCCGAATGCATGGGATACAACAACATCCACATAATGTCAGAATGGCTGCAAAAACAGCAATTGATATCAATATTGGTGAAATTAGGGTTTTATATTTACCAAAAACATCCATTCGAGCTGTCCCACAAGGAGTGTTGATTGAGGGTCCGTAGACCATCGATGGCTCTGGTGAAGCTGCCATCTGAAGCAGTATTGTTTGTTCTCCAAACATACCGCAAACACCTCCCTCTCTTGCGAGGAGCATGTCGACAGCTATGCGGTCTTTGGAACGTCCTTCAGCTGCTCGTGCACAGCTTCCAACCCATTCTGAGTCCAATTTCCTAATCTCTGTACATTGAAGTGGATGTAGTTTATCCCATCAACATTTTTATTAATCGTACACCACCAGCATATGAAAGACTCAAATCCTCCTGCAACCTGGTCACCCAATTTGTATTGATTAGGAACCCCCACGAGGAACACCTGGCGTCGATGTATGTTGGATTATTTTGCCCCTGCCAGGACAAATCTCTTTTTTGTATATGTTCTAGATTGGACAACAACATTGGTGCCCTTTCCATTAAATCTTGAACAGGCATAGGGTATACTGACACATGCAATATCAAAGTGATAATAGCGCATAATCTAGATATATCTTTAGGTAATCTATCAAACAGTCTATCATCTCCGCACCACCACCAGATGTCGCTCCGTGACACTGGCACAAAATTTGGTTTGACTTTTAAGATTACTTTACACTGTGTGTCGTTCAGTGGTCCTAATTTTTTTCCCTTTATTAATCATGTTTATACAAGTGAAATTATTTGGTGCTACTAAAGTAGAAAACATCGGTTTGTGTTTATCTGCTTCTTTTACGGGATATATAGGATCCCATGATTTACAAGGAACCAATCATCAGTAGTTATGTTGTTAAAATTAAATTAAAATTTGTCCACCTTTCTTTGAAGTTTTCAATGGCATTTTTGGTTTAACACTGTTCCTATAACACAATACACAATATACAATACACAATATAACACAAGCCGTTTTGCTTAGGTTAAACTTCTTTCTATGTTCTTTTGCTGTTTTTTTTTTTGTTTTTTTTTGACCAACTGGACCAATCATAACTTGTTTCACCAATGAGGTGTTCCCATCCAAAGCCTATAGTTGCATAGCAGTCATATCCAAATCCCCAATTCTGCCCATTCTCTTGAGCATCATTGGTGAGAGCCGCATATGGAATTATGATTAAAGCAGCTTGATTTTGGGGGGCACAAAATATTAAACCTTTTTGCCGCGTTTGGAGGCCATGTCCACAATTTTGATCATCAGCTGTACTCCTTTTGATACGAGTTAATGATTTGAAAATGTTATTTTTTTTTTATTATTGGGTTTGTCATATTGGTCCAGTTGGTAGGTGATTTTCTATCTAAAAAATGGGTTTTATCATTGAGGGTGGGACGTCCCATGTACCACAAAAACAAAACCAACATCATAGTAGCCAAAGTTGCTACGTAACAACTTAACAAATCTCATAACCAACGTGGGTGTGCCTTTCTGCTGAGTTCTCACTAAAAGGGTTGGTGTCTTTTTTCTTCACTGACCAGCAAGCGTTTTCAGAATCTACTCATCTGCTCCCGCTCCGTTATCAGACTTTTGCTCACCTTCCCTGTTTGAGTACTCAGCTGAAATGACTCTTTTACAGTGTGTTAAATGAACCCATGTGTTTCTTTCTGCTATTTTTTAGGGCTGTAAAGTGTCAATCTATCTGTGCCACCATCCCTCCGGTTGAGACATGTGACACAGCATGTCTCAATATAGCAGCCCATTTTGAATAGGTTTTTTTTTTTTTTTCTCTCTTTTTTTTTCCTGTGCTAATGTAAATTTCATTTTGTAGTTTTGCACTTTGTTTTTCACAATAATTACGGTCTTGTTGTGGAATACTCATATTGGCTATCAGTATAGATTGTACCATCTTTATTTATCATTAGTTTGCATGCCTCGGTTAATGCTACTAATTCAGCAGCTTGTTCAGCCAATTCCTGTCAATCATGCTGCGTGCCTTCATCAAGTAAGGGTATTAGTGTGGCTGGATTTAAGGTTGTGCATCGCTCAACAGTCAAATGTCGTTGTGACAGCAAGATGGCAATGCAAGATAAATGTCTTGCAGGTGATAAAAACGCCATATTGGTTTGCAATAGGAGAGCAGACACTGTATGTGGGACCTTAAGGGTGAACTGCTCTCTAGTTGAAAAATAAGCTATTGGTTTTAGCTTATCACCGTATTGTTGTGTAAGTATGGAGGTCATGCAATAGCTTTTACAATCTACCATTTGAATGAATGTTTTATCATTAAATTTGGAAGGCCTAGCGCAGCACTGGACACCAGATGTTGTTTAATGTCACAGAAGGCCTTTTCTGCCTCTGTACTCCATTAAACAGGTGATGTCATTTTAAGGTTGTTTTTATACATTAATTTTGACAATGGTGCAACAATTTCTGCATAGTTTGGAATCCATGCTCTACAATAATTTGTCAGACCTAAAAATGATTATTATATGTTTCTTCGTCTGTGGTTTAGGATTTTTTAAGACTATAGCTCTCCTGTCTTCTAATATAGTCTTTCCTCCTATACTTAAATTATGGCCTAGATATTTAACTTGTCTTTTACATCATTGCAATTTATTTTTTGTTAACTTTATGTCCCTCTTCTGTTAGATGATGCAGTAAAGTCAATGAATCCTTGCATGTCTCTCCATCTGTAGATGCCAGAAGACATGCGTGTTGTCATAACTTGTGAATAATTAGTTAGACTTTCACAGTAACCTTGCGGTAATCTAGTAAATGTATATATATATTTTTTTTTTTTCTCAAATGTGAATGCAAACCAAAATTGACTGTTATTTTCTATTGGTACTGTAAAGAATGCATTACTTATGTCCACTACTGTAAACACAGTAGCGTCTGGTCTTAATGAATTTAACAATGTGCGTGGAATTGGTACGCATGCTGCTCTCTGTATTACTGCAGCTCATCACATTCTTTTTTATCTTCTATTTTTGTGATAAGCTGCAAGGCTGCAGACAACAGGGCCTTTTCCATGTTTAACTGTGGTTTGTCTGGGATATCGATTGTGTAATAGAAGGTACTTTCTCTGTTTTCCAGTGTTACATCGAGGTCCTCTCTTTTTAATTTATGTTTAATTCATGTTTGAGTACAAGTCCTAGTTGGAATAAGCCATCTCTTCCCAACAAATTCACAGGGCACTCCGGGACTTCGAAAATGGGCATTCTACAAGGTTATTTCAGGTTTTTCAGTGTCCAAACTCAGAATGTCCTGTAAATTGAAATCCACCTCCTCATTCTCTATAATGTTTACACAAGAGGATTTGTTGAGTTGGGAAGCAGGCTGGCCTAGTCATGCAGTAGTTTGTCCGTATTCTCTTTTATTTTTCTTTTTTTCTTTTTTAGGGCAGTCACGTGCAATGTGGCCTTTGTTTCCACAGCACCAACAGATGGTATTATCATAATAATTTCGATTTCTACCATATCTTACTCTCCCACGGTCTCTGCCGTGTCCTCTAAAATTATCTCTCTCTCTGCCTTGATAGTATATTTCTGCTTCTTCGTCGAGGAAGACATCTATCTTCTCTTTTTGTTTTTTGTCTAACACTCTTTCTGCATGGAGGGCATGATTAACATATTCCTCCAGAGGGCCAGTTGCTAGGTTTATCCAATGTTTATCTACCCATCTGTTAATGTGTTCTTTCGAATTCGCATGTAAAGCATTTTTTAACTGTTGTTGATAAGGTGTGATGCCGGCTACAGCCTTTTTCACATCCTCATTAGTCCAGGTCCTATAGACCAAAATTTTTTCTTTCTGGTCCTCTTGTATATTTGGATGTGCCACTTCAATTATCGGAAATAAATCCAGGTCTCCCTCGTCTGAGGTTATATTTGTTATTTTGGGAGTGGGAGAAAATGTTTCTCCCATAGTTTTAGACCAATTCATTTGTACCCCTCCCGATCGTAAAATTCGTTGTGTTTGTGCCTCTCGAGTTGGAGGATTTTCATGAGGTGGCAAAACCAGGTACAAGGGTGCTGATGCTTTTGTTTCCTTATTTTTTTTACAACTTTCTTCAATTATCTTTTTCTCGCTAATTCTTATTATTGGTCCTGTCTCGTCATCTTCCTGTCTTTGAAACAACATATTTTTCTTATGAATAAGTGTTTTTCTTATGAATAAGTGTTTCTTATTCTCCCTTCCTTTTTCTCTTTTTGACGCCATGTTTAACCAGAAGAGTAAGTCGTCAAATCCATCTTTTTGTATTTGTGATATATCATTTTTGTGTCGACACTTTATTTCGTTTTGAAGTTGAACTATTTTTTGCGAATTTAGCTGGCCAGCGAAACCGTATTTGGTTATCCACGTGTTTAAATGTTCTATTTTGGAATGGTTTTGTAGTTGAACATATTTCCAATCTTTACACGTTAGGTCTATTTTTTGATCCGGTTTACTGTTATTTATTCCCATTTTTGTGAATTTGGAAGTCAGTTCATTTGCACCTAGAGTGACCTAAATACTGACTTTATTCAAAAATGACAGGGTGACAATAAATGTCTGAGTTTTGGTAATTCTCAAGCTTCTACCCTAATTGGGGCGGAGAATTCTTGCCTTTGCTTCCAAACTCAGTTGTCACTTACAATCCCGTCTTATACATTCATACTTTTACACATACACACGATATTAATAACGTTTTTATAAACATACGAAAACACGGAAACACAGAAATACGGAATTTAAGTACGTACAGGACCCCGCCGTCCCCACGGATTTTATCGGATTCCGTTGTCCATCTGACCACTTGCCTGTGACTAGTATTACACAAGGTTTGTTCTGCCGCAGACTTCTTCGTCACGCAATTCACTCACTCTTTAATTTTTTAAAATGTAACTCACCACTCGTCTTCAATCCTGTGGATTGTCGTCAACCTTCAGATCCCAGTTGAGGAGGACGAAGACCAGTCCCGTAAAGGGTTTTACTTGCCGTGGCCACGGTCTCTTAACTGGAAGTCGGCTCCACAACTGGAATCCTCGGGTGTGTTGACATCCGGCTCAAAGGACCAATTTAATGTTGGATTTATCTTACCCAACTATAAAAAATAGACACAAAAGGAATGAAGACACTGGTTTCTTTTTCTCATGAGGAGGGCGTATGGGAGATTGTTCAGATCACAGCCTCTCAACACGCTCTAAACAATCCCCCCCCTCGCTCCTGCTTTTATTTGAAATAGGAGGGATTTACAAATCATAATGTTCTAAGCAATAAGACACAACACAAAATATTTGATAATAAGAGGGTTTTTCCCAGACATAGTATTCTAAGTAATAAGACACAACACATAATATTGAACCAACACCTGTCACGACCCGACCACATCCGATAACGTCCTTGGTCCAGGCGCCCTTCCATCGGATGATGCTGAGTCTTCTTTTTGAAGGCAATACATCTAAAATTGTCCATTATACTAATGCAAGCTAAGCAAATAAATGATAACTTCTACAATTTATCTAACAGTAACTATGATTGAAAGAAGAGGGGAGATTTTATTCAGAAATAATAGCTTCTCAACATTTTGCGGTTTTAAGCAATTCCTTTTCTTTGATACAACCTCCTCAGCCTTTGAAAATACTCTTTCACATCGCACAGAAGATGCCAGGGTGCACAAATGTGCCAAAGCAAGTGTGTACAAATTGGGGTAAAGTGATTTGCGCCTCGACCAGTACTCTAAAGGGTTTTCCATCCCGCTGCTGTCAAAACGATGCCACAGTGTGCTACCTATGAGGAAAACACAGATCATGTTAGTAAGTGTTCTGATAGGATTACTTCCTCTCAAAATGTATTATATGAATACGTTACCTACATGACAGCATGAGCGGTGGAAGCCTCTGGGATTTCCTCTCTGGTTTGTTCGTACTTCAATAGACTGGTACACTCAGAAGTCAGTCTCTTTATCGCTTCTGTGGCTTTAAAACCCTATCACTTTAAAACCAGGGTCCAGGGGACTCATGTACAAAAGGTGCGTACGCACGAAAACGTGGCGTCCGTTCTTTTTCACGGCAAAGTTCAGATGTATCAAGAGTGACATGACCGTAGAAATGTGCGGTGCCTCATGCCAACTGCATGGCTGGCGTACGCACGTTTCTGCAGCTTTTGGTGCTTTGGCGACACTTCGAGGCGATGCGGGGGAACTGTTCTCATAAATCTGCACATCAGAGAGATGAACAATTACCACTGATGAACAATTAATGCCCGGCATCATTTGATTTCAACAATGCAATTGAGGCAAGGACTGACAGTGTATTTAATGAATCACTGATATTTGTGAGGACACGTATTAATTGATCAAGGCGATCATTTATGCCGCCTATTGCCCTCACAATCGCTTCGTGACTCCAGCACATGCACTGAAAAAAAGAGTCCTTTGAATTTACTTAATTTGAACATGTACATCAGTTGCACATGATTAAAATGTGTTTAAATTGACATAATTTACCCCTCTTCTCCTAAAAAAAAAAACGATTTTTTTTTCAGCATGCGCGTCTACTCCTGTGTATTAAAATATTAAATTGAGTAATCAAAAAGGAGTCAAAGTTTTTGATATCCTCTTTGATATGCTGATGTGCTTCTATTTGAATTAAAAAGATTTATTACAAATACAACACATACAACATTTACACATGAACCTTTATCTCACAGGGCTGAGTGTAGGTTACTGTATGAACACATTGGTTATGAGTTCTAAAAATACATGGTATTAAACTTGTGGGGTGATCATAGTCAGCCACGTCCTCCAGTCACCCCTGAGAGAGCAGCGTCACCCATGATCGCAGCGAATCTCTCCTCGAACGGGGTGAGGCCCTCCGTGCCGGTTCTTCCGCCTTTTTTTGGCCACACTTTGGTGGTGGGCAGCTATCCTCCGCTTCACATCCACCTTAATGTCTGACCACTTCTTTTTTTAGTTCAGCGTGTGCGCGCTATTCTGTCTCCACAGCATTGACAGCCGCACACGCGCTGTCCCATTCAATCCTCTTTTGTGTGTTAATGCCGGAGGACAGCGTGCCAAAGAGGATTTTCTTGCGCACCTCCACTTCATTGAGCAACTTCACATTTAGAAAAATAATTTTTCTTCATTACCTTGCTCATTTTCATTTTTTTATGATCATGCAGAAATCGCCATCTCAGGTGCAGGGTTCATTTAAATGTGATTTGCATATTCAAATATGGGCGTGGACATGGAGGAGTCGGCTACTCCAACGTACGCTCATTTCCACGTTGATTGGAAGTTACGAAGGAAATGTGCTTGGATTCATGAGTACGCAGAGTTTCATACATCTGGATATTTTTGTGCATACGACGTTTTCTGGATATGAGTGTATGCCATGTTTTAGTAGGAAATCCACGCAAGTCTTTGTACATAAGGCCCCAGGAGTGTAGGTAGGGCTATGATGCTCATTGACTGTAAAGTGAATAGCTTATCTTGGAGTTGCCTGATGAGCCGGGGCCTACTAAAGCTGCTCCTACTGGCTCCTCCTTTGTTCAATTAAAGGTTGCAGCATCAAGTACAACCCCAATTACAATGAAGTTGGGACGTTGTGTTAAACATACATAAAAACAGAATACAATGATTTGCAAATCATGTTCGACCTATATTTAGTGGAATACACTACAAAGACAAGATATTTAATGTTCAAACTGATAAACTTTATTGTTTTTAGCAAATAATCATTAACTTAGAATTTTATGGCTGCAACACATTCCAAAAAAACCGAGACAGGCTCATATTGACCACTGTGTTACATCACCTTTTCTTTTAACAACATTCAATAAACGTTTGGGAACCGAGGACACTACTTGTTGAAGCTTTGTAGGTGTAATTATTTCCCATTCTTGCTTGATATACAGCTTCAGCTGTTCAACAGTCCGGGGTCTCCGTTGTTGTATTTTACGCTTCATGATGCGCCACACATTTTGAAGGGGAGACAGGTCTGGACTGCAGGCAGGCCAGTCTAGTACCCGCACTCTTTTACTACGAAGCCACGCTGTTGTAACACGTGCCAAATGTGGTTTGGTTTGGATGGCAGCATATGTTTCTCCAAAACCTGTATGTACCTTTCAGCATTAATGGTGCCTTCACAGATGTGTGAGTTACCCATGACATTGACACTAACACAGCCCCATACCATCACCGCTGGCTTTTGAACTTTGCATCCATAACAGTCTGGATGGTTCTATTCTTCTTTGGCCCGGAGGACACGACGTCCACATTTTCCCAAAAACAATTTGAAATGTGGACTTGTCGGACCACAGAACACTTTCACTTTGCATCAGTCCATCTTAGTTGACCTTGGGCCCAGAGAAGCCGGCGCAGTTTCTGGGTGTTGTTGATAAATGGCTTTTGCTTTACATAATAGAGTTTCAAGTTGCACTTACGGATGTAGCGCCGAACTGTATTTACTGACATTGGTTTTCTGAAGTGTTCCTGAGCCCATGTGGTGATATCCTTTACACATTGATGTCAGTTTTTGATGCAGTGCCACCTGAGGGATCGAAGGTCACAGGCATTCAATGTTGATTTCTGGCTTTGCTGCTTACGTGCAGTGATTTCTCCATATTCTCTGAACCTTTTGATGATATTATGGACCGTAGGTGATGAAATCCCTAAAATCCTTGCAATTGTACATTGAGGAACATTGTTCTTAAACTGTTCGACTATTTTCTCACGCACTTGTTCACAAAGAGGTGAACCTCACCCCATCTTTGGTTGTGAATGACTGAGCAATTCCAGGAAGCTCCTTTTATACCCAATCATGGCACCCACCTGTTCCCAATTAGCCTGTTCACCTGTGGGATGTTCCAAACAGGTGTTTGATGAGCATTCCTTAACTTTCTCAGTCATTTTTGCCACCTATCCCAGCTTTTTTGGAACATGTTGCAGCCATAAAAGTCTAAGTTAATGATTTTTGCTAAAAACAAAGTTTATTAGTTTGAACATTAAATATCTTTGTAGTGTATTCAATTAAATATAGGTTGAACATCATTTACAAATCATTGTATTCTGTTTTTATTTATGTTTAACACAATGTCCCAACTTCATTGGAATTGGGGTTGTATGTGCTGTTCCATCTATTCCACTGAAGCAAAAGCTTCATGTTGTTCAGCCCCATATTACACTGCACTTGTGTAAGCTTCTCCTTTAAAGATACAGATGAGTAGACCATTAATCACTGTAGTGGAACCACAGACAAATTATTACCATTATAAAGTTGGATTAAAGGGAAATAGCAAACCTTAGCAGTGGTGCTGCTTCTGAAGTAGCCAACCAGCTTCCTTGCTTTGGCCCTGATGTCAGAGAGCAAGTGCCTTTTTTAGAATTAAATTTAGCGTGTGAGCAATGCAAATGTGATGACGAAGATCCAGCTCTCTCACACAGCCAAGTATGTTTGGTCCGCCATCAGTGACCATGCATGTCACCTTTGTAGTGATTTCCCATTCGTCCATCAAGGAGGCTTTCACACTACCTAGATTTTCAGGTGTGGGGGATTGGGGGAATGCCTGCGCTCCTAAAAGCACTGAACAAAGGCTACTTTTCTCCCCCAAAAAATGGCAAGTTATTGCCAGGTAGTCATCCATGTTAATGGATGTCCACATGTCAGACGTAAGGCTTACGGCAGCCACCTTTCCCACCTCAGCCTTAGCAGACTTATATTTGGCCTCCACCACGGCTTTCAGAGCCTAAAGGAGTAAATGTATAGCGGTGACTAATGACACATACAATAAAATACACTTTCATTTAATGCATTCACCCATACATACCTGCCTTGTAGGGAGAACATACATACTTCAGATCCAGTTTGGACACAAATGTCCTGAATCCTACATCTTCCACAATTGTGAAGGGCTGTTTATCCTTCACAATCATGGAGACCAGGGCCTCATCCAGCTCTTGTTTTCTGGTGCCTGGTTAAAAGAGAAGAAATACAGTGTTTGTTACACTTTATTTGTACCATATAATAAACAAAAGTCAACATGGAACATTTTCAAAAGTGGATTTGTAATATTTTAATCATTTACCGTGGCTGGGTGAAGCGCAAGTTTCCTGCGATTCCCATGTAAAGCACGGCCTTATCATGGATGTCTTGTTGTTGTTGTACCCCAACGCCTTGAAACACAATAAACACCACACCTTTGAGTAAAACAAGAAACAGTGAAAATACAGTTATTGAAAAATTGAGAAGCAAACCTACTGTGTCTGAAATATTGTTACATTTACCTGACCTGAATAAGAGTTATCAAATCAAAATGTTCCCACATCGGGGACGTCCTCGTCTTCTTCAATGGCTCCAGCCTCTTCCTTCCTATCCCTCTAAATTCGACTAACGAGTAATAACTAGTCCTCTCTCTCGTTCTAAACTCACCAAACGATGTCCAAACTAACACTATCCAACCTCTCAACATACCGCAACTCTCCGAATAAACGCACATTTTCATGGAGCTGCTTGACCGGGTGTACATTGCTGTGGAAAAGTATCACACATCGCGCCCAATTCTGAACCACTTCCTGAAGCGGTCACGTGGTACAGCCATGCACCGACGCTTCTGACGCCATCATTTCCGGCCCCTCCCCCAAATGAAGCGAGCCTCGTGGACACGCCCCCTTCATTACTCGACACACGCCTCCAAGACTCGGCACAACGAGTCCAGCGACAATTAACTGTCATTTCAGTCTGCCGTGTGACATCGTCCTTAGGGGTCACTTTTAAACTTTGTCCTGCAACATTAGATAACAGGTACGTAATCCCCCCCCCTCTCCCCTTCCCCGTTTTTAGATTATCCAGATTTAAATAAAAATTAGTTCCAAGTTTGATTAATAATAATAATAATGTGACATTGCTGTGACTTTTGTCATAGGGTTTAAATGTGTAGCGATTCAAAAGTTTGGAGGTCAAATTCAGTTAATTTGCAAATGTTATAGTGCATTTTAGCTTTATTCCGAAATTGCATCCGAAGCCAATTGTCCCTAACCTTTTTTGTGTATATAAGGATGTATGCATATACAGAGTGCCACTATTCCAGGTCGTGTGCCGTTTTGATCGAGTTCAAAATATGTGTCGTTTACTACACAGTTATCATTGATCATTTTAGGGCGATTTTTAATGCCGCGTGTGCTTGCAGCCTCAGCAAACAGAGCGGGCATGTCTGGACAAAGCCTGGTTGGCGATGAAGCCATCTTTTTAAATATATATATTTTTAAAAACGATGTGGTGATACGTTGGTTTCGAAGCGGCATCTTCCTTGTTTAGTAAATTACAATGTTTTGACTTATTCTGTATTTAGTGAAATTAAATACTGGCACAACCTTTCAAAAAAGCCTTTAATGAAGTGCATTCCATTTGTATATAAATCATTATTGTTTCATATTTGTCATTATCATTTACTGTCAAAGTTACTGAATAAATGTTTAACTGTTCCAGGCATGGGTTCCCTATCCCACAATTATCTCCTACTGCTATGCCTCCTCGCAAGCTGGTTTCCACCAGTCACTGGGCTCTTTGAATGGATGAGGCAGACTGAGCATCCTCCGGGAGAAATGGTGTTACCTCCTCCACCTGCAGATTTAGCTCCAGTAATTCTAGTCAAGGATGCACAGTTTGAAATATCCACTGCTGATGAGAAGTTCCTGGCAGAGGCCAAGCAGATGACGCTGAGTGCTTTAGATGGCTGCCACCACAGGGTAAATGGATCTCTAAACATTGAACATTGAGTATACACTATAATCTGGAACAAGTTTTGGGATATTTGTCCATTACAGTATATTATATTACAGGCAGGCATGTGCACAGATAGAGTCCTAGTGACGCTTGAGCACTAGCCTCTTTTGACCTAGATGAGAAAAGTGCCCTTTGGCTGGATGGAGCTCATTATTTTCTTAATTCATCAATATTTTAGAAAATGATTTATTAAAAAAATAAAATAAAATTGTCATCAATTTCCCCCAAAAGTGTTTTGATATCAAATGGGTATTTGAGTCCTTGTGAGAATGGTGCCCCTCACTGAGCCGCAGTGCACACAACCCGCTGCCACTTGATCAGGGGTGTGTAGAGCTTTTATAGCCACTGAAGCTTCCCTTAACCTCCTTTGTAAGTAAGTTCATAAAATGTGTCGCTTGTTCACATACATAAGTTAATGTAGAAGTTAAATATATCTACTACTGTTTTTCTTAAGGTGGCACGGTGGATGACTTGTTAGCACATCTGCCTCACAGTTCCGAGGAGCTGGATTTAAATCCTGCTTCGCCTGTGTGACGTTTGCATTTTCTCCCCCTTCCTTTGTGGGTTTTCTCCAGGTACTCCAGTTTCCTCCCACATCCCAAAAACATGCTTGGTAGGTTAATTGAAAACTCTAAATTGCCCGTAGGTGTGAATATGAGTGCGAATGGTTGTTTGTTTATATGTGCCCTGCGATTGGCTGGCGACCAGTTCAGGGTGTACCCCACCTCTCGAGTCAACTGAGATAGGCGCCAGCACGCCAGCTACCCAAGTGAGGATAAGCGGTACGGAAAATGGATGAATGGATGTTTTTCTTAATAGTGTGAATACTTTTGGTCATGGCTGTGCTTGTTTTTTGGGGGGAGCTTGAGCACCTGCCACCAAAATATCTGTGTACATGCCTGCTTACAGGAAATATTGAAGTTTCGTTTTGTGTGGCTATTGGTGGTATTTTCCACTCTGCTTGAAAGACTTTCCATGAAGAAATAGTTGTACATTCATCAAGAATCACATTTTTGCTCTCTGATACAATTTGAAAATGAGAGGACCCTAAACTAATTTCCTAACCGGGACAATAAAAAATCATTGTTGCTGTTCAACCTAAAGGTATTTGAAGGGGTTAAGCACAGGAAAGTCCTCACCAAACTTACCCAACTATGTCTTGACGAACCTTCGTTGTGGTCGGGGGCATGCTGGACCTACCACAAACTGTTCCCATAAAATTGCAATCATTGTCAAAAACGTATTTTATAAGGTAACAGATTCGAGGTGGATATTGGGTGTATCGCAATGCTTTTGTGCATTCAGTGTATGTTGAAATTTGTGAAAAATCTAATTTTTTTTTCTTCCCAAGTTTGTTTCCTTGATGTTCTTTGTGTCGTATTATACAAATGGTTGTGTATGTTCACAGGCATGTTTGTATTTTAACATGGGTATAACACTATGCTCTGTAGGTGGTTGCTCAGTTAAAGATGAGCTGTGATGGTCTCTCAGAAGAGGAGCTGGCGAAGCTTGGTGTTTTATTGTTCAACTGCCAGGCACAGATTGAGGGTCGTAGAATTTACCCATGTACAGAAGAGATGGTAAATCTTGGAATTTGGCACTATTATAAATGAATAAATCATGTATATACAGTATTATGTTTGTGGCCCTCATGGGGTTATCTCATTTGATTTTTCAGAGTATAAAAGAATGTACAGCAAACATGGACTCTGACACATGGAATGCCTATCACATCGTGAGCAACAGGGCTCGCTCTGTGTGCTATGCAACCCGCCAGCAGCTCTTTCGGCGCAGGGCAGAGCACACGGTGAACACACTTATCTCGACAGCGGCTAGCCAACTATCTGCCATGGAAGACCTGAAGGTAGGACAGTCCCCCCCACCCCCTTCTCAAGGTACCCCGTATATACTGTAATTGGATTTCACTGGCGAAAACCACTAATACTTTGCATTGGATATGGGTAGTGATGCACCAACATTTTGGCTGCTGAAATGTTTCTGCCGAAAATAGCCCAAAAGTGCATTTTCGGTTTCAGACCAAAACACGTTTTTCACTGAAATAAAACTACCGAAGTAACCCATGTTTCATACATAACATGTCACATGTTAACACTGACAGCTGGCTGTGCGAGTGCATACATATCAGAGTAAATAATCACTTAACAAGTGAATGCCCTGTAGAGCTTTCATGATTATCCAGTTGAACTGAGTGGGAGGTCACTTTATTACACACAACCTACACTCACGATTTGAGGATACAGTGCCACAGTGCCATAAATCAACCATAAATGTTGAAAATAAGCATGAATGTTAAATAACATGCATTCAACAAACTACTAGTAACATAAACGTATTAATAAGAAAGATGAACATCTTGACTATTGTAATATTTAGTGGGGGAAGTTAGACAGGCACTAAAGAGGATGAAAAATGGAAAGGCAGTTGGTCCTGATGACATACCTGTAGAGCAAGGGTGTCAAACTAAATTTTGTCCCGGACCGCATTGTAGTTATGATTTCCCTCAGAGGGCGGTTAAAACAGTGAAACCATATAAATGATTAATCACCAAATCATATTACCATTACACAACAAATTGAGGGATAACTAGTTTTTAAATCAGAAGACAAGAATAATGGTTTGTTCAAGTATTGTTTGTTACTGTAGAAGAAGGGTTTGGTAACAGAACAATGCAATATCTCAAATTATTGTTTATTATTATGACAATTTGGGTACAGATTTGAGCAAAAACCACGGAAGTCGACGAGCATGATTTGCTTTCGCGGGCCTCATAAAATGATGTGGCGGGCCGCATCTGGCCCCCGGGCCTTGCGTTTGACACCTATGCTGTAGAGGTATGGAAGAGGTGGCTGTGGAGTTTTTGACCATCTTGTTCAACAGACTTCTAGCAGGTGAGAAGATGCCTGAGGAATGAAGGAAAAGTGTGCTGGTGCCCATTTTTAAGAACAAGTGTGATGTGCAGTGCTGTGGGAACTATAGAGGAATAAAGATGACGACTCACACAATGAAGTTATGGGAAAGAGTAGTGGAGGCTAGACTCAGGACAGAAGTATTTGCGAGCAACAGTATGATTTCATGCCTAAAAAGCGTACCACAGATGCATTATTTGCAGTACAGAGAAGGTCAAAAGGGGCTATATTGTCTTTGTAGAGCTAGAGAAAACCTATGACAGAGTACCAAGACAGAAACTGTGGTAATGCATGCGAAAGTCTGGAGTGCCAGAGAAGCATGTTTGAATAGTACAGGACATGAACGAGAGCAGCAGAATAGTGGTGAGGTGTGCTGTATGTGTGACAGAGGATTTTAGGGTGGAGGTGGGACTGCATCAGGGATCAGCCCTGAGCCCCACTGATTGCAATGGTGATGGAGAGGCTGACAGATGAGGTTAGACTGGAATCCCAGTGGACAGTTTTGTTCGCAGATGAGATTGTGAAAGCAGGGAGAAGGTGAAGTAACTGTTAGAAAGGTGGAATCATGCACTGGAAAGGAGAAGAATGAAGATTAGTTGAAGTAAGACAGAATATATGTGCATGAATGAGAGGGGTGCAGGGGGAAGAGTGAGGCTACAGGAAGAAGAGATTGTGAGGGTGGAGGACTTTAAATATTTGGGGTGAACAGTCCAGAGCAATGGTGAGTGTGGTAAAGTGAAGAAACGGGGCCAAGCAGGTTGGAATGGGTGGAGGAAGGTGTCAGGTGTGTTATGTGAGAGAAGAGTCTCTGCTACCATGAAGGGCAAAGTTTATTAGACAGTGGTGAGGCCTGCCATGATGTACGGATTAGAGACCGTGGCACTGACGAAACAACAGGAAGCAGAGCTGGAGGTGGCAGAAATGAAGATGTTGAGGTTGAGTGGCCATGTTGGGTAGTGTGGTGGATTTTTTTCGCCTGTGTTCTCTCACCCTGGAGAACTCCGACGTCCGTCGGGCATGGGATGAATGAAGACTTCGAGACACTTGGCGTTTGGGCTAATTCGATTTATTGAACAAGCCTTAGTGTCATAACAGCTGGTTACATTGCCAGAACGACTAAAAAGCCCCTGGAAAACCCCCGGGATCTCAGTTTATCAAGGTTCTAATTCACTGGGCATGGAATTTGCCCCTCCTGGGTGCATCCGGAAGGAGGGTGCTCCTCATGACCATATTTGGAAATGCACTCGCCTGCTGGTGCCTCTTTGGATGTGTGAAATACCCCTACTCGTCTGCTGTCGTCTCTCAGTCTGGTCAATCTTTGCTGCGATAATGCAAAACAGTCCTCTTTGAAGACCAGGACCCCTGGAGTAAACCCCAGACAGGTTTCTGTCAGGGGGATGCGGGACACCCCAATAAACATAACTGGTTAAAGGATGTTCTTTGATGTAGAATTACAAAGAAAAGATAGTTGGTGTGAATACAAGTCTCCAACCATTTGACCCTCCCAAAGGAAGTCTGGTTTCAGTACTATTGAAATATACTACATATTCCCCCCTTTAATGAGATCCCCGAACTCATTACAAAACCTAGAGTTAGCAAATGACACCTGGCAAGAAACAACAAACCAGCGTTAGCCCAAAAAGTTAACCTATTATCTACAATTTGGAAGAATCTACTTGGTCAATAAAATCTATCATGCTCCAAGGCATCTACTTAAGGTTAACCATTTATGAGGAAAAACAATTATTCTAATAAGGCCGAATCACTCCCTGAGTCTCCTCGTCGCCCCCTGAGGCCCCACGTGCGTACCAAACAGCCAAACAACCCAAATCTCCTCCCCGCTATCAAAAAGGAGCCAATCCCAAATTTATCAATTTGTACGCGCAGCCTCGTGGAAGCGCCAAGGTTTCCCGGCTCTCGGTCGAAAAACCTTTCTCAAACGAGATGAAGAAAAGAGCAAGAGCCATATCAAGCGTCCTTCAGACCCCGTACATCAAAACACCCAAAGGGACCCTGACTCGGATGGCAAAACATACACAACAGAATAATACAAACATTGAAATAAATGAACAAAAAACAGTGTAAAACACAAAAAAGAACTGTGGAAGCAAACCTATCAAAATACACACAAAATAAAAATAAAAATCTTAAAGGTGGTCTCCCTACATATGGTCTACAGCTCGTGTCATTGATGAAGAAACTGTAATCCCTGCAGCCTGGGGCCCGCTGTCCATAATCACAATCCATGAAATTGTCCCAGAGTCCAGGTTTATACACGCGGGACCCCGAACAGCTCCAGACCACCCCTGGAAGAACAAAAACATCTGCCAGTATTTTGTAACAAAAACAAACACAATACCACAAACAGTCAAATGGCTTAACAATACATCATATGGAGAGCAGTCATGTCCACCGGGCTAGAGCCAGACCAGCAAGGGGAGTCTCTTAAGACTTGACTGCCCACTACCCCCCCCTTGCATCGCCTTAGGTCTCCAATCCACGTGGACATGACTGCTGTACGTACACCACTGAACAGCACTTTTATAAAACAAAATAGCACACAAGAATCCTGGCACAGACAATGACTTAACGTTGGAGTAAAAACAATACACAAATGTTCACATTGGATACACATCGAGTACCGTCGACTCCATGGTGACCACGTCTCCATTAGTTTCGTGCCCCTTTAATACTGGCAATTGTACTTTGTCTCCCGGCATTACAACGCCAACCCACCGGAGGATCATGGCCTTGGCAAAGGTGAGCAGCAAGGTGCAGAAGCAAAACATGACACACAAAACCAACACGAGTGCTGCTAACATTTGGACTATCACAGCACCCATAGGCCCAAACCTATCCTGTAACCAGGTATTGGCTGACCAACCAGCTTCAGCTGAAGGGCCAAACACGTCTCTAATGACTTAACGACTAATGACTGAAATGTCACTGAATAGGTCTTAAGCCTATCTCCGAACGGCTGAACTTTAAACTTCATCAAGTAATATACACATTCCGAAATTCCCATAAACCTTCCTGGACTTCCATGAGTCTCATTGGAACAAAAACAAATTGTCGATTTAAGCGGTCTCACATTTATCGAGTCCGGGACCGCTGATTGCAAATCTTCATGCTGTCCTAGCAAATCCAAATATTTCAGATCTTCCACCCAGTCACACTCTGTACCACGCACCCTGATATTATTGTGATACCACTGAAGATGATGATCCGGTGGGTCGGTTTGTATGAAGTCTAACCACCTTAACAAAGCATGTTGGCAATAGCGACGTAAAGGCACCGGTATTGTTTCAAAAATTGACACCGACGTACTGGGAGGCGGAACCCTGACCAAGCATGGTCCGTTAATTAACCCCGAATCTCTAACAGAATGTGTCAATTGTCGATACCACACATTCCTACCTGCCCAGAGGTCGTTGCCATGTATTGCCGAGGAGTCAAAGCCAAAGGCCTTCCATTTGTCTTGACGGGTTTTTAAATCCCCCACCGGCTTGAAAAAATAGTTCTCTTCTCTTTCGCGTGCACCAAATCTGGTCTCAGGTGCTCTGCCGGCAGTGGGTTCACCGTGAGAAGTTAGATCCGCAGTTTTCCTTTTGCCATCAGACTTTACGGGATCTTTAGTCCCTTTCCTGCCTTTAGAGGAACTAATACTTTCCTTAATAGTTATCCCCTTAGAGGGGGCTCTAACGTGTCCTTTTTCTTCTACCAGGTCTACTCCTAACTCCGGTGGTGTCGGCTGCTCCACGGATAGGGTCTTTATTGCTCTCGATGCCCTGAGTCGGTTTAGGTTCTGAAGGTGTGAACTTGAGTTCCTCGGGGGCGTGTTGTAGATTGACGTAGCTGAACCTTCCTTCTCTTCCCTCAACGAGTGTGTCATTGCTGGGAGTATCCAGAGCGTGTAGCTCAGGATCAGTAGATGCCAGCTCCCCCGTGGATTGTTTTTTACTCGGTTGTTGCAGATCCGCTTGTACTTCTCCCTCTTCTCCTGCAGGGACATGAAGTGGTCCGGGACCATCCTTCTCCTGTCTATCCCTTGGTGTGGTGTCTTTTTCTGGTACTTTGACACAGTGTGACACATGGTACCAGGTTGGAGACCCTTGAACCTGGATCGCGGTGCTGGTACTTCAAATGGACCTTGTCTGCGTTCGTTGAACCACTTCCTCCTGAAAACGTTCACAAATATCTTGTCCCCCGGTTGCACTGTGTCCTTTCTATGTTCCCTGAGTCTCTCTTGCGCTTCGTCTTGCTTCTGCCTGTCAACAACATATGTTGATATACACCTATGTAAAGTCGACAGATACTTGACGTACGCCTTCATCTCAGTTTCCAAAAGGGACAGACTCGGACCTTTCCCGCTAATCCGCAAACACGGTGAAGGCATTAGTCTACCTGTAACCAATTCATGTGGCGTTATGTGTAAGTCGCAAAGTTCACTTGACCGACATGCCATTAAAGCAAGAGGAAGCGCAGTTGAGTCCAGTTGAGTCCCGTATGTTGACCAATTTTACCAATGCGATTTTTCAGCACGCCGTTCATCCTTTCACACATGCCCTGACTTTGCGGATGATATACAGCTCCCAATCGCTGCGTAATTCCTAATTTTTGGAAAATTATTCTGACCGTTTTATCCACAAACTCTTTTCCATTATCCGAGGAAATCTGATCTGGAAGTCCCCACCGGCTTATGACTTCCCGACATAAGAACTTGGTAACAGACTGAGCATCCTTCCGTTTAGTTGGGCACGCTTCAGGCCATCGTGAAAATCTATCCACGACCACCAGCAAATATCTTTTCCCCTCAATTGGTTTTATCATATCAACAAAGTTCACCACTAGTTCCCGCATTGGCCCGTTAGGGGTTGGAATATAACCTGGAGGTGTCTTCACCCCTCTCCTGACATTGTTTTTTAGACATATGATGCATCTGCCTATGATATAGTCAATTTGTTGCAGTAAATATGGTGCCCAAAACCAATATTCTTTTGTAATCTTCCGCTTCACTTCCCCCCTTGCGACATGGGCATGCCCATGCGCCTCATGAATTATCAGACCCAACAGATCTGGGGGCGCCACTATGAGACCCTCATGATTTCTCCACAAACCCGTGGAGTCTTGACACGCTCCCCTGTCAACTCACAGCTGCTTGTCCATGGGTTGTGCTGCTTCTTGCATCAAAATAACATCCTGAAGAGTTATCTTGTCCTCTAAATCAATGTCATGCGTGACCAAAAGAACTTTCCCCAGTCGTATTAGCTCCCGTGATCGCTTTAGCTGCTTCATCAGCTGCCAGATTGCCCCGTGAGACCCTTGATGCGTCATTTATGTGCTGCGCACTTGGCGATAGCTAGTTCACTGTTTCATTATCGCTCCCAATAGTTTCAGTATTTGTGCATGATGTTGGATGGGGGAACCGTCGGTTTTCTTGAACCCTCGGTTCCTCCACACCGAGCCAAACAGGTGACAAACATTATGTGCATATGCTGAATCAGTATAAATGGTCACCTGTTTTCCTTCTGCCAACAAACATGCCTCGGTTAAACCCACTAATTCCGCCAATTGTGCTGAGGCTGGTTGGGGTATTGTTCGAGCTTTTACGATAACAAATTCCGACTTTCTTGCGCGCACAATCGCATAACCAGCACTCAACGAGTCCCCAATACGATAAGAACCATCCGTCCACAATTCTAAATCGGCCTCACACAATGGGAGGGCTTGCAAATCTGCTCTTAATCTGGAATATTTTTCCGCCTCGTGTCTGCAATCATGAGGTTCCCCATCTTCTGAAGTTGGCAAAAGTTCAGCAGGGTTCACAGTGTTACACCTTGCTAGAGTCACATCTTCCTGCTCCAAAAGTCGATAGTAATCTCTGAGCCTGGACTCCGTCAAGGTGAACTTGCTGTGATTCAAGAGATTTCGAAGGCTGTGATGTGTCAGAATCGTCACGGGATATCCCATTGTTATAGCCGATGCTTTTTCATACATCAAGTAGACACCCACCATCGCCCTATAACAATGGGGCATTCCCTGCTCCACTTTGGAGTAGGCCGTAGAGTAGTATGCAATAGGCTGTGGTCCTGTTCCTATGCCAGTGGGCTGGCAAAGGACGGCACATGCATACTTTCCCCCAGTGGAGGATGACACAAATAACAGGAAATATTTAGAGTAATCTGGTAAAGCCAATGAAGGCGCCTCCTGCAACCTCTGTTTGACTGATTCAAAAGCCACAGCGCCTTCTTGAGTTAGTTAAATTTGCATGCAACTGGTCATGCCCCGTTTCTTTAACCATCGCCCTCAGGGGCCCCGTCAGTTTGGCATAATTTTCTATCCAGGCTGCCGAATAGCCAACAATGCCCAAAAAAGTCAGCATTTCGCGCACCGTTCTTGGTTTGGGACCCTTTTGAATGGCTTCTTGGTGACTATCTGCGATACTCCTCTGGCCCTGCGCAATTTTTTGGCCCAAATACGTCACTCGTTCTTGGCAATATTGTAGCTTCTTTTGTGAGACCTTGTGTCCATGGTCGGCTAAAATTTGCAACAATTTGATTGAATCCACATGACGCGTACGCCGGTCTGGAGAGCAGACAATAATGTCATCTACATACTGGATTACCGTGCTTGTCAATAGTTGCCTGATACCCTCCAAATCCTCTTTCAACACTTTATTGAAAACGTGGACTATGTTTGTATCCCATGGGGAGTCTCTGATATTTATAAAATTGTCCCTGATATGTGAACCCAAACAAGCCTTGTGATTCAATGCTGAGGGGGATACTAAAGAACGCCCCACATAGATCTAGTACCGTGTAGTGAGTCGCCTCGGGAGGGATTTGGGTCAACAAAGTGTGGGGGTCAGGTACGTCTGCGGGAAAGTCTTTTACCACTTTGTTCACAGCCCGCAAGTCGTGTACCAAGCGATAAGAAGCATCTGGCTTTTTAAGGGACAATAGCGGCGTATTACTTTGTGGAGTCTGTGTAATTTTCAAAACATTTGCCTTAAGCAGTCCTTTTATCTGTGGTCCAATTCCCTGACTTGCTTCATCCTTTAATGGGTACTGTCTTTTCCAGGGTGGTCTAGTGCCAGGTTGAAGCTGAACTATAACCGGCTGTGCCGATTTCACAAGTCCTATGTCAGTACTATGTTTTGACCACAGCTCTTCGGGAACCTGTTGCAACATCTCTTGTTTCAATAGGTCATGTGACACACTGAGAATTGAGTCATGTGTCAGCTGTACGGTCTGGGGGCATCCATAGCCCCGCGATGAGATCATGATCTTCATAAATATTTTATCTTCACTAGTCCCAATAGTTCTGTTTTCTGCAAGTTGAGTGAAAGTTGCCGTTTCTGCTTCCTTCATCATTTTGCCCACGTGTTTCTGTTCATATTCTTCGGTTATCATTAGGGTCACATGGGGGACCCCATCCTCAATCGTATATTCTCTTACAAGGTACTCATCCATGCGTATTTTCAGGGCTGCTCCTTGGGGTTCCAAGATGATGCAGCTTGCAGTCAGTGGAACTTGCTTAGGTTGACGGCTCAGCCATTCTTCCGCCCCTGCATGTGTAGCCTCCTTGTGGTATTGGAGGGTACAATGATACGGGTACTCAGGGAATCTTGCCCCGGGCATGTTGGCCACCATAAACTTTTCCCACACATTGGCGGGTTCCAAAAGTTCTTGGCTGATGTTTCCAAGCCAGAACACAGATGCATCAATATTATCTGTCATCACGAGCCTTTGCGGAGCCATTTTGTAAGGCACATCAACTAGGCAGCCATCTGGGGTGCACCTGATAGTACAGTTCAATTTACATAAAGCATCTCTTCCCAGGAGAGCAGTTGGCGTATGTTCTGATACCAACATAGGCAAATCAATTTGTTGCGTCTGACACTGGAGCTGTATCGGTTTGGTGGAGGGAATCAGCTGTTTCACACCCTCGAACCCGATTGTCCGTACAAATCTGCCAGACATAGGGAGATGCATGGCGTCCTCAGGCCGGATACAGGTGAAAGCCGCTCCGCTATCCACCATCGCTAGCAGAGGGTGATCATTTACTCTCACCATGACTGTAGGTTCTTCTTCCGGCCCCGACACCACCAGCTGGCATCCCCCCTTCGGGTCTTCCGGGCCCCCCTAGAATCCAGGTTCTGGCCCTCCGCCAGGATTAAGAGGACCTTGAGGCGGCTGAGGTTGACTGTTTGTATGTGTGGTGGCTCCACCAGGCGGCGGGTTCCCCCCTTGCAGCCAACAAGAGCGAGCCAAGTGTCCCATTCGGCCACAGATATAACACGGGCCGGGTGTCCGTTGATAATCTCCCATCCGATCCCGAGTGCCTCCTCTTCCTCTGAGGCCACTGCCCCTCCCCCTCCAGAAAACTTGGTTCGGCACAGGAACCCTTGGCTGCAGCAGAGGTTGAATAGATTGTGCGCCATGTGGCTGGAATTGTGTTTGATTGAAGTGGCTCGGGGTGGGCTGGACCTGCGTCTGTAGTACTACGGCTTGTTTCTTTTCCTTTTTTGTCCCAGCTAACTGTATTTGATTTTTTTCTCATCATTTCCAAATTCTGCTCCTTCTGAATCAACTCTTTTTGCCGTTGTAACTCGACTTGATGCGCTATATGATCAGTATATATGGCTCTTGACATGCTACCAAGGCCCACTACCTCGGCCAGCTTACTCCTCACTTGCAGGGGGAGGCCCTTCTGTATCTTGTCACGTAGGATAGCCTTCTCCATCTGTGCCACGTCGGGATCATTACCAGTGATGTGTCGCCAGGTCTGATGAGCACGAGCCACATACGCACGGGGATTTTCCGCTGGTCCCAATGGTTCAATAAAAATATTGTTGGGGTGCGCGTTCGTCGGAAATGTTTCCCTCAAGACTCCCCATACCTGGCCGCGTACTGCAGCGAACAGTTCTGAATCATTCACTGCCGTAGTAACATACCGGTATAGACCCGCCTTCTTTAGGATGTCTTTAAGCGCATGGACCCCCAACAGGGTGGCTAGAAGTCTCTTTATGTCCCCCACAGCGGGCTGCGTTCCCACTAGGGCCTCTTCAAGTTTTGATATCCACGGATGCGCTCCGTCTTGAAGGGTGGGTAACTTCTCAAGCACCGCCGTCATGTCGGAACTCTGCCAAGGCTTGTATTCAAGGTGCTGTCCACGAACCACTATCGGGAGGATCTTACTTGGCGACTCAAGGATTTTGGCGGGGTGCCTCCTCGTCAAGGCGATCTCTGCAATCTCCAGGCTGTGCAGGTGCTCTTCTACCTCATCTCGCATCTCTGGGGTGGTTGCCACCTCCAAGTCCACGTGACAACGTTGCTTGCGTAGTCTTATGTCTCTCAGTGACTGGGCTGTCCGCTCGTCAACCTCGGTGGGGGTGTCTCGGATGGACGGTGTGGGGCCCATGGCCTCATGCTCCTGGGTAAGGTCATCTCTGTCACTTTCACTGTTACTCTCGCTTGACTCCCCCCCCTTGCAATGTCCTGCGTCCTTTTTTCTCCGTCCTTAACAATATACTTTTGATTTTCGGGTCGTATCCTCCAGCGGCCCCTTCAGTGTCACTCTGGATATCACACTTAATGTCCCCCTTTGTTGGCCTTTTTCCACTCCCTTTCAACTTTTTTATTGATTTTTTTTCTTTTCTTACAGCAGGGACTCGGTTGTAACACAATTGTGGCCTTTGCTTTACCTGTCTCGATTGTACTGTCCCTCTCATCTTCAATTTGGTAATTTCCTTGTTGACGAATTATTGGGAGTTGTGGATAAATGTTAGCGTGCACAGGTTTTCTTTCATATGGCGGGGGACCCTTAACTGGGGAATCATGCAAGAAAGGTGTGTGTTGGACTTTTGTCATATCTCTTCCCACTTCTTCCCAAGTCTTTGCTATCTCCTTATTCTCATTTGTTTCCCTCTGTACTTTAATTCCTTCATCTGCAAACAGTTTCAACATCCCCAGTTCCCTTAGCCGCTTTTCCTTACGTTTTCTTCCTGCCCTTCCCGTTTTCTCTGTCACCTTATATGTAGATACAAGCACACGGATGGTTTCAATTACATCCGAGTTAAAGGTCCCCTCGACTGGTCAAGGTCTATCGATTTTTGGCCAGCGTTTACGCCACTTTTGGGATGTCTCGCGAATCCCCATAATAAGGGGATGTTCCCTTAAAACATCCACGGGGGGCATCATAGTAGAGGTAGCGGGGCCTTTTGCTGGCATGATGCAAGGACTCTTTGTTCGTCTGTTATTCCTCACCCCTTTCCTAGCCTCTACTGGCCACTCCCAAAATTTTTTTTTTTAATTAGGCAGTATGACCATAACCTCCTAGACACACCGCAATTAATCCGTTTGCCAACTTCAGTAGCGCAGCAGTACAATTTGGAATGCCCTTTAAACCATCCCCCTTAAGCCAAGACACCCTGCACAGATACTGAAACTCCACTTAGTGACTTTTAAGCAGCATCTAGAGCTTGCGAGCTAGAAGTGCCACATAGGGACGCTCACAAAGGTCAGTCTGTTGTCAAGATTGTTATGGGCATTCAATTCTTCCCGTAGACCTGTACATTAAATCAAAGAGTTTGTGGATAAATTCACACTGGCCTTAAAGTTTGGCTGCGCCCTCTGTAACGTACGCCTCAGGCGGGAGCAGTCGTGTCCGGATGTCTCATCCGGGGTGCCACTGGCCACTCTCGTTCTTCCCTCAAGGACTCTACGGCAAAAAAAGGAGAAAGATTGGTTACACCACGGGACAATTCAGACCAACATGAAACAAGTATAGTATTTATACATCAAACTGAAGAATAAAGTAGTAGGACTATATTTAGTTCACCTCCTTTCCTATGGGTAATTGAGACCACAAACTAGCCCCGTATTTGCACCGTATTTATGTACTGCACGACTACGATTGAGTTACTGTTTCAGTTTCTCAATTCATCCACTGGGGGGAGTCATAGCACTGTCAACAATCTTACCGTACTTACCCTTCGGCGGCGTCGTCTCTGACCCCCATCCTCTCCTTCACGTCCGCCAGCGGTCGTGAAAATCAACAACATTACTCAACACACAAGTACCAACACCTCAGAGGCCATTCTCACTTCCTGCAACAAATAACCCGCCTCCATGACCATTATCAACCCACTTCGTCCTTATTCTCGGCCTGAAGTTTATACTCCACGGCGAGGTGAGTCAGCGCCCCCGCCCCCACACCCCCGCTTGGCACGCACGCTAACGCTGAGCAATGACCCCCTCGAGCCACTGTTTTCCCCAGGGCGGGGCGGACACAATAATGTATAGCAAGTTGGCCCCCCTTACATGCACAACTGTCTCCTGCCCGTTTCTCCCTATCGGGTAACAGTTACGGCCACCTCACGGGGTCAACTACCCGCCCGCGAACAGGGCGCATGCCGCTGGGGCGGGCAACGGTCACACTGGACTCAGCCTCCCCCCGCCTGACACAGCTTACAGCCAGCTTCCCCGGTACGTAATGCCGCGGCATCACCGGGCACTACGGGAGCACATAAACGGAACACGTCAATCTTTCCTGCGCATTTTTCATTCCTCACATAAGCCGTTTTCACGTGACAACCCAAGCATTAGCCACCATTTCACTTACTCGCTGCCCTCTTCAGCTCCTGGTATCACGCTAGGGTCCGACGATACATTTCACCTCATGTTCCTACCATATCATCCGAACCAGCACTTTGTCCGCCATTCATTCAAACTCCGCGTGCAGCCCGAAATGAGCCACAGCTCCGTAACCCCATGAGCGGCCACACCAATTCAACCGCCTGTATTCCTAGCGTGAAGCGTTCATGCCAACAAAAACATCCGGGGTCGCGTCTCGCCTGCTTCGCTGGGGACACTGGCCAGCTCATTTGACCCGGAAATAGAACAGCACGGTGCAATCCGGACGTGTTCACGCCCGCCCAGCGCTCGCGTTGTATATATATCTATATTAATTTATCATCCGAAATATTGTGTGCCCACCTATGTATACCCCCAATACTTAGAACTTACTTGTATTTTTTACAAAGATAATGGGTACCCTTTAGAGCGCTTTATAGCTGTTTACATAGATATTAATATAATTATATTTATTATAGTTCTAGGGTTTTCTTCATATTGTGTACACAATTAATACGTCGTATCACACAGAGTATTCGAATCACACACACTTAGTCCACGGGTCTTTTTCACCTCATCTTCACACCGAGAGCGTCGTGTGATGACTTAACTCCAATTCCCGCGTCTGCTAGCTTGTGGCAGCCTCTCATGGCCCGCCGACGTCACTTCTCTCAGACTACGCTTGCACACTCATTCTGCTAAATAGTAACCTGGCCAGGTTGTGTTCAATAGGTACTTAACGACTATGGGCTATGGTACTCATCTGGTGACGTGCCTTGCTAATTTACGGCCTGACTGACATCATGCCAGCATGCGATCTCAGACATCCGCATGAACGCATCCACTAAGCGCACGTCCCAAATCGAGCATTCTACTGTTAACACTTTAAAACTTCTTTTGACATCTCTGCGTGTCTGAATCATTCATTCTAGAGGGCCACCCCCTCTACGGGTACATAACCAGTTCTATCTACCTTTTAAACAGTACTAACTAAACCAGCACAAACGACACAAATTTTAGACGAAGCCTCAAAACATCCCCGCCTGACACGGATGCACAAGAAAATGCCCACTTGTCGATTTCAATACAGCACAAAAGCCACTCGCGGCGCGCGGCCGCCATATCCAAACAGTGAGAAAATGCTCACCTTCTTTAGCCGGCATGAAATCTGAAGCGGCCCCACGTCGCCTCCTGCTTGGCTGTGCTGCAAAGAATCCTGTTCGTGACGCCACTTTGTGGTGGATTTTTTTCGCCTGTGTTTCCGAGAACTCCGACGTCCGTCGGGCGTGGGATGAATGAAGACTTCGAGACACTTGGCGTTTGGGCTAATTTGATTTATTGAACAAGCCTTAGTGTCATAACAGCTGCTTACATTGCCAGAACGACGAAAAAGCCCCCGAAAACCCCGGGATCTCAGTTTATCAAGGTTCTAATTCTCTGGGCGTGGAATTTGCCCCTCCCTGGGTGCATCCGGACGGAGGGTGCTCCTCATGACCATATTTGGAATCACACTCTCCTGCTGGTGCCTCTTTGGGTGTGTGAAATACCCCTACTCGTCTGCTGTCGTCTCTCAGTCTGGTCAACCCCCCCCCCCCCCCCGGGGTCCTTTGCTGGGATAATGCAAAACAGTCCTCTTTGAAGACCAGGACCCCTGGAGTAAACCCCAGACAGGTTTCTGTCAGGGGGATGCGGGACACCCCAATAAACATATAACTGGTTAAAGGACGTTCTTTGATGTAGAATTACAAAGAAAAGATAGTTGGTGTGAATACAAGTCTCCAACCATTTGACCCTCCCAAAGGAAGTCTGGTTTCAGTACTATTGAAATATACTACAGTCGAATTAGAAATGAGCTCATCAGAGGGACAGCCAAGATTAGATGTTTTGGAGACAGAGAGAGCAGACTTAAATGGTTTGCACACATCCAGAGGAGACGAAGTGAGTATATTGGTAAAAGGATGATGAGGATGGAGCTGCCAGGCGAGAGCTCGAGGAAGACCAAAGAGAAGGTTGATAGATGTAGTAAGGGAAGACACGAGGGCAGTTGGTGTTAGAGAGGAGGATGCAGGAGATAGGCTTACATGGAAAAGGATGACACGCTGTGGCGACACCTAACGGGACAAGCCGAAAGGAAAAGAAGAAGGCAGAGGTGTTCTTGAAGAAGCAGAAGTTGTAACCAGTGTTGGGCAGTAGCCACGTTAGTAGTTTAATTATATTTTACAGTTGCGTGGTTGTACCATTGCCGATTTCAACATCAAATTGATGACAGTCCCCCAGACAGTTCTAAACTTTACATGCATTTCCTCTGTTTGATGTCAAATACTGTACCTGCAGTGCTGTGGTATTGGCTCCCTTCTCAAATTCGTATATGTACACCGGCTCTCGCCAAAAATCAGATGCTACAGGCTCCATGTTAAACATGACCCTTGTGAGGGTAAGCGGTACTGAAAATTGATGTAAGAAGTTTTTGTGTGGCGATGCAGAGCATTATGCATAAAAGCAACAGTGAGTCACCTTCACAGTTACTGTAAAGGTGGTCTTCCCTGGGCACAAACTTGCAAGAAAAATAAGACTCCACAGGATTGCAAGTGATTAATGTATGGTGCTGTGAAAAAGCATAGGCCCCCTTCTCAAATTCTTATATTTTTGCATAGTTTTCCCACTTTAAGATAATCAAACAAATGTAAATAAACAAATATAACCCAAGTGAACTTAAAATGCTGTTTTTAAATGATTTCATTTATTAAGGAAAAAACCTATTCAGTAACCTGGCCCAGTGTGAAAAACTAAGTACCCCTTCATTAAATCATGAAGTGCTGTAATTGTAATCACAGTTTTTTTTATTTTCACTGATCACACCCGAGTCTGATTACCTCCAGATCTGTTCAATCAAGAAATCACTTAAACAGAATCTGTCCCAACAAAAAGAAGTCTGACAAAAGAGCTAAAAAATTCCAGACCAGTCAAAAAATAATTCAGTCTGGAAAGTGAACCATGAGGAGAGCCGTTTTCCTCACATGGAGAACGCATGGAACAGTGGTGAACCTTCCTAGGAGTACCCTAGTCAAAGTCCAGGCAGGCTTGAATCCGATTGAAATGCAGAGGGGTGGCCTAAAAAAAGGCCGTTCATGCTCGGAAACCCTCAATTTTTGCTGAAGTCAAACAATTCTGCAAGGAAGAGGGGGCCAAAATATCTCCACAGAGAAAAGACTCATTGCCAGTTCTAGAAAATGCTTGATTTCAGTTGTTGCTGCTGAGAATGGCCCAACCAGTTATTGGGTTTAAGGGGTAATAAATTTTTCACACAGGGCCAGGTAACTTTGAATATTTGTATTCTTTAATAAATTAATTTAGCATTTAAAAACAGAATTTTAAGTTCACTTGGGTTAGATTTGTTTGATATTTACATTTGTTTGATGAGCTTAAGGTGGGGAAATTATGCAAAAATATAAGAATTTGACAGGGGAGGGGGGGGGCAATACTTTTTCAAAGCACTGTATCTGGCCCTAGATGCCCAGCATAGAAACAAATGCCCGCAAATTGTCTGATAATGCAGCGGGGAAGGTTGGAAAGCTTGCAACGGGTGGCAGAGGTGTGTAAAGTCTTCTTTATAGTCGCGCGTGTGGCGACCGCGCTGATGTCATGGTGCCTATCCTGCGTGCAGTTTGCCTTCATACTCTAGCGCAACCCACGCGCGCAGTTTTGAAAATGTGGTGCAGTTCTCCTCCAAGTCTAGGATGCCACAGGATGGCGTTTCCTCTGCAATTTTTGGCCATTTCCGGTAGCAGTTTTTACTTTCCTTTTCGTAACAAGGAACAAAGCAACAACAATGGCGACCGTGGAACAGTTTCTGCTAGAACAAATGGACCGAGATGACCAGATGATACATTTAATTATGCTGCAAAATCGATCAAGAAGGCGGCGGCGTAGGTGGTATGTGGAACCGAGAGGAACGCTGAGTACGTCATCATAGCATGTGCTAAAACGGACCAATCACGAGAGATGATCTCCGTGGCATTCTCCACGCAGCAACAATTTTTGCCGTGTGCGCGTCAAGCGTCGCATAGGGGCCGCGCGGGCCAATGGAGTATAGAGGGGGCTTAAATCTTATGAATACCATGGCCATATCTTCAAGGTCCCACTAACCTTCCTTACTCATAGAGTCCTTAAGGCCTTTTCATATTGCACTTGGCAAGGTATAATAATTGCGGTATCCCACTGTCCCGGACTTTGGGCCAAAAGAAAAATTATATACTGAGACGTCTCTGCGGGAGCTTTGAAACTCTTTCAAAGCACCCTAATCAGCCTTAGATACACATCGAAGTACTCTTCCTGGAAGTAGAAAGGTTATGCACAAGTTTGAACTGAGTTGCTACTGTGAAATTAGTATGGGATATTCCCAGTCCCTTTTTTTTTTTTTTTCTCTGCTGCGTCACCTCCTCCTCAAAATAAATTAGGGCTTTCTTTTCCAACAATGACAAATACATATTGCTGAGTTGCGGTACACTCAGCAGAGCGAGCCTCCCGACTTCCTTCAAGGCTATTGCGTCATCACTTCCAAATATGGGATGGCCGCACCCCCGTTGGCGTCGTCGTCTTTTCAGATTGTGCAAGTGTAGTGTGAAAAGGTGATGAAAATGTTTTAACCACTGATGTGAGATTATCAATTTTCCCTGCCAGCCAAGAGCATTGCACTGTGCAACGAGTCTTGAGGAAACAGAACACTAATGCGTGTATGAGCGCAATGCCGCGTCCTCCTAAGACAGACATGTTTCCAGATCCTTGTAGAAAAATGTCTGACATGTTCATGAGACACCCGCCACCACCTCGTAACGTTGCCCGCAGTCCTGAGTCTGCTGTGACTGGGAAACGGGTGGAAGAAAGAGCCAAGGAGGACAGGCAGGGAGTGAGGGTAAGGGAGAGTCTGCAAGGGGAAGCTCAATAAATTCTAAGTTATAGTTCGAAGCGGTGAGTTAATGAACAGGCAGTCATGTAAGTAAAATCTATGGCTATGACCTCTATTTAAAAGCCTCTATAGGCAAGAACCTTGTACCCCAATACCACATGAAAAAAAATACTTGTCTCTCCAACTACCACCATAATGACTGTTAAAATACAGTAGTGTAAAAATGAGGAACATGTTTTATTCCTAGAAAGTATATTTAAATATTGTAAATCACAAATATTATGCACAGTTGGAACATTAACACTGTGCTAAACTGTACTTGGTAATTCAATCGAGATGTATTGCACATAAAAGTTAAATCAAAATTGTACCTAAATGCTGCTGCTTACTGTGCCACTGAATGCAGTGGCAGAGGTGAACCATTTCTAAATTGTTAAATGCCAAATGCCTTAAGTATTGGACCAATACTTAAGCATTGTGTTAATGTTCAAACTGCATCATGAAGCTTTGAGGCTTTCCTTCAATTTGTGCTGGAACAAATTCGGAGCTTTCGTGCTTCAGTGAGAACAGTAGTGACATCTGATGGATGAATGAAGTCACAGCAACCTACGTCACTAAACTGTGTGAAACGAGACTCTCGTTATCTTTCAGCAATTAAAGATAAAATACAATGTTCGTCGATGTATGTACGTAAGCCTGTTTGTGTTTATTTAAATAGACGAAGTTGGCATTAAAAAGCTGGATTCCACAAAGTAAATATGTTGGTCACGCGTGCAACTTTATTATAAAGGGATGACTTGTGAACAGAAACAAAAGGGCACAGAGATGTCTTTTTTTATTAAAAAACAAAAAAAATAATTTCTCCAGAATTGGTTTCAGGCGGCTCCTGTTGATGCTCACCATATATCCGTCTTTGGAAAATATGCGTTCACATGGAACTGATGATGCTGGTTGACATAAGTATTTTAGAGCCACTTTCCACAATTCACTTTCAGACGTATATGTTCAAAACAAAACAATTAAGTCATCTGAGACCATGCGTGTCTAGTTTACCCAAGCGCCAATCCTAATTTAATGTTTTGTGACAGGATGGCCAATTGGAGCTTAGAGCGATGACTGCAGCATCGCTAGACAAGCTCCTGCAGGGCCACACTGATCTGCATACTCAGCAGGTCAAGCTGCACGAAGGCCAGGGTCAAATGGAAAGTTCCCTGAGAGACAACCTTGAGCGTCTGGGTCAGGAGAAAGCCCTCATTGCCTCTGGACAAGAACTCATAGCCCAGCTCATCCAGGGAATTGCAGATAGAATGGGTGAGAGCTTTTATTCATCTTTTGCTCCATTTCATATACACTAGCTCCATAAAGGCCAGAGGTGACTGGACAGGGGTCAGTGTTGGCATATTTATTTTCTTTTTAATGGCTACACAAGTATTATTCAAACATTCTGTACAGATAAAAATGTAAGATTCATTGACTTATTGTGAAGAGTTCTGTTTAAAATAGCAGTGGGTTTAAAAGCGTGAGCAAAGCTAAATTCTTTATAGTTTATTATACATGCAAATGCATTGTGAACACTGCACATTCCATTCAAAATCAAAACATCAAGAAAACCATATTCCTTATTAAGCCTGTTTCACACTGGAGCTATTTGCTGAGCACAGTTTTTTTGCTCAGCAGAAGACTCACTGTGCATGTGTAATTTTTGGCACGTTTTCCACCTTGGGGCAAATATCAAACATGCTTTATTTTTTTGCCTAGTGATGTAAAAAAATGTGTGTGTCCTCCATGAGCCATGTGCGGATGGCAAAAATTCAGTTGTCCTAGCAAAACGCATCCTCTGGTTACACGATATTGAGATTGCGGTGCCCGGCGAAGTTGTCAGTAGCTACATATTGGAGAATAAACTGGTTTATGTGACCATACGCTGCTTCGGCCAATTTCATGAATTAAACTGAAAACTGAAATGTTACACATTTTATTGATGAGGTATTGCTGTCACCACTTGAAATTCCTACCTCAAGATGTTATGTCATATACAGTAAGTAGGGACAATCTGCTGCATATCAGAGGATAAATTGTTCGATATGAGGCCAGATTATGCTTTGACATTTTCCGATTTCAAAAACAGGGATACGTGCCAGCAGCCATTCCCAAGCGGCATCAATAAAATACAGAATAACACCATTTCAGTTTCTTCAGTTAAATTCATGAAATCGGACGAGGTAATGTCTTGCCAAATACCGAACAAATTATCCTTCAATATCTAGCCGCTAACAACTGCTGGGGCGAGGGGGGGGTGCCATCATGAAATCATCTGACCGGAGGATACGTTTTGATTGGCCACCTGAATTTCTGCTTTCAGCATGTAGCTCATAGAGCGCATGGACATGGGGAATTTTCTGCGTTGTGAGGTGAAAAATATCAAACTCATTAGATGTTATTATCGTGAGGCAGACAACTCACAGAAAATTCTGCGTGCGCAGTCAGCTATCTGCTAAACAAAAGGTCTCTAATGACTTTTTGCTCAGCACATAACTCCAGTGTGCGGCAGGCTTTAGGGAAAGGGAAGGTAATAGGAAAAAGTGCTTGCGTTCAAATCTTACGAGCAGGTTGAAAACTACATACTCCATGTTTAAGCACACTACTATTCTGAACTATCATTCTTCACCCCCCCCAAAATGTATGTTTTTGTAACGTTTCCCTTTCTGTTTAAGCAATTGTTAGTGAGAATGTTCAGATCCAAGGCTCAGAAGTACAGGACAGCCACAGAGCAATTGTTCAAGACCTTGCTGCTGTCGGATATCAAGCACAGGGAATCCAGCAAAAAATTGGTATAAAAGTAGAATTCAACAAGATTACACCACAGTTGAAAATATCAGTTACATGATTTGTTTTTACTAACCTGTGACTTCAGATGACAGCATGTCAGAGTTTCTTCAGTACCAGGACCAGACATTGCACTACTACACAGATCTCATGAGCAAACTGGAGCACATGAATAGCAGTCTGGGATTTATGCTGCACTACCTCGATGAAATGCAAGGCCGACTAGATGAAAGGCTTCACGTAATTCAGGGTTACCTTGGTTGGGCAGGTGAAATGCATTCTGTTATTCAGTTACACTTTGCCTTTTCCAAGACACCCCCCTGATTTTTCCTGACACGTGTCCTTTTCTTGTGATTCCAGGTTTAAGCATCACTGCTATGTGGACATGTATTGCGCATACCAGCTATTTTGTACTGTTTGCTGTACTTCAGTCATTCCTGCGTTGTCCAGTATTCTCTCGTGCAATGCTGCTGCTTACTGTGCCACTGAATGCAGTGGCAGAGGTGAACCAACAGCCGGCGCTGGATCTCGCAAGTCTTAGCCTGCTGCTAGTCATGCTTTCTCTAGGTACAAGCTCAAAGCTGTGTACAAATACAATATAAAGTGAGATTTTTCAGTTGTCACCCACATCCACCCCCCCCCCCCCCCCCCCATGAAATCCCCAGGTTATTGGTTTGCGAGTCAGTTGTGGGTTCAATTTCAGAGAAGAGAAAAGCCGACTGCTGCGTTGCCATTTGTCTCTTTTGAATTAGTGGAGCCACAGAAGTCATGTAACCCATATCCACAATCCTCAACACCTCATAAGTTAGTCTGAAAGCTTCTTTATTCCAGTTTTTGCTAAAGTCACGTAATAGAATTATGATCTCTTGCAGAAAAAAATACTGTATTTTTTGTATCCATGGAATCTTGTTTTTGTCCTCAGGGAAGAGCAGAACAACCTGCAGAATCGAGATGACGTTATATCAAGTTTGAATATTTTACAAATTATATCACAAACCCCAATTCCAATGAATTTGGGGCATTGTATGAAAAACCAAAATATATAATAATTTGCAAATCCGTTTCAACCTATATTCAATTGAATACACAGCAAGATCTTAAATGTTCAACCTGTTTTTTTGTTTGCAAATAAAATGCTGGGAAAAAGTATTGCCCCCCCCCCCCACATACATTCTAATATTTTTGCATAATTTTGACACTTTAAAGTTTAAGATGATCAAACAAATGTAAATCATCAAATATAACCCAAGTGAACTGAAAATGCTGTTTTTAAAAGATTTCATTTAATAAGGAAAAAAAAAAACTATTCAAAGTTACCTGGCCTTGTGTGGAAAAAGTAATGGCTCCCTAAATCTAATAACTGGTTGGGCCATCCTCTGAAATAAAGCGTTTTCTATGACTGGCACTGAGTCTTTAATATCTCTGTGGAGATATTTTGGCCCACTCTTCCTTGCAGAATTGTTTGAATTCAGTAAAAATTGAGGGTTTTCGAGCATGAACGACCTTTTTAAGGTCATGCCACTGCATTTCGATCAGTCAAGTCTGGACTTTGACTAGGCCACTCAAATCATTTATTTTTTTAAAGCCATTCAGAAGTTGACTTGCTTGTTTGTTTTTGGATCATTATCCTGATGCAGAACCAAAGTGCGCTGCAGCTTGAACTGATGGCTGAACATTCTCCTTCAGGATTTTTCAATAAAGAGCAAAGTTCATGGTTCCATCAATCACAGCAAGTTGTCCAGGTCCTGAATGAAAAAGCAGCCCACCACCCTGTTGACTGTTGGTACGATGTTCTTTTTCTGAAATGCTGTGCTACATTTACTCCAGATGTAACAAGACATGCACCTTCTAAAGTCAACTTTCATCTCAGCAGTCCATATAATATTCTCACTAAAGTCTTTGGAATCTTTTTTTTTTTTTTTTTTTTTTGGGCAAAAGTAAGACGAGCCTTTGTTGTTTTTGGTCAACAGTGGTTTTTGCTTTGAACCTTTGCCATGGATGCCATTTTTGTCCAGTCTCTTCCCTATAGTTGAGTCATGAACCTTAACTGGGGCAAATGAGAACTCCAGTTCTTTAGATGTTGTCCTGAGTTCCTTTGTGGCCTCCTGGATGAGTTATTGCTGTTCTTTTGGGGTAATCTTTATAGGCCAGCTACTCTTAGGAAGTTTCACCACTGTTCCATGCTTTCTCCATGTGAGGATAATGGCTCTCCCTATGGTTCGCTGGAATCCTAAACCTTTAGAAATGGCTTTTGTAACCCTGTCCAGACTGATAGATGTCAATTACTTTATTTCTCAACTGTTCTGGAATTTCTTTGGATCGTGTCATTTTGTTGCAGCTTTTTATATCTTTTGTCTTGACTTGATATTGTTGGGACAGATTCTGTTTCAGTGATTTCTTGATTGAACAGGTCTGGAGGCAATCAGGCTTGGGTGTGATCAGTGAAAATTAACCAAAAATTGTGATTAGCTACAATTAATTCATGATTTAACAAGGTGGTAATTTTTCACACAGGGCCCAGGTAACTGAATATCGTATTTTCACGACCATAAGGCGCACTTTAAAATTTTCTCCAAAATGGACGGGGCGCCTTATAATGCGGCGCGCCTCGTGTGCACCGAGTTCCAACATCTATAAATGTTGTGTGATGAGCGCTCAGCTTGACTTTTTTTTTTTTTTTTGTGACTTTTTTTTGACCGCTTGACGGACTGGGACCATTTCCTGCAGACACGCTGCATATACAGAGGAAAAGCGGACGTGACACTTTTATGTTGAGAAATGTCACTCTTAAACTGTGGGACTATTTGTTCACGCATTTCACAATGTGGTTACCTCACCCCATCCTTGCTTGTGAACAACTGAGCCTTTCGGGGATGCTCCTTTTATACAAAATGACTCCTGTTTCCAGTTAACTTACCTGTGGAATGTTATGAAATTTTTTTTTATTCCTCGTCTTTTGTAGCCCCTGTCCCAACCTTTTTGGAAGATGTTTCAGGCATCAAATTCAAAATGAGAATATTTGCAAAAAACATTACTCAGTTTGAACATTAAATATCTTCTTTGTAGTCTGTATTCAATTGGATATGTTAAATGATTTGCAAATCATTGTACAGGAGGCCCTCGATTTACGAACGAGTTCCGTTCCTACGCTGGCGACGTAACACGATTTTCCGCCTAAGTTCTTGTTAACGTTTCAGCGTTAAAGTCGGCGAAATACTTCTGTTACGGGTATTGTCCCACGTGATTGTGACAGCAAGCTCAGTGTGTGTGCGTCGAAGTGTGAGTGAGACGGGACTGCAAAGGAGGAAGGAGTGCGCGCCGGTGCGAGTGAGTACAGTAGCAAGTGTAGTGACGGCGACCGGAGAAGAGTAGCGATTAGCGGAGGACCCCTCGAATGTGCAGAGGAGCTAATAAACCCATTAAAGCAGCAAATCGGTGCTTCGTGCCTTTATTGTTGCCGCCACCCAGCTCAGCTGTGCAACGAGAGAAGGGAGTTAATCCCTGCGTCTTCCAACCACGGTCAGGTGACCGTAGTAGGAAACACTTTGTATAAAGAAACTAAAATACATTAAAATAAAAAAATAAGATGCTGTACTTACCATTACTGCTGAGAGTGTGAAAAAAGGAGGGCGAAAAAGGCAAAGATACTCCCGTCGCACAAACACAGACAAGCACTATGCACTAGCTAAGCAGAAACACTATGGTGCTGGGACAAAATGGCGGACGAGGCACGGGCGTTGTAAAGTCGAAACGTCGTAGGCCTAGTGCGTCGTAACTCGAGGACTTCCTGTATTGTTTTACAAAACATCCCAACTTCATTGGAATTGGTTTGTAGATTCAAAATAGTCAAGTAAGGTTATCACAATGTGTCAAGTCATGTTTTTGTTTGTTCTTAAATGTACAGGTGACTTTGGAATGCCTGTAGTGTCTCCTCTCAGGAAACCTGCACCAAGTGGTACACCTAATCACTGCACTTCTCGACTTCCTCCCCAGCCTGTTCTTTCAGCAGTGAGCACATTGAGGGAATGTTTAAATCACAGCATTGTAATACATTATTAATTGTTTTTTTTTTTTGAAGGCTTTGGTAGATATTCCTTCAAGAAATCTTAGGGGTGTTTTTGACACTTTGAATGACTCTCATGATTTAGTGAATGACTCGAGAAGTGCAAGTCCTACTCCATCAATTAGCAACAGGTCAGTGGTTTTGTATTCTGCACACAGACGACCTAAAATTATTCCATGAATTTATTTTTAAAAGACAATTCCTGGTCTTTTCAGCTCTTTGTCAGGACGTCAACTCTGCAACGCAATTACCAAAACCGGTAAGACATGTAAGAAGAGAGCGCGGTTTGGTCAAGAATACTGCGGAATCCATGAAGGCAACCCCACCCCCTACTTTCACACTTGAAATGCACTGCCTTGCAAGACGTTACCTTTTTAAATTAGGATTTAGTTTTTACTTATTGCGTTTTTAATTACATTTCCCCATGGAGCCTTGAAATAAATAAAACCAAAACTTTCATTGTGTTTGAGTCAGATGTCACACTTTCCAAGTATAAAACATTTATGCACATAGCCAATTAATAGATTTTAGTTGACCAGGTCCTTTTATTATGTAAATGTGGTAGTGAACTCCTCAGAATAGGTGATCTGATCTTCACAGCATGATGTTGCACACTTGGGAAAGAAATTCATGGACTTTGTAAAATTCTTCTGGGCACCTTATCTGCAGCTGGGCAAGCACCATCACCTCTGGTCTCCATCCCACCAAAGTAACAGATTGTAGACCTGGATGTTTTTGTCCACACTTGACTGTTTTCACTTGCGAGCTGTGTCATAGTTTGCAACAAACCATTCACAGGTTTCCTTGAGAGCTGTAAGAGTATAAACGTCAACAGGCAGCCTTTGAAAAAATAAATAAATATATATATATATATAGACAAGAGTATCTAATAGTCCCACCTTGTTTGAAGGGTGTGAAGCGGAATTCTGGTAGATAACTGCACAGCTTTGCATTACTGGCTGTCTTTTTAAACTGCCCGTCTGATTTACTGTTATCATACTGCAGAGTGATGGTCAAGGAAATCACAGAAAATCTGTACGTTTGCGATTATTCTGGTATAAAAGAAATAAACACGTTTTATGAAATAGTATCTTGGTGGAAGAAACAGAGGAGCTTGGTCTGTAAAAACTTCACTAGGCTGCAAATAACCTTGACATTAACACTAATGACCTTTGATCTCTAAAGCTATTCAGTATGGAATTTCCACCGAGACTTTTACAGGACAGTTGTTACTCTTAAGTTGCAAAAGTGTGACCAACTCTGTTTTATATTTTTAGTTTGTGTAGGTTTAATGGTGGCGGCACAGTGGCCGACTGGTTAGAGCATCTATCTCACAGTTCTGAGGACCAGGGGTTCAATCCCCGGCCCCGCCTGTGTGGAGTTTGCATGTTCTCCCTGTGCCTGCGTGGGTTTTCTCCGGGCACGCCGGTTTCCTCCCACATCCCAAAAAACATGGATGGTAGGTAATTGACAACTCTAAATTGCCCGTAGGTGTGAATGTGAGTGCAAATGGTTGTTTGTTTATATGTGCCCCGCGATTGGCTGGCAACCAGTTCATGGGTTCACCTTCCCCTTCACCTCCTGCCCGATGATAGCTGGGATAGGCTCCAGCACGCCCGCGACCCTAGTGAGGAGAAGCGGCTCAAAAAATGGAATGATGGATGGAGGTTTAATGGTCAGGTGTTACAAAACATTTGTCCATACAGTGTAACTCAGTATTTATTTGTTGAAGAGTACTTAAAAAGATATTTCAAAAGCAAGGCTAGTGTCATAAGCTGCCCTGCAGTTCTCCTGTTGGAGCCTGGGTAGCGCTCTCTCGCTCTCTCTCCTCCCTCTTTCCAGCACCTGTCACCAATCGGCCCTCGTTACCACCTGTATTTAAGCCCGGCCTGATCCCGGAAATCCTTGCCACAGTATTGCAGCTTCTCCAGCGGTACAACGGCTCCCCAGTATCCACGTAAGCTACACAATTCCTTGTCTCCTTTCTGACCTCCGTGTCTCTCCTTGTCCTCAGTGTTTCCTCCGTGTTTCTCGCCAAGTGAATTCCTGCCACGCATTCCCTGCCTCCACAACCCGCCAGCGCACTTCAAGGACCATCTACATTTCCCTTTTTCAATAAACTGTTCATCACAACCTCTCAGCCTCCGCCTTCTCTTGGGTCCAGTCTTCATCCGTTCATGACAGACTACTCTGGCCAGCCATGGACCCAGCAGCCCCGGAGGCGCTAAAAAAGATGCACTCACCCTTCGAGGCGCCCACATAGGACACCACGACAAAACGCTTCAAGAAATTATGGAATCCATACACTCCCTCACTCAAGTCTCCCTCCTGTCTTCGAAAATACAATTCTACCTTCTTCCTGTAAGTACTCCTAACGAGCCCGCAGCCTCAGAGCCACCCCGCATCTCGTACAAAGAACCTCATGTCCCCCCCGTCCGACCCCTACTCCAGGGACCTTGGTGCATGTAGGCAGTTCCTTATTAATTGCTCACGAGTTTTCAATCTTCACCCGTACAGTTATCCCACCGAACAATCCAAGGTTGCATTTGTCACTAACCTCCTCCGCGGCAAAGCAGCCAAATGGTCCACCGCATTATGGCACAAGTCCTCCCCGGTACTCCAGTCATGCGATTTGTTTTCTGCTGAACTATTCGATCAACCCATTCAGGGCAGAGAAGCCACCCGTCGTCTCCTTACGCTCACTCAGGGCGCTTGTTCCGTAGCTGCATACTCCCATCGAATTTAGGATACTTGCTCATGAGATGACGCTGTGCTGAGGGGAATTTTTCTTAATGGCCTTTCGGAGCAACTTAAAGATGAACTTGCTGCTTGGGACGAGCCCTCATTTCTCGAGGATCTTATCACACTCACCATCCGCCGAGATAACAGACTACGAGAGAGAGGGTCCGAGTGTGTAAGATCACTCCCACCGTGAGCACCGCCGCCATCAGCATCTCATCCGCATTCTGCACCTCCGACTGCCCCATCGTCACCCCCCACTGCACCTGATGCACCCATACACACTGGTAACACCCGAATAGATCCCCTGGAACGTCAGCGTCGTGTCATTTAGCGGCTGTGCATTTATTGCGGTCAATCAGGTCATTTCATTGTAACTTCCCCCTTGCGACCCAAAAGACCAGGCTCGCCACGTACCGAGAGCGCCGCGGTGAGCCAAACCACCATTTCCTCTAGATATCCCTCCCGTATGACCGTCTCTACTTGCATTCTAGGTTCCGCTCACAACACACCCATAATGGCTCTTATTGATTCCGGTGCAGATGATAACTTTATTCATGAAGGATTAGCACATCATCTCCAACTCCCTCTCCAACCACTCACATCTCCCAAGAAAGTCACAGCCCTGGATGGGCGAGTTATCTCCCCTGTCACCCACCAAACAGTGCCATTCACCTTGCTTATTTCCAGAAATCACCGTGAGAACATCTTTTTGTTATCACATTCCCTGAGACCCCATTAGACCTCGGAATTCCCTGTCTCAGAAAACATAACCCCACCATAGACTGGACGCACTTATCTATCACCGGATAGATAACTCACTGCCACTCAAAACTACCTGCTCTCTGCTATACCGCCCTTTTGTAAACCACCACCATCTGCCACACCAGTTGACCTCTCCTGTGTCCCCAAAGAATATCATGATCTCTCTCCGGTGTTCAATTAAGACCTGGCCGTTTCTCTACCCCCCACTGTGCTTACGACTGTGCAATTATTCTTCTACCGTGGGCCCCTTTTCCCTACAGCCGCCTCTTCAACCTTTCCCGCCCTTAGAAAAAAAGCAGTGGAGGACTATATTCGTGACTCTCTGGCTTCTGGACTCATTCAACCTTCCTCATCTCCAGTTGGGGCTGGCTTCTTCTTTGTTGAGGAAAAAAGATACCACTGTCCGCCCCTACATAGACTGCTGTGGACTCAATGACATCACCGTTAAAAATAAATCATCACCACCCCTCATTGACCCCTCTGTGACACTCAGATATTCACCAAATTGGACCTACGAAATGCCTACCACCTCATCCGTATCTGGGAGGAGGATGAATGGAAAACTGCTTTCAATACCCCTCTCGGACACTTTGAATACGTGGTCATGCCGTTTGGATTAACCAACGCCCCCACAGCCTTCCAATCCTTCATCAATGACAGTCTTCGTGACATAAAAAAACGGTTTCTTTTTGTGTACTTGGACGACATTCTCATTTTCTCTTTCGCCCCTGAAGAACACCGCAGTCATGTACACGAAGTCCTCCAGTGCCTCCTTGAAAACCTCGTGTATGTCAAACCCAAAAAATGCGAATTCCACCTCTCTGCCGTACATTTTTTAGGCTACATCATTGCCAAAGGACAGTTGCAACCAGACCTTGCAAAGATCCAAGCAATCATTGACTGGCCCATTCCCACCACCTGGAAAGAACTCAGTTTGCTCGGATTCGCCAACTTCTACCACTGCTTCATCCGCAGTTACAGCAAGGTCGCAATTCCCCTCACATCCACCAGTTCTCCCTTTCAGTGGACCCCGGCAGCATCCCAAGCTTTCAGCCAACTCAAAACCCTGTTCACCAGTGCTCCCATCTTTCGTCACCCTGACGCCTCTCTCCAATTCGTGGTGGAGGTTGACGCCTCGGACACTGGGGCAGGGGCCGTCCTCTTGCAGCGGGACCCCACGTCCCAGAAACTTCATCACTATCCCTGTGCATTTTTTCCCCGTCGCCTGTCCCCTGCCGAGAGGAATTAGGACATTGGCAAAAGAGAGCTGTTAGCCATCGTATGGGCATTGGAAGAGTGGAGGCACTGGTTGGAGGGGACGGAAGTAACATTTATCATCTGGACTGATCACAACAACCTTTCCTACCTGCGTTCCGCTAAACGCCTTAACCCCTGACAAGCTCCCTGCGCCCTGTTCCTAAGCCGATTCAATTTCAGCATCTCCTTCCGACCTGGATCCCGCAAGAGCAAACCTGACGCCCTCTCCCGCATATACTCACCCCCCTCCAGCCCTGCAGAACCCGAGACTATCCTCGCTTCGTCGGTGCAGCCTCCCAAATTTAACCCATCCCGAGCCACCCATGGTCCAACATCGCTTTAGATTTCATCACCGGCCTGCCTCCTTCTGAATGGAACACTATCATTCTTAGTGTTGTCGATCGATTTTCGAAATATGTCCATTACATACCCCTTTCCAAACTACCCACTGCTTTTGAAACTACTAACCTCCTTGTTCATCATGTCTTCAAACTCCACGGTAACCCCATCGACATTGTCTCGGACCGAGGTCCCCAGTTCTCCTCCCTGGTTTGGAAATAATTCTGCAAAGAGGTGAGCACAGCAGCAGGCTTGTCCTCTGGGTACCATCCACAGACCAACGGCCAGACGGAGCGGGCAAATCAATCTCTAGAATCAGCCCTTCGCTGCGTTGTCGCACGCAACCCCACCTCCTGGAGCTCATTTCTGCCATGGACTGAATACACCCACAACTCCCTCACCGGCTTTGCCACCGGTATGTTTCCGTTCATGGCCTGCTACGGTTTCCAATCTCCATTATTTAAGGAACAGGAGCATGGGGTAGCGGTTCCCGCGGTGAGGGATCATCTGAAAAGGGTCCAGTCAGTGTGGAAGGACGTCAGGGCGGCCTTGTTCCGATCTGCAGAGAGGAATAAACAGCTCGTGGACCTTTGTTATTCCCCTGCACCTCAGTACAAGGTGGGTCAGTCCGTTTGGCTTTCTGCCCGTAACCTCCCGCTCCAAACAGAATCCCGCAAACTCACTCGTGCTTTATCGGTCCGTTTCCCATCATTAAAATAATCAATCCCACGTCTGTTCAACTTCAACTCCCCCAGTCTCTAAAAATGCATCCAACCTACCACGTGTCATTGCTCAAGCCTGTCTCCACCTGCGCTCTGAGCCCTCCAGCCGTACCCACTCTGTCCGTACACCCCCCCCCCCCCCCCCCCCCCCCCCCCCCGGTGTTATCGACAACCATCTGGCCTTCACGGGTTTGCGCATTCTCGATGTGAGGCCCAGGGGGAAGGGTTATCAGTACATGGTAGACTGGGAGGGGTATGGTACGGAGGAGCGTTCCTGGATTTTCTGGAAACTGATCCTCAACGACTCCTTTCTTTCTGACATTTATGCGGCTCACCCGGGGAAGCCAGGCAGGATGCCGGGAGGTTTCTGTTGAGAGGGGGCTACTGTCATGAGCTGCCCTGCAGTTCTACTGTTGGAGCCTGGGTGGCGCTTTGTGCCCTCTCGCTCTCTCCCCTCCACTCTCTTTCCAGCACCTTCCTGGGCCGCGCACTTGTCACCAATCAGCCCTCGTTACCACCTGCATTTATGCCTGCCTGATCCCGGAAATCCTTGCCACAGTATTGCAGCTTCTCCAGCGGTACAACAGCTCCCCAGTCTCCACGTAAGCTACACAATTCCTCGTCTCCTTTCTGACCTCCGTGTGTCTCCTTGTCCTTGGTGTTCCCTCCGTTTTCCTCGCCAAGTGAATTCCTACCGCCACGCCGCCAAGCCAGCCGCCTGCCCTCGTCACCGCCTGCACAACCAAATAGCGCACCTCAAGGACCATCTACATTTCCCTTTTTCAAGAAACTGTTAATCACAACCTCTCAGCCTCCACCTGCTCTTGGGTCCAGTCTCCAGCCGTTCATGACAGACTAGTACATTTATAGATTTCACGTAATGGCCTTATTGTAGAAGCATCAGGGTAATTATTTTTTCAGTAGCACTAAAACAAAAGGGGTATTGCAAACATAATTACTCAATTTACACACATCAACTTTAACACTAAAATATTGTGTATGAAATGCGAAATTTCTTTTAACGTGCTTTCACAACAGTGAAATGGTCTTCCCACCCCCCAAAAAAAAAAAAAAAAAAAAAAAAAAATCATTATGCTTACGACAGAGCGAGCTTGCAGTTAGCAGTAGGGTTAACGATGACATTACTAACACACAGAAGCAAAATGTGACAGCACTGGAAAAAAAACCCTGAAAAATATATAAGGAAACTTTAATACCAATAGTTCAGGATTCTTTTGTTTTTTCATAGATTAAACTAAAAATACTAAAAGGTTAAATGTTAGCTGTACGGATCTAGCATTGCAATTTTGTGATTTTACTCGTCAAAGATGTGTGCAACGTTGTTTTCGTGTTCCAACTAAAGATAACTGAGAATTATGCTCCTGTAAAAAAAGGAATGGTTATAATGCAGTATTTTACAGTTCCAAATACCTGTGACTTAAAATACAATCACTGTCATCAGTTATTATGCACACATTGTAAATGACAAACTCAAACAAAATATTCCAAAGAAATCTGAGGATGGTTTGTAAAATGATTAAAACAAGATTTGTAATGTATTTGATTTTTTTTTTTGCATTCAAACAAATGGAAAAACTTATGGTAAGATTTTTGTGGTCCTGCCCCTTTGACATTAAATTAGGCTTAATAGGGCCCCCGACCTACGGAGTCTGACATCCCTGATGTACAGATACCTGTTGCAGACTTAAAAATGTGCTATGACATCAGTTACAGTACCTTTGCATGTATTTTAGGATACAACCACTTCACCTTTAAAATCCAATGCTTGCACAACTGTGTCTGCTGCTTCTTTGATTGATACTTCATCTTCCTCACCAACTTAAGTCAACAGACAAAACAATTCAATTTCAGATGTTCTGAGTTCTCCTGTTTAACTGCATAGTACATGCATTAGGACTTACCAGAAAGGATGATGGGGTCAACCTCTGGATATTCCCTCAAAACCCAGAGGAAGAGACGAGCCAAATCCAAAGAGTAAATGAACTGCCTTTTGGGAGTGCCAGAGCCCCAGACCACCAAGGGCTTCCCCTCCTCTAACCATCATAACAACAGTGTAGATACATATTGTTAAGTACACAAACACCTGTTTGCATGGATCAGTCCCTGGCAACAGATGTACTAAACTAAATTGTAGGGGTGTTAAAAAGAGTGATGTAATTCTTGATCATTTAGGTATTTTGAACATTGCATGTCAGAAACCTTTGAAACCCTTAAGAATGGTTTTAATTTGTGGTAAAATGGCCTAAATAAGTCTATTTCGAATGTATACAGTATATCACATAAATCAAAAGAGCCTACAGCTTACTGGGACTTGTGAAAACGAGATCATAATCATAAGTAAAACTGAGGGTGCTTTCACACCTGAAGTTCGCTTTTCTCATCCGAATCATCGGTTGGTTTGTAAACAATTGCAACATCAGGAACATCCAGTCAACAGGTTTTTGCCTTTTAAAGTTTTTGTGAATTCCCAATGCATTTCTTTTTTTGTGTCATGAGGCATGGCTGTTCCTCAAGAGGAAACCATGTAAAAAGAATTCAACTTACACTCTCCTACAACCCCAATTCCAATGAAGTTGGGACGTTGTGTTAAACATAAATAAAAACAGAATACAATTACTTGCAAATCATGTTCAACCGATATTTAATTGAATACATTTACAATGTAATATTTAATGTTCAAACTGATAAACTATTGTTTTTAGCAAATTATTAACTTTGAATTTTATGGCTGCCTTCACACTCCAAAAAAGCTGGGACAGGTGGCAAAAAAGTTGAGGAATGCTCATCAAACACCTGTTTAGAACATCCCACAGTTGAACAGGCTAATTGGGAACAGGTGGGTGCCATGGTTGGGCATAAAAGGAGCTTCCCTGAATTGCTCAGTCATTCACAAGCAAAGATGGGGCGAGGTTCACCTCTTTGTGAACAAGTGCGTGAGAAAATAGTCGAACAGTTTAAGGACAATGTTCCTCAATGTACAATTGCAAGGAATTTAGGGATTTCATCATCTACGGTCCATATCATCATCAAAAGGTTCAGAGAGTCTGGAGAAATTACTGCATGTAAGCAGCAAGGCTGAAAACCAACATTGAATGCCCGTGACCTTCGATCCCTCAGGCGGCACTGCATCAAAAACCGACATCAATGTATAAAGTATATGGGCTTAGGAACACTTAAGAAAACCAATGTCAGTAAATACAGTTTGGCGCTACATCCATAAGTGCAACTTGGAAGTCTACTATGCAAAGCAAAAGCCATTTATCAACAACACCCAGAAACTGCGCCGGCTTCTCTGGGCCCAAGCTCATCGAATATGGACTGATGCAAAGTGGAAAAGTGTTCTGTGGTCCGACGAGTCCACATTTCACATTGTTTTTGGAAATTGTGGACGTTGTGTCCTCCAGGCCAAAGAGGAAAAGAACCATCTGGACTGTTATGGACACAAAGTTCAAAAGCTAGCATCTGTGATGGTATGGGGCTGTGTTAGTGCCAATGGCACGGGTAACTTACAAATCTGTGAAGGCACCGTTAATGCTGAAAGGTACATACAGGTTTTGGAGAAACATATGCTGCTATCCAAGCAACGTCTTTTTCATGGACGCCCCTGCTTATTTCAGCAAGACAATGCCGAACCGCATTCTGCACGTGTTACAACAGCGTGGCTTCGTAGTAAAAGAATGTGTGTACTTGACTGGCCTGCCTGCAGTCCAGACTTCTCTCCCATTGAAAATGTGTGGCGCATTATGAAGCGTAAAATGCGACAACAGAGAAGCTATACATCTAGCAAGAATGGGAGGGAATTCCACCTACAAAGCTTCAATAATTAGTGTCCTCAGTTCCCAAACGTTTATTGAATGTTGTTAAAAGAAAAGGTGATGTAACACAGTGGTAAACATGACCCTGTCCCAGCTTTTTTGGAACGTGTTGCACCCATAAAATTCCAATTTAATGATTATTTGCTAAAAACAAAGTTTATCAGTTTGAACATTAAATATCTTGTCTTTGTAGTGTATTCAATTAAATTTTGGTCGAACATGATTTGCAAATCATTGTATTCTGCTTAACAACGTCCCAACTTCATTGGAATTGGGGTTGTATATGAAACTCATAAATCAACTAAATATAAGTGAAATCAATATTTGGGGCCTTACCATCAAAAGGAATGTAGAACATACTCTGGATGTATCCTGCCGTGGCCAAGCAATAATAAAAATAATGGTTTTATGGTTTTCCGTGACTACAAAATTGCATGTTTAACAAAGAGTTCAGTGTCTATGAGTTGATTACAAACAGACAGAACCTTGGAATGTATATATATACAAAATTTTTACTTAATAAACTATTATTCTTTACAAAGGTTAGAAATGGTAAATTAGAGGGAAAATCCTTTCATTTCCTTTTCATAAACCCTTTTTAATTTAAAAGAATGTATGGGACAAATCTAGTTTGTAAGAGTCCAGTGGGTATGTAGGTATGGATACTCTGCGCAGTGAACTCCCATTATATTGCAGTTCATCTTTTGCACCCCCGCTATTTCGCGGATTTTGAAGTGATAATTTTTTATAGGTCTACAGTATACAGGTGGCTCTGAATTTTGTTTATATAGCATCAAATCACAACTGAAGTTATCTCAAGGCACTTTCGGATGGACCAGGTCTAGAAACACACTCCTCACACAAAAGACCAACTGAATTTAAGAGTTGCCCGCCTTCAGTGTAGTTGCAGTAACGGATGCTAAATTGCGTTAGCCTTTTTATGGCGTTTCGCATGATATATTAGGATTCTGGTGGTGGACTTTATATGGTTGGGATGAACATTTGTTTTAAATATACAATGCTTAATTATTTTTTGTTTTGTGTCACTTTTACTGTAAACAACTAGGATTTGACAAATAGCTTGAAGCAAGCACACGGTTCCTCTAATTTGGAGACCTGCGAGCAAGTCTTCATTTCATTCCCTCAAAGTGATGTTTTACGAGTCTGTGATAACAGGAGCAAAGGATGTGTGTTTTAATGAGTTTGTGTGTTTAAAGGGTGTAGGAGGGGTAAAATTACAAAAAAAGTGTTATTAAGTACCTCCTGTGATAAACTGGAGTTCACTGTACTGAAGATGAAACTTAAAATGTCCAAAAGCTGATGAATTTTCATGGCCAGAGAACATCCATGTATCCATTTTCTATACCGCCTGTCCTCATTTGGCCTGCAGGTGATCCCAACTATCCCAAGAGACTTAGGGCGAGAAGTCGTGTAGACCCTGGATTGGTCGCTGACCAATCGTAGGGCTACAGAAAAATCACAACTAAAATGATCTTATGAATGAACCTTACAATGACACACAAATTTGATTTAACAGGGCATAAGGATTGCAAAATTCTTATAGGACGTTACTGGCAGTCTACTAATAAGTCTGAAAGTTTTTACTCAGTCACATTATGACAAAATTTGCTGAAAAACTAGTAGTGACTGTATGGCAGTAGTTAAACAACAATGTGCATTTAGATTTTCTCAGAAGTATATTTGCGAAAGTGGCGGCATGGTGGTCAACTGGTTAGCACATCCGCTTCACAGTTCTGAGGACCTGGGTTCAAATTGCCTCAAATCTCGGCCCCGCCTGTGTAGAGTTTGTGTGCTCGCCCTGTGCCTGTGTGGGTTTTCTCCGGGTAATCCGGTTTCCTCCCACATCCCAAAAACATGTATCGTAGGTTAATTGAAGACTCTTAATTGCCCGTAGCTGTGAATATGAGTGTGAATGGTTGTTTGTCTATACAGCGGCTGAAATATTTAACACCATTTTTCTCGAATATATTTCCAAAGATGCTATTGACGTGAAAATTTCACCAGATGTTGGGAACAACCCAAGTTATCCATACATACAAAGAAAGTAAAACAAATAAAATCAGAAACTACATTGTGTGTAATAATGTGAAATGACACAGGGAAAAAGTATTGAACACGCCAACTGGAATTTAATACTTTGTACAAAAGCCTTTGTTTGCAATGACAGCTTCAAGAAGTCTCCTGTATGGAGAAACTAGCTGCATTGCTCTGTTGTGAATTTGACCCATTCCTCCACACAAGAAGTCTTCAAATCTTGAAGGTTCCGTGGGCTTCTTATATGGACCTAAAGTTTCAGTTCTTTCCATAGATTTTCGATTGGATTCAATCAGGAGTCAGGTGATTGGCTGGGCCATTCTAGCAGATTTATTTGTTTTCTTTGAAAGCAATTGAGAGTTTCCTTGGCAGTATGTTTTGGATCATTATTTTGCTGAAATGTCAACCCTCGTTTTATTTTAATCTTCCTCGTAGATGGCAGCAGATTTTTGTCAAGAATATCTCGGTACATTTACCCATTCATCCTTCCTTCAATAATGTGAAGTTTACCAGTACCATTTGCTGAAAAGCAGCCCCACACCATCATGTTCCCTCCTCCAAACTTCACTGTTGGTATGGTATTTTTAGGGTGATGTGGAGTTGTCATGGTCGGAACAAAGGACAGGACCCAAAATGCACGACTCAAATTCAATGGACAGTTTAAAAAAGAGTAGTTTAATAAACGGGGAGGAGTCAGTACACTAGGCTTACTATGAGTCAGTGACGTGGAAAAAAGGATTGCTGGAACGTGACAACAAGGTATAACGAACTGGCAACCTGAAAGAATGAGACACAAGATTAAATGCATAGGGTAATTAGGGTAAACGAGGCACAGGTGGGGAAGATGCTCTCAGGAGCAGGTGTGTACAAGGCAGGGGGAAGACAACAACCATAACACACACCCATGACAGTAGTGCCATTTCTCCTCCAAATGTGGTGTGCATTACGGCATCCAAACTACAATTTTGCTCTCATCTGAGCAAACTATATTCTCCTAGTATTTAACTGGCTTGTCAAAATGTTGTTCAGCAAACTTTAAATGAGCTTTTTTCTCAGCTATGGGGTCTTGCGTGGTGAGCGTGCATACAGGCCATAGGGGCGGAGTACATTACTCACTGTTTTCCTTGTGACAACAGTACCTGCTACTTCCAGGTCTTTGAAGCTCCCCACAGGTGGTCCTTGGCTCTTGGACAACTCTTTTGATTATTCTTTGCACTCCTCTGTCGGAAATCTTAGAGGAGGACCTGATCGAGGCAAATTTATGGTGGTATGATTGGCTTTCCACTTTCGTATTATGGCCCCAACCGTGCTCACTGGAACGTTCAGAAGCTTAGATATGCGCCTGTAACCCAGTGATTCCCAACCAGTGTGCCATGGAACATTAGTATGGCATGAGCACTCTTCAGGTGTGCTGTGAGAAATATTAAAATTTTACTTAATTGCTCAAAAAAATTATATTTACAATAAATAATGTATCTTTGTTCATCTATTTATGCTAGATTTTTCAATTGTAAAATATGTACCTTCGCTCCATGAAGGTTGGAAATCACTGCTGTAACCAATGCCATCGTTATGTTTTGCAACAATTAGTTTGCGATGGTCTTGAGACAGCTTTCTGTTCTTAACCATCATGAGATGTGTCTTGACTCACACCTTGGCAATGACACCTTTGTGTAGGCCATCAATTGGGACTGAACCAGCTGATATTCATTTGCACTGACAAGGGGCCGTCGGATTAGTGTTTGATTATTGAGAGATTTTAGGCATTTCCATGCCTTTTTGCGCCTCCCTTTCTTCATGTGTTCAATATTTTTACCTGTGTCATTTCATTTTTTTATAACACAATTTAATTTCTGTACTTGCTGTATGTGCCCTGCGATTGGCTGGTGACCAGTTCAGGGCGTACCCCGCCTCTCGCCCAGAGTTAACAGATCAAAACTATTATCCCAAATCATGGCAAGCTAAAAGTGGACGGTACTGCTTTGTGGAAATGTTGCTGTAAAAACAACAACAACATGAATTTCAGTGCAAGAGAAGTGCTAAACCCGTGCATCCTTTTTTACCTACAAAAAAAAAGATGTAACTTACTTTTGGCAATGTACGTTTTGTGAATTAGGCCTGGCACCACATGACCATCTTCAATACTGTAGTTGTCATGGGGACCAAACACATTTGTGGGGATCACCGCAGTGTAGCAGTGTCCATGCTGCTCGAAATAGGCCCTGTGCAACACCAGTGCAGTTTATTAGACAATGTAACAGTGTATAGTCCCCACTGAGCAATCATTGATTAGTAATGAAGAAAATTAGTTGGCAATTGCAAATTGCAGAAAGCTGGCTGAAAAAAACTTATCTAACCCTCAAAACCTGCAGGCACAAATTGTCTTTGATAGGATATCAGTAGGGCTTGGCTCAGACAATGTGAAATATACTTCTGATATTGAACTGCAACCTTATGAGCTCTGCCAAGAAATCTGCAATGGTGCAAAGTCATTGTCCTCTAGTCCAGTCACAGTTATGAAGTCAACAGTCGTGTAAACCTGATTATCCTACCTGTTATGAACATCTAACATTCTTTTTGCATAGGCGTAGCCGAAGTTGGATTCATGCGGTGGGCCGTTATGGATCTGTGGAAAAGATTTGTTGGGGAAAACAACACAAATTCAGGCGGAATTACACTGCATTGTTCCAGTGACAATTTAGATATGCATCATGGCAGCATAGATCGAAAAAACGATGGGATCACATATCAGATATCGGAATCTGACCTCTTTCAAATAAATGTGGATTATAATCTGATACATATTGTATATCTACCAATACCTGTGCAGTATAAATTACTGATTGGATAGACAACGGCTGTGAATCCAAACTACAGCTAAAGCATAGATAGACCACTAGTATGGTCTAAATATGGTAAATTAGAGGTAATAGCAAGGTTATCCTCATGGTCAGCCGAGGCTAATGAAAAGTGATGCAATTAATTATTATTTATGCTTTTTTGATTATTTATTTGTTGTCATTGCAGAGTGTTGATGCTTGTGGCGTTATTTATGTGCAATTTGGGCAAATGAGCATGCAGGCTATTCCATGTATTCAGGAAACACATTTGACATTTGAGATTGCTCATGTGATTTGAAACAAGATTTGCAACAATATAATCAATAAATGTGACTATTTTCCCAAATGATGTAATTATGTGCACCCAAAAAAATTTTTAAAGATGTAATTGTCATGATTTATAGCTTATAAGGCCACGGATATACTGGTTCGGCCCACTTCAGATCAAATTGGGGTGAATGTGGCCCGCGAACACCCCTGAGATACAGTATGTGTCACTTGAAAATTACATGAACGAAGTGTGTCAGAAAAGTACCTGAAGAGTTTTCCTGTTCAAAGTAATCCCCCTGGGGGTTTTACAGAAAGCAGGTTGAACACACTCATAATCTAAACCTGAGTTCTGAGTTGACTTCCTCTGAATTTGAAAACCGTAATCATTCGGGTCCAGAACAGCTCGAGATATTTCAGCAAGCAGGTTACGTGAAAACTTGGAGGAAGTTGACCCTGAGATGAGGAAAAGCCTGATCAATCCGTTTCAAATAGTTGGGTAAGAGGAATTCCGACTCATTCACCGCGGTAACAGACTGCGTGAACAGTATGCTCTATCCTGACGTTCGACGTCTCCTCCCACCTGAAGCAAACACTGCTTATCTGTTTCGCTGCAATCCTATCGATATTTAGGCAAAACTAAATTTAAAATTATATGATGATATTCCCAGACCAATTTCTGATCGAAAACTATTTATTTTTATATTCAGTCAACATGGCAGAATTGTGCCGACATCGGTACGAATTTTGTACATTCATGTGTCCGCCAATGAGAAAAGTCACCGTCGCAGCGAACTGTAACAATTTAAGAAAAACTATTTCACAGGATTGCAAGTGATTGATGTAGAAATCATTTATCAAAACATATTTGATGATTAATTAAATCATGATAGACATGCTGCGGCTCAGACTGGGACCAGTCTAATTCAGGAGCCCCGCTCAGTTGTTTTGAATGAAGCTGATTTTCCTTAAAATGGGATAAAATATACTTTTTGATTTTATCTATTTTGTAATCAATTATCTTATAATTGGTTGATTAAATATTAATACAATTAAATATATATACTTTTAACAAGGTTTTTATAATTAAGTTAATCTAGCTTAATTCTAAATAAAAGTTTTTTCTTTATTGCCAATAAAAAAGAAATTCCCAAAATAAATTTACATATACATTTGAAAATTTCAACAATTGCTTTAATAATTATCATTGAAATAATAAAAAAAAAAATTTGAATTGAGAATTATTTTATTGGTTAAAATGTGTTCATGTTTATTAATTTATATAATATATATATATATATATATATATATATATTATCTTCTTCTTTTCCTTTCGGTTTGTCCCGTTAAGGGTGGCAACAGCACGTCCTTTTCCTGCATCTTCCTCTCGAACACCAACTGCCATCATGTCTTCCCTCACGACATCCATCAACCTTCTCTTTTGTCTTCCTCTAGCTCCCTTGCCTGGCAGCTCCATCCTCATCATCCTTCTACCAATATACTCACTATTTCTCCTCTGGACGTGTCCAAACCATTGAAGTCTGCTCTCTCTAACTTTGCCTCCAAAACATCGATCCTTGGCTGTCCCTCTGATGAGCTAATTTCGAATTTTATCCAACCTGGTCACTCCAAGAGCGAACCTCAACATCTTCATTTCCGCCACCTCCAGCTCTGCTTCCTATTTTCTCTTCAGTACCACTGTCTCTAATCCGTATATCATGGCTGGCCTCACCACTGTTTAATAAACTTTGCCCTTCATCCGAGCAGAGACTCTTCTGTCACATAACACACCTGACACCTTCCTCCACCCATTCCAACCTGCTTGGACCCGTTACTTCACTTCCTGACCACACTCACCATATCTCTGGATGGTTGACCCCAAGTATTTCAAGTCATCCACCCTTGCTATCTCTTCTCCCTGTAGCCTCATTCTTCCCCCACCACCCCTCTCATTCATGCACATATATTCTGTTTTACTTCGGCTAATCTTCATTCCTCTTCTTTCCAGTGCATACCTCCATCTTTCTAACTGTTCCTCCAGCTGCTCCCTGCTTTCACTGCAGATCACAATGTATTCTGCAAACATCATGGTCCACGGGGATTCCAGTCTAACCTCATCTGTTAGCCTATCCATCACCACTGCAAAAAGGAAGGTGCTCAGGGCTGATCCCTGATGCAGTCCCACGTCCACCTTAAATTTGTCTGTCACACCTACAGCACATCTCACCGCTGTTCTGCTGCCCTCATTCATGTCCTGTATTATTCTAACATACTTCTCTGCCACTCAAGACTTCCGCATGCAGTACCACAGTTCCTCTCTGGGTACTCTGTCATAGGCTTTCTCTAGATCTACAAAGACACAATGTAGCTCCTTCTGACCTTCTCTGTACTTTTCCATCAACATCCTCAAGGCAAATAATGCATCTGTGGTATTCTTTTTAGGCATGAAACCATACTGTTGCTCGCAAATACTCACTTCTGTCCTGAGTTGACCCTCCACTACTCTTTCCCATAACTTAATTGTGTGGCTCATCAAATTTATTCCTCTATCGTTGCCACAGCTCTGCACATCACCTTTGTTCTTAAAAATGGGCACCAGTACACTTTTCCTCCATTCCTCAGGCATCTTCTCATGCACTAGAATTCTATTGAACAAGCTGGTCAAAAACTCCACAGCCCCCTCTCCTAGATGCTTCCATACCTCCACAGGAATGTCATCAGGACCAACTGCCTTTCCATTTTTCATCCTCTTTAATGCCTTTCTAACTTCCCCCTTACTAATCATTGCCACTTCCTGGTCCACCACACTTGCCTCTTCTACTCTCCCTTCTCTCTCATTTTCCTCATTCATCAACTCCTCGAAGTATTCTTTCCATCTAGCTAGCACACTGCTGGCACCAGTCAACATATTTCCATCACTATCCTTAATCACCCTAACCTGCTGCACATCCTTCCCATCTCTATCCCTCTGTCTGGCCAGCCTGTATAGATCTTTTTCTCCTTTTTTAGTATCCAACCTGCCATACATGTCATCATATGCCTCTTGTTTGGCCTTTGCCACCGCTACCTTTGCCCTGTGTCGCATCTCAATGTATTCCTTTCGTCTCTCCTCGGTCCTCTCAGTGTCCCACTTCTTCTTAGCTAACCTTTTTCCTTGTATGATTTCCTGTACTGTGAGGTTCCACCACCAAGTCTCCTTCTCTCCTTTCCTGCCAGAAGATACACAAAGTACTCTCCTGCCTGCCTCTCTGATCACCTTGGCTGCAGTAGTCCAGTCTTCCGGAAGCTCCTCCCGTCCACCGAGAGCCTGTCTCACCTCTTCCTGAAAAGCTGCACAACACTCGTCCTGTCTCAGCTTCCACCACATGGTTCTCTTCTCTGCCTTTGTCTTCCTAATTTTCCTCCCAACCACCAGAGTCATCTAACACACCACCATCCTATGCTGTCTAGCCACAGTCTCCCCTACCACTACCTTATAGTTGGTAACCTCCTTCAGATTACATCGTCTGCACAAGATGTAATCCACCTACGTGCTTCTACCTCCGCTCTTGTAGGTCACCCTATGTTCGTGCCTCTTCTGGAAAAAAAGTGTTCACTACAGCCAATTGCATCCTTGTTGCAAAGTCTACCACCATCTGTCCCTCCAAGTTCCTTTCCTGGATGCCGTACTTACCCATCACTTCTTCATCACCCCTATTACCTTCACCAACATGTCCATTACAATCTGCACCAATTACGACTCTCTCTCTGTCTGGGATGCTCAGAAGTACTTCGTCTAGCTCCTTCCAGAATTTCTCTTTCACCTCTAGGTCACATCCTACCTGTGGGGCATAGCCACTAATCACATTACACATAACACCCTCAATTTCAAATTTCAGCCTCATCACTCGATCTGATACTCTTTTCACCCCCAAGACATTCTTAGCCAACTCTTCTTTTAAAATAACCCCGACTCCCTTTCTCCTCCCATCTACACCATGGGAGATGGTTTAAACCCTGCCCCTAAGCTTCTAGCCTTACTGCCTTTCCACCTGGTCTCCTGGACACACAATATATCAACCTTTCTCCTTATCATCATGTCAACCAACTCCTGTCATAGTCCCAACATTCAAAGTCCCCACATTCAGTTCTAGGCTCTGTGTTTTCCTCTTCTCTTTCTGCCGAAGAACCCGCTTTCCACCTCTTCTTCTTCTTTGACTTCGACCCACAGTAGCTGAATTTCCAACGGCGCCGCGCAGGTTGACGGACGTTGTTAACCCGGGCCACGACCGATCCAGTATGGAATTCTTTGGATGAACGCTCATATTTGTTTGGCAAGGTTTTAAGCTGGATGCCCTTCCTGACGCAACCCTCTTCATTTATCCGGGCTTGGGACCGGCCTACAGTTTGTACTGACTTGTGCATTTTATATATATATATATATATATATATATATATATATATATATACATAAAATTGATCATCGTTGGTTGATTGATTTCCATCCATCCAATCCATTTTCTGGGCCACTTCTCCTCACTTGGGTCGCGGGCGTGCTGGAGCCTATCCCAGCTGTCATCGGGCAGGAGGCGGGGTACACCCTGAACTGGTTGCCAGCCAATCGCAGGGCACATACAAACAAACAACCATTCACACTCACAGTCACACCTACGGGCAATTTAGAGTCTCCAATTATGTTTTTTGGATGTGGGAGGAAACCGGAGTGCCCGGAGAAAACCCACACAGGCACGGGGAGAACATGCAAACTCCACACAGGCGGGGCCGGGGATTGAACCCGGGTCCTCAGAATTGTGCGGCTGACGTTCTAACCACCCCTCCTTGAGCCGTCACCTTGTCGTGGTGGAGGGGTTTGTGTGTCCCAGTGATCCTAGGAGCTAAATTGTCTGGGGCTTTATGCCCCTGGCAGGGTCACCCATGACAAACAGGTCCGAGGTGAGGGATCAGACAAAGCACGGCTCAAAGACCCCTAATGATGACGACAAACAATGGACTTCGTTTTCCCTTGCCCGGACGCGGGCCACCGGGCCCCCCCACTGGAGCCAGGCCTGGTGGTGGGGCTCGAAGGCGAGCGCCTGGTGGCCGGGCCTGCACTCATGGGGCCCGGCCGGGCACAGCCCGAAAGGGTAACGTGGGTCCCCCTTCCCATGGGCTCACCACCTGTGGGAGGGGCCATAGGGGTCGGGTGCAGTGTGAGCTGGGCGGTGGCCGAAGGCGGGGACCTTGGCGATCCGATCCCCGGCTACAGAAGCTGGCTCTAGGGACGTGGAATGTCACCTCTCTGGCAGGGAAGGAGCCCGAGCTGGTGTGTGAGGTCGAGAAGTTCCGACTCGATATAGTCGGACTCGCCTCCACACACACCTGGGGCTCTGGTACCAGTCCTCTCGAGAGGGGTTGGACTCTCTTCCACTCTGGAGTTGCCCATGGTGAGAGGCGCCGAGCAGGTGTGGGTATACTTATTGCCCCCCGGCTCGGCGCCGGTACGTTGGGGTTCACCCCGGTGGACGAGAGGGTAGCCTCCCTCCGCCTTCGGGTGGGGGGACGGGTCCTGACTGTTGTTTGTGCCTATGCACCAAACAGCAGTTCAGAGTACCCACCCTTTTTGGAGTCCTTGGAGGGGGTGCTGGAGAGCGCTCCCGCTGGGGACTCCATTGTTCTGTTGGGGGACTTCAATGCTCACGTGGGCAATGACAGTGAGACCTGGAAGGGCGCGATTGGGAGGAACGGCCCCCCCGATCAGAACCCAAGCGGTGTTCTGTTATTGGACTTCTGTGCTCGTCACGGATTGTCCATAACGAACACCATGTTCAAGCATAAGGGTGTCCACACGTGCACTTGGCACCAGGACACCCTAGGTCGCAGTTCGATGATCGACTTTGTGGTCGTGTCATCGGACTTGCGGCCGCATGTCTTGGACACTCGGGTGAAGAGAGGGGCGGAGCTGTCAACTGATCACCACCTGGTGGTGAGTTGGCTCCGATGGTGGGGGAAGATGCCGGTCCGACGTGGCAGGCCCAAACGTATTGTGAGGGTCTGCTGGGAACGTCTGGCAGAATCCCCTGTCAGAAGGAGTTTCAACTCCCACCTCCGACAGAACTTTGCTCATGTTCCGGGGGAGGCGGGGGACATCGAGTCCGAGTGGACCATGTTCCGCGCCTCCATTGCTGAGGCGGCCGACCGGAGCTGTGGCCGTAAGGTGGTCGGTGCCTGTCGTGGCGGCAATCCCCGAACACGTTGGTGGACACCAACGGTGAGGGATGCCGTCAAGCTGAAGAAGGAGTCCTATCGGGCCTTTTTGGCCTGTGGGACTCCTGAGGGAGCTGATGGGTACCGGCTGGCCAAGCGGAATGCAGCTCTGGTGGTCGCTGAAGCAAAAACCCGGGCATGGGAGGAGTTCGGTGAGGCCATGGAGAAAGACTTCCGGACGGCTTCGAGGAAATTCTGGTCCACCATCCGACGTCTCAGGAGAGGAAAGCAGTGCACCACCAACACTGTGTATAGTGGGGATGGGGCGCTGCTGACCTCGACTCGGGACGTTGTGAGTCGGTGGGGAGAATACTTCGAAGACCTCCTCAATTCCACCGACACGCCTTCCCATGGGGAAGCAGAGTGTGGGTTCTCTGAGGCGGGCTCTCCTATCTCTGGGTTTGAGGTCACCGAGGTAGTTAAAAAGCTCCTCGGTGGCAGGGCCCCGGGGGTGGATGAGATTCGCCCGGAGTTCCTAAAGGCTCTGGATGTTGTGGGGCTGTCCTGGTTGACACGCCTCTGCAACATCGCGTGGACATCGGGGACAGTGCCTCTGGATTGGCAGACTGGGGTGGTGGTCCCCCTTTTTAAGAAGGGGGACCGGAGGGTGTGTTCCAACTACAGGGGGATCACACTGCTCAGCCTCCCTGGTAAGGTCTATTCAGGGGTGCTGGAGAGGAGGGTCCGTCAGGAAGTCGAATCTCAGATTCAGGAGGAGCAGTGTGGTTTTCGTCCTGGCCGTGGAACAGGTTGTAAATTAAGTTCCTACCCTCACCTATGGTCACGAGAAGAAGAAGAAGAATCACCACCTTTGATTGTCATGAACATGCATGCATGCTTGCACACGAAATTTGTTCTCTGCATTTAACCCATCACGGTGAACACATACAAATGTTAGTGGAACACACTGGAGCAGGGGGCAGCTGAAGCACCCGGGGAGCATTTCGGGGTATCAGTGTCTTGCTCAAGGACACCACAGCCGTGAGGCCGGGGGATGTTGGCGGATGGTCCAGTTGGGGTCTTGAACCTCGGTCCCCCACGGTGGCAGACGATGATCTTAACCATTGGGCCACGGCTGCAAGCTGCAAGAAGCTCGGTCATCCGGGAGGGGCTCAGAGTAGAGCCACTGCTCCTCCGCATTGAGAGGACCCAGATGGGGTGGCTCGGGCCTCCGATTAGGATGCCTCCTGGACGCCTCCTTGGTGAGATGTTCTGGGCACCCCGGGCACAACCCAGGACACGCTGGAGAGACTACGTCTCTCGGCTGGCCTGGGAACGCCTCGGGATCCCCCCGGAAGAGCTGGATGAAGTGGCTGGGGAGAGGGTAGTCTGGGCGTCCCTGCTGAAGCTACTGCCCCCGCGACCCGACCCGGATAAGCGGTAGAGAATGGATGGATGGATGGACGTTCTAACCAGTCGGCCACCATACCGCCGGTTGATTGATTTATTTTACGTAAAATAAAATTTTTTATTATTATTATTTATTAAATAATTTTTGATACACTATTTCTTTTGACCTCTTCTACAAATGACCTGGGTCATGTGTCCATTTTAAAAATCCTTGAGCACACAAAAATGCAGTCTAATTGGAAGTTATTTTGGCTTCCAAAGGTGAGGTGGATGGGACAAGTGATGCATATCCCATCACTGCTCCCGCACACAATCTTTTTGTCTTGGCAGAGTACAAATCAAAGGTTTTATTTCCTGTATATACGCTACATTTGGGTCGAAAGATCAATAAGACAAATACGTAAATAAAATTGTGTTGACTAAAAACCTGTTGAATATTATTCGAGTATTTACTTTATTTAAAATGTCATCATGGCTGAGCAAAATACTGTATGCTTTGACTGATATTTTTATATTTCAATAAAATGCTTCCAAGTACACGTTTAGACGCTGGATTGCACACACGGTAAATGAAAATCAGATGTGATTCAAAATATATTCCTGTATGCTGCAACTTTAAATGTGTTTAAATGTTACGTCAGTGCATTCAAAGCACTGAAACTTCTGCATTCACTTGTGCATCATTTGGTTCTTTTTCCATCACTGCTACAGCAGTGTTCCTTTTTTTTTTCAGGAATATATTTTCATATCACATTAGCACCTCAAATCCCAAGAGATTAGCTCAAAGTGAGCGTACTTAGACTTTTCAGAGCAACTTTTCTGGACCTGAATGATCACAATTTTTGAGTTCGGGGTAAGTCAAGTCAGAAGTTGGGTTTCGATTAAACCTGCTTTTGAACCTGCTTGCTGGAATACCCCCGATCTGAATTAGTTCAATCGAGTCTGAGTAGCGCTCACCTGCGGCTAAGCCCCAATATCCCGAAAACATAAGAAAAGAAAGTTACTTCACACTTGGAGTTGGATGTGCTAATGCTAATGCTTTAAGTTCATTTTCTTCCTCATTAATGTACACACAACACCCCATATTGAGAGAAAAAAATTTAATTGTTGAAATTTTGCAGATTTATTCAAAAAGGAAAACTGGAATATCACACAGCCATAAGTATTCAGACCCTTTGCAGAGTATTTAGTAGAAGCACCCTTTTGAGCTAATACAGCCAGCCATGTGTCTTTTTGGGAATGACGCAACAAGTTTTTCACACCTGGATTTGGGGATCCTCTCCAGTTCTGTCAGGTTGGATGGTGAAGGTTGGTGGACAGCCATTTTCAGGTCTCTCCAGAGATGCTCAATTGGGTTTAAGTCAGGGCTCTGGTTGGGCCATTCGAGAACAGTCACAGATTTGTTCTGAAGCCACTCCTTTGTTATTTTAGCTGTGTGCTTAGGGTCATAGTCTTGTTGGAAGGTGAACCTTCGGCCCAGTCTGAGGTCCTGAGCACTCTGGAGAAGGTTTTCGTCCAGGATATCCCGGTACTTGGCCGCATTCATATTTCCTTTGATTGCAACCAGTCGTCCTGTCTCTGCAGCTAAAAAACACCCCACAGCATGATGCTGCCACCACCATGCTTCACTGTTGGGACTGTATTGGAGAGGTGATGAGCAGTGCCTGTTTTTCGCAACACATACCGCTTAGAATTAAAGCCAAAAAGTTATATATTGGTTTCATCAGACCAGTGAATCATTTCTCACAATCTGGGAGTCCTTCAGGTGTTTTTAAGGAAACTCCATGCGGGCGGCTTTCATGTGTCTTGCACTGAGGAGAGGCTTCCGTCGGGGCACTCTGCCATAAAGACCCAACTGGTGGAGGGGTGCCGTGATGGTTGACTTTCTAGAACTTTTCCCCCATCTCCCGACTGCATCTCTAGAGCTCAGCCACAGTGATCTTTGGGTTCTTCTTTACCTCTCTCACCAAGGCTCTTGTCCCCCGATTGCTCAGTTTGGCCAGACGGCCAGCTCCAGGAAGGGTTCTGGTCATCCCAAATGTCTTCCATTTAAGGATTATGGAGGCCACTGTGCTCTTAGGAACCTTAAGTGCAGCAGAAATGTTTATAACCTTGGCCACATCTGTGCCTTGCCACAATTCTGTCTCTGAGCTCTTTAGGCAGTTCCTTTGACCTCATGATTCTCATTTGCTCTGACATGCACTGTGAGCTGTAAGGTCTTATGTAGACAGGTGTTTGTCTTTCCTAATCAAGTCAAATCAGTATAATCAAATACAGCTGGACTCCAATGAAGGTGTAGAACCATCTCAAGGATGATCAGAAGAAATGGACAGCACTCGAGTTAAATATATGAGTGTCACAGCAAAGGGTTTGAATACTTATGGCTGTGTGATATTTCAGTTTTTCATTTTTAATAAATCTGCAAAGATTTAAACAATTCCATTTTTTTCTGTCTATATGAGGTGTTGTGTGTATAATAATTAGAGGAAAATGAACTTAAATTATTTTAGCAAATGGCTGCAATATAACAAGAGACATTTTCAGCAGGAGCAGTGATGGAAGCCAAAATGACATCTACTGTAATTAGGCCAGAGGTGAGCAAACTTTTGTACTCAAGGCCTACATTACATTTTAAAAATGGACAGATGGGCCAGGTCATTCGTAGATGAGGTGGAAAAAATAGTTGCGTATCAAAAAAGGTTTATATTAATAATAAAAACATTTTATTTACATCAATGAACCAATTATTTCACTAGATAAATGAATAGAAAATAAACGTAAGTTTATCATAATCAATGAAATATAATTTTATTTTAAATTTGTGATTCTAATTACATGAGAAATAATTAACCATTTTTTTATTTCGAAAATAATACATCATTAAATATATATGTTTTCCTTGCCCGGTTGGGGGGTTTACATCACGGGGTGTCACCGATCTTTGTCAACTGTGGGCCTGTGAAGCCCTTTGAGACTCTTTTGTGATTAAGGTTCATATAAATAAACGTGACATGACTTTTAAAATATCAAACCAATCATTTATTTAATAATAGAAATGAATACAACAAAAAAAGTATATTTAACACATTTTAGGAAAAAAACACTAAATTAATGCAACAAATATTACAGGACGATTGTAAATGTTCAGTGGACCAGATTAAGGAAGCCGTACATAGCTTTACCTTAACCCAAGAGAGTATGTATTTTACCTCCTGAAGATGAGACTGAAGGGAGAAACCCCCAGAAATAAACAAGAACTGAAAGAGGCTGCAGTAAAGGCCTGAAAAATCATTTCAAATGAAGAATGCAACAGTCTGGTGAAGTCAGTGGGTCACAGGCTTGATGCAGTTTTTGCAAGTAAGGGTTATGCCACCAAATATTACATGTTATTCACTTTAATTTAATAATGTTTGTTCTAATACCTTTGCTCACTTGTAAAGTGGGTGACTTCAAACAAAAGGTGCTCTGTCCTGAGTTGTTTAACACATCTAGATGTAAATATCATAAAATGAAAGCTGGAATTTTGAAGTTTGGTCTCATATTCATCTTTTGATCTGAAACACAAATGTCTTCAGTATACAACAACTTTTGTAACTCTTTCCAGACTGATAGATGTCAATTATTTTATTTCCCCACTTTTTCTGAAATTTATTTGGATCTGGAGGTAATCAGGCTTGGGATCAGTGAAAATTATATTGTATTATTGTGATGAGTTACAATTAATGAATGAACAAGGGGGGTAATTACTTTTTCACACAGGGCCAGGTAACTGAGTAATTTTTTTTCCTTCATAATTGAAATCACCATTTAAAAACATAATTTTAAGTTCACTTGGATTATATTTGTCTGATATTTACATTTGTTTGATGATCATAAACATTAAAGCAGGTGAAACTATGCAAAAATATAAGAATTTGAAAAGGGGGCCAATACCTTTTTCACAGCACTGTACATTAATCACTTGCAATCCTGTGGAGTTTTTGATTTTTCTTGTAAGTTTGTGCCCACGGAAGACCACAATTACAGTAACTGTGAGGGTCACTCACCGGCAGAAACACTTGCTTTTATGCATAATGCTCTGCATCGCCACACAAAACCTCTTCCATCCATTTTCTGTACCGCTTACACTCAAAAGGGTCATCTGTAAGATGGAGCACATACCAGCTGATTTTGAACTGTGAGGCGGATGTGCTAGCCACTCCTACTCTACAAACAAAACTCACTAGCGAGCAGGTTAGGTACACCACTGTTACTGTGGTGACTGACTTAAAATTTTACTTGCGCGGCTCTGTACACTGGATAATTCAGAATTTCCCCTCATAACAAGGTTAACTTCATCAGAGTTTTCACATAACCAACTTCCTGGAATACCCCCTTGGGGTCGAATGCACTTCTCCAGCCTTCTCTGCCACACCTTCACGCACTCCTGGAAGGATCCTCTGCAACTCTGTCATCACGGCTATCTTGATGTCGTCCATGTCTTCAAAACCTTGATGACCCTCTTGAGCTTGGACAAAATCACCAGAGCCAGGTCGGGCGACAGTGTTTGAGATGGGTGGGCATTCAGTTGGAGCAGGGGGAAGATTTTATAGCCCCAAAAATGCACACCCGCGCACGCACACACATATTCATTAAAGCTTTCTAAAATACATATTGTATGACACAGTGTCTTGTGCAGTCACACACAACATTAAAACAGGTACCATAATTTATTGTGTATAATGTGCATTATAGATGAGTATAGTGGAAAATGGAAAAAAAACTTTCCCATTTTATAAATGTATGCCGCCATCTAGAGGTTATGAAAAAGCTGTAGCCTACACTTTCATTCCAATATGACAGGTACGTATGACTGCATATATGTACAGTTGTGCTCATAAGTTTACATACCCTGGCAGAATTTCTAAAATATAGATATATTTTTAAATATGACTGAACGACAACCATCATTCATTCCTTTATGGTTATGTTTTGTTTAATTATAATGCTTTTCTGAAATGCTTGACCGTTTAACTTGAATACTATTAAATAAAATGTATTTCGCCTGGCCCTTCATATTCTTTTTAAAGAATTGTACACATCTTACAAATTCTGCTTGGGTAATAAAACATATGAGCACAACTGTGTGTTTTCTCATTTACTAAATAAAAGTAGTAAATAAAGAGCAAGTAAATAAAAATAAAGTATTATGTGTTCAAATAAAGTGCTTCACTTCAGAATAATTCTTTGAAAAAAACTAACAAAATACAGACAATACTTCATGTTTTGATCATATGGGTAGAAGCAAAATCATGCATTGTAAAAATGCATTATACCTAGGTGGAAGGGTTTTCCAGAATTTTTAGGTCAACTTTAGGGGTGCGTATTTCACATGGGTGCGCATTACAAACGAGAAATTACGGTATATGCCACAGCAGCCACACGCACACACACAACATTAAGAGTTATAAAACAAGTATTCGACGTGAGGCATAAGGTATAAATTAAACACATCGCTTTGCTTTAGAAGAACTGAGTCGGCATACTGGGCATTTTTCTATATGTGATGGGCTGGCAACGGTGTCCTTCCACTCACTTTTGGGTCACGTCTCTGAAACACCTGCTGAACCAACATGGGCCTTTTATTTTATGGAGTAATGTGCACCTGTGGTCTGAAAACGTGCTTCTCAAAGTGGAGAATGAACGCTTGCATAGGCTATTGCTGTGGAGGAGGAAATGTTGGACTAAGTTTGAAAGCAGTAAGCTTTCTGATGATAAGGTGTGATACGGTAAATTTGAGGGGGGGTGAGTACTCACTGTTGGGTGAGTAGGGAGGTTACTCCAGCAAGGTGATGTTCCTCTTGGCCAGGAACTGTCAGATGCTTAAGGCAGTGTGAGCAGGTGTCATGGTGAAGTGATCCTGCCACAAAGTCTCACCTCTTCTCATGCACTGAACGATGTTAATGCCGCAGGATCTTTTTGTTGTGACACCAGTCCTGCAGCTTTTCTGACACACCTTGTCAATAGCCATTGGGATATACGCAATACATCGGAATGGGGAACTGGGATGAGGTACATTGTTTTTTTCTATTTTCAAGTCTGATCATAAAAAGCAATTATGCCGTTTTCTGGCATTAATGTGACTTTGCAGTCAATTTTCCATTTCCCTGTTTCAGTGTGGTGCCTCAATGATAATGAAATCAGTTTTATAGCAAAACAATAAGTAGCTCTTTGTAGTAATTATGTGTGAGGCTAATTCTACCTGACTGACCTTCCAAAAAGCCCATTAATAATTGCTTAAATTCCGATTGAAAAGTTGGTTTGTAATGTAATCAAAACAACCATCATAAGACTATGTTGCGGTAAAAACTACAAAAGTGGAAGTAGTATACCACATATACACAAATGCCTCTTACCATAGTCTCGTTAATGGGATAGGTGGTCTTGTCCGGAAATATGCAGGTGGACAGACAGGAAACGACCTTAACTACACCAACTTCATGTGCGGCCTGCAGCACATTGTCATTGATATGGATGTTATTCCTCTGAAAAGAAGAGACACAACAGTAGCCAGAAGTGACAAATTTGATCATAAATGTGCAGAAACTACTGTCCATACTGTAAAAGTGCAGTTTCATGGATTTATACCCAAAAGTCCAGGTTACACTTCAAGTTCTTGAAAAGGCCGCCCACCATGGCAGCCAGGTGGATAACATGGGTTGGCTGGTGCTTCCTAAACACGTCCCGTGTCTCTTTCATGCTCCTAAAAGACCGGAAGATCAAGAATAAGGACAATTCAGAGCAACTTTGGGGTTGTGTTTTTCAGTCGTAACAATGCAAATATTATTTGAGTTAGTCTGTGCCCACATGAGGTTGGCATCTTTGGAGGAGAGGAAGATCCACTCTTCCCCTTCGTAGCCCCCCCTTTCCTCTTTGACCACATGTTGTATGGCCATCCCCACCAAGCCAGAGCCTCCAGTCACCAAAACCCTCATCTGACCACTGACAGCTCTACTGGACAAACACAAAACAGCACAATTAGCTATAAGGAGATGAAATACTTTTTAAAATCGCGTGATATCGGAAGAATTTAGTAGGCCGGGCATTGATTAACCAGTTGATGTTAGTCAATACCATGTCATGATTTTGAAATGCAGGGGGGATTTTAAGGACGACGAACGAAATGTAAATAATTCTAGCATATTTCAAAAAAAAAAGCAACCGAGTTTCTTCGAATGAATGAATTAAAACTTGAGCGATACAGTATTTAGGCAAATCGGCTTTACTGAAGTCTAACTTCACGTAAAGTAGATGTTAACTAGCATTTGGACATTTTAGGCAGCAGCTGATAGCATAGAATGTGTACCTCCGTGTAGAATCTCGTATCACTTCACCCCTCTTCTACAAGAACGTACTCAAAGACTAAATCTTCGAAATTATGGATAAAAACCAAAACACAACCGTCAGTCGAGCTCGGTGGTTTAACAACACGACAACCATAAAGCGTTGACATCATCCAAATCAACACTTCCGGTTCCGCTTTCAAAATAATAACATTGGAGTAATGGCGATAAGATTACAATACTTTGATAGTTTGGATTTTGATTCTTTAAACTTTACAAAAAGGTTACGGTACTGCATTTTTCATTGAAAAAAACAAGTTAAAGAGCGAACAATAAAGTATGTACAGTGTGGCGTGGGGAACCATTTAAGAAGCATTTTTCAATTCATAAATGAAACAAGCTATAGTTAGCTTATATATATATATATATATATATATATATATATATATATATATATATATATGTTACCAGAAAGGTAACGTTTTAAACAAATTGGAGCACACACTGCAAAAACTACTGTGGACAAGAGTGGGTGGATGGGGGGGGGGGGGGGGGGGGGAAACACTCTCCAGAAAGATTCCAAAGGTAAAATAGTAAAAATATACAAATAATAATAATAATAATTAGGACCATGTCATATTTCTCAAATATACGAAAACTAAATATTTGAATCACATACAGTAAGTATTCAAAATGTGTATATTAAAACATCTAAACAGATGTATTAAGATTACTTTTCAGCTACAACTCTATTGCGAATACTGTTGTATGATTTTCTTTTTCATTCATTCATCTTCCGTACTGCTTATCCTCACTAGGGTTGCGAGCGTGCTGGAGCCTAGCCCATGTGGGCGAGAGGCAGGGTACAGCCTGAACTGGTCACCAGCCAATCGCAGGGGACATAAACAAAAAAAACATTCGCACTCACATTCACACCTACGGGCAATTTAGAGTCTTCAATTAACTTACCATGCATGTAAGATGTGGGAGGAAGCCGGAGTACCCAGAGAAAACCCACACAGGCACGGGGAGAACATGCAAACTCCACACAGGAAAGGCCAGAACTGTGTGGCAGACGTGCTAACCAGTCCTTCACCGTGCTTCCTTATTTTCTTTTTATCACTTAAAATATATTGCTATATGACAAGCTGTACAGATATGGGAAGGATGTTTCAAATCTCTCTGACAGTCTTTTAAAACTGCTTGCCAACATTGTAAAGATGTTTTTGATACAGCTTTAGTATTAAACATCATTAGAGATGCAAGAGTGAGTATATTAAATGAGTAACTCACTTTAAAAACAACATACTCCATCCATCCATTTTCTATATTGCTTATCCTCTTTAGGGTCACGGAGGTGCTAGAACCTATCCCTGCTGACTTCGGTTGAAAAGGTAGGTTATACTGTTATACTCAAGACAATTGTGTTTTCAATTAACCTACAATGCACATTTTTGGAATGTGAGAGGAAACCGGAGTACCCTGAGAAAATCCACACAAGCACAGGGAGAACATGCAAACGCCAGGAAGGCCGGTGCCTGGATTCGAATCCAGGAACCTCTGAACTGTGAGGCAGATGTACTAACCAGTCACCAATTGTGTTAGAAAATGTAGTCAGAAAAACACACCATTGCATTTTTAAATTTTATTTTATTTGAGTTGTCTCTACTGAGGAGAGGAGAACCTCCCGAAGAAGAGGATAGAATTGGACTTATTGTGCCTGATAAAGAAGAGGAAGGGATGGTCTGCTGTGAAGTGTTCCTCCCTCAGCATACAGAAAGCTGCCATGCCAGCAGTGGCTGCAGCAGCCTCAGTGCCTTCCTCATTGACCTCTACAAAGGCCTTGTGGGCCACTGTGGATAGGGAAAGTCCTCCCTCGCCGTTCATTCCAGAAAGGTTGGCCTTCGCAGCACAAAACACATCTGTCATACCCAGTTCAGCCAAAGGTTCATTCAGCTCGTACTCTTCCTCCAGTTTGAACTTTGGCAGATGAACAAGAACTTCAGAGTGGATGTCCATGGTTTCTCTGTTGGTCCACTCATCTAGCTTCACATGTGTAAGCTCCTTCTCCAGCTATAAAATAAGAAAATAATACATACTTTACCTTGAGTTCAGATTCTGAAATACTGTAACACAGAAAAGGTGAAACCAACATACATCAGCATAACTAGTTAAAATGTGTTGTGTCAAAAAAGTATTGCCAGTAAATTTAGTGACATTCTGACCAACAAGCAGTCAGTAGTAAAATCAGCTAACAACCAAATTCATTACTATAGCCAATGTGGGTTAAGTGTCTTTCCCAGGGACACGACGACGACATGTGCTCGGCGGGGATACGAGCTGAAGACCTTCCAGTTGCAAGGCGTACACTTCCCCTCTGCAGCACACCGTCCCAATATATATAATATTTATATGATATATTATGTTTCAGTGGATATAAGGAGCCCTTCAAATGGCCATTTTTTTTGTGATATTCAAAAATGAGACTACGATAAACCATTTAAAAAATGTTTCCACCATTTTGTGACCTATAACCTGTACAATGGAATTAAATTTTTCCAAGTCTTATCTAGAGGAGAAGTAAAAATAAACAACTGAAATAATGTGGTTACAAGTGTGCAAACCCTCATATGACTGAGATGTACCTGTTTCTGAATTAACCAATCACATTCAAACAGGTTAAAGGGGTGTCAGCACAACAACAAACTTCAGAGGTTATAGAGCACAGCTGTCAAACTGGTGGCCTGTGAGAGTGTGCAGCGACTTTGTGTTTCTTGCTAAAATACCAAAATTCCAAATTGGCTTCACTTAAAAATATTGAGATATTGCAGGCATTTTCTTCTTACCAACCCCACTTTAAAAGGTTGGCGGCACGGTGAACGACTGGTTAGAGCGTCAGCCTCACAGTTTTGAGGACCCGGGTTCAATCCCCGGCCCCGCCTGTGTGGAGTTCGCATGTTCTCCCCGTGCCTGCGTGGGTTTTCTCCGGGCACTTCGGTTTCCTCCCACATCCCAAAAACACGCATTAATTGGAGACTCTAAATTTCCCATAGGTGTGACTGTGTGAATGGTTGTTTGTTTGTATGTGCCCTGCGATTGGCTGGCAACCAGTTCAGGGTGTACCCCGCCTCCTGCCCGATGAAAGCTGGGATAGGCTCTAGCACGCCCGCGACCCTAGTGAGGAGAAGCGGCTCAGAAAATGGATGGATGGATGGATGATAGCTGGGCTGCAGTACAGTGGTGGGTGCTGACATTATCCATAAATAAGCATCACAAATGTTACTGCTTGGAGGAAACAATACTGTTCACACTGCACTGTTACGCTTTGAGTAGTTAGCACTCACCATTGTCGATTTGACTTCAGAGGGCCAAAGTTTTAAATGCGCACACGCACGTACACACACACGCATGCACACACACACACACGTAATGTCTGAATTACTTCCCTGTATTTATTCATGGTATTTATTTATTGCATTAATTTATTGTATTTTTATTGTATTCAGTAGATTCTTTCATTGCATTCTAAAGCCTGACCAGGGACTAAGACTAAAGGCTTCTTTATACTTGCATGGGCGGCGACCGCACTGACATCACTGCGGCTATCCCACACGCAGATTTCCTTTATACTCAAGCGCAACCCACGCGAGTTGTTTTGAAAATGTGCTTCAGTTCTCCTCCAAGTCAAGGGTGTCGCTACGGCTGGTATTGGCTAGGGCACCACAGGGTGGAGTTTCCTCTGCATTTTATGGCCATTTCCGGGAGCCGTTTTTCCTTTCCTTTCCTTTCCTTTCCTTTCCTTTCCTTTCCTTTCCTTTCCTTTCCTTTCCTTTCCTTTCCTTTCCTTTCCTTTCCTTTCCTTTCCTTTCCTTTCCTTTCCTTTCCTTTCCTTTCCTTTCCTTTCCTTTCCTTTCCTTTCCTTTCCTTTCCTTTCCTTTCCTTTCCTTTCCTTTCCGGAACAAGGAACAAAGCAACAGCAATGGCGACCGTGGAAAAGTGTCTCCTAGAACAAATGGACCTAGATGACCAGATGATAAGTTTAATTATACTACAAAATCGATCAAGAAGGCGGTGGCGTAGGTGATATGTGGAACCAAGGGAAAGCTGAGTACGTCATCACAGCATGTGACTAAAACAGACCAATCACGAGAGATGATCTCCGCGGCATTCTGTGCTGTGTGCTGTGTGCGCGTCAAGTGCCGCACCGGGGCAGCGCAGCCCAATGCGTCGGTCATGTGACCAATGCGGGCGCTGTCGGCCGCGCGAGCACGGGAGTACAAAGAGGCCTTAATTGTACCTAGTGGGTGGGGTCCCAGTGCCCACCCCTCAGAACTGCCACTCTTTGTGAGAGCTACAAATTGGATGGAATTATGGAGGAAGTTACTGTTAGGTTGTGTACCTTCAGCAGTGGCTCAGTGCCGTCAATTGGCTCCTCTGGAAGTAGGATGATCATGCTGAGCTCATCGTCTATGTATGGCAGCTCCAGGATTTGCAGACCCAGCTCAGAGATGTAGTTGTAAGGCAGTTTCTTCATCAGATGCATCATATTCACCGTTTCCGTCACATTCTGACAAACATCAAGAGATAAGAGAACTTTACATGAAATCACCCGTTATGATGGACACATTTTTGAGTGTCTTCCCACCACATTCCCAACAAGTTTCTTAATTGAAGGCTCTAAGTTATCCCTAGGTGTGAATATGAGTGTGAATCGTTGCTTTTCGATATGTGCACTGCAATTGGCTGGTGACCAGTTCAGGGTGTACCCTGCCTCTCGCTCAAAGTCAGGTGGGATTGGCACCAGTTCACCGGAGACATTAGTGATGATAAGTGATCCAGACAACAGAAATGAGTTTGCACCTGGTTGACTTTAAATGGCATCTCTTTGGTGTTTGCTGGATCGAAGCGGTGTTTCCAGTTGCCTTTGAAGTAGATGGCATTGACCAAAGCCAATCTTGTCATATTGCTGACAGTTCCTGGTTTGAGAAGATCTTTAATCTTATCTGAGTGGAAAAACGCAAAACAAAGCAACACATAAATTTTACATTCATGACTTAGTACTGTATATGTACAGTATTCATTGTTTCAGAGGTCTTACTCTCTGTCTGCTGCTTCACCCAGCTGTTAATCTCTGCTCTGGAAGCCTCTGGAGCCCCGATGAAATCAACAGTTTGCAGATCTGCATTATAGTACTTCTGTGTGGTATCAAGGAATTGCTGCAAGGAAATAATGGCTCATAAATTTAGTGCATAACTTTTCTGCTTAAATAACTGCCAGAACCCCTCAAAAACTCACGGATTGGAAATGGGAAGTCGTTTCTCCATAAAGACGATTGGCCAGTTTCAGGATGTAAGAAGCAGAGGGTGAATTGACGTCTGCATTAAGAGCTTGGAACTCTGCATGGACACATTCACCTCCCCTAGGCCCTGTCATTTTAAATGACAGGGCCTAGGGGAGAGTTTTACAGCACAGACTTTTGTCTTGAATCAGAAACAATAAGAAAGTACTTAATTGAATGGAAGAACTGATGTTTACCTGTGCCATCTGTGCAGCAGTCTCTCCTTTGGCTCCCAGGTAGACCATTGCTAAGGCTGAGCTGATGCTCAGCGGAGAGACAAAGATGTTTCCGGTAGGGTTTCTTTGGCTAAGGGTGCGGAGGAGCTCCAGAGCAAAGGTTGTATTTGAGATGCTGAGGGTGGCCATTGTTGATGGTGAAGTATTTTTCTACAATGAACAAGAGCTGAAAACACTTCTGAATAAATGACTTTGATTTTGCACAAAATTAGATTGTCTGTTGTTGACATTGTTTCATTCAACATTCATTTTACTTAATTTATATGTCCATGTTGTCACACACCTCTAAGGCTAATAGTGAAGGGAAGCTATCAAGTTGTTATTGATTCATAATTTCTTTAAACCCAAAAAGTGCAAAACTTCGCTTAACAATTTAGGGGGTTAAAGTAAGTAACCTGTCATCTGAATACAGTATTAATATTTTTCAGCGTTCATAAACCAGTACTTCACTGAATTATATATAGTACTTACACAAATCAATGACAGTCAGTCAATACTAACTACAATTAAGGTGGCCAAGGAGTGTAACCACTCAAACAGAGATACAAAATTACAAAGAGCTAATGTAATAGGAAGGGTAGGTAGCGATAATAAATTATATATACATATAAAAGTATGTATCTTCATAGATACATTTAGTTTCATGTATAAAAACATAAAGATAAATATATCGAGAAAATATGAACATAATTATGATAAATTATAAAGTGTATTATTATGTTTGTGAGTGTGTGTTTATAAGTCTACATGTGTATGTATGTAAGTGTATTATAAAGTATTTTTAGATTGAAATATTTTATTGTAAAATCAATCAAATAATCATTTACTGTATATTAATTCATTTGTCTCTCTCCACTGACTCTCTCCCACCCTTATTCTCTCTCCCTCTCTCTCTCTCTCTCTCTCTCTCTCTCTCTCTCACGCTCTCTCTCTCTCTCTCACTATCTGTTTATATGCATGTACTGTATGTAGAAACAAACACTGTGGAGATACAACCCCGATTCCAATGAAGTTGGGACGTTGTGTTAAACAAATAAAAACAGAATACAATGATTTGCAAATCATGTTCAACCTATATTTAATTGAATACATTACAAAGACAAGATATTTAATGTTCAAACTGATCAACTTTATTGTTTTTAGCAAATAATCATTAACTTAGAATTTTATGGCTATAACACGTTCCAAAAAAGCTGGGACAGGTGGCAAAAAAGACTGAGAAAATTGAGGAATGCTCATCAAACAGCTTTTTGGAACATCCCAGAGGTGGGCAGGCTAATTGGGAACAGGTGGGTGCCATGATTGGGTATAAAAGAAGCCTCCCTGAATTGCTCAGTCATTGAGATGGGGCGAGGTTGACCTCTTTGTGAACAAGTCCGTGAGAAAATAGTCGAACAGTTTAAGGACAATGTTCCTCAACGTAGAATTGCAAGGAATTAAGGGATTTCATCATCTACGGTCCATAATATCATCAAAAGGTACAGAGAATCTGGAGAAATCACTGCATGTAAGCGGCAAGGCCGAAAACCAACATTGAATGCCCGTGACGTTCGATCCCTCAGGCGGCACTGCATCAAAAACTGACATCAATGTGTAAAGGATATCACCACATGGGCTCAGGAACACTTCAGAAAACCAATGTCAGCAAATACATTTCGGCGCTACATCCGTAAGTGCAACTTGAAACTCTACTATGCAAAGCAAAAGCCATTTATCAACAACACACCGAAACACCGCCAGCTTCTCTGTGCCCGGGCCCATCTTAGATGGATTAATGCAAAGTGGAAAAGTGTTCTGTGGTCCGACGAGACCACATTTCAAGTTTTTTTTTGAAATGGGCCAAAGAGGAAGAGAACCACCCGGACTGTTATGGACGCAAAGTTCAAAAGCCAGCATTTGTAATGGTATGGGGCTGTGTTAGTGCCAATGGCATGGGTAATTTACACATCTGTGAAGGCACCATTAATGCTGAAAGATACATACAGGTTTTGGAGAAACATATGCTGCCATCCAAGCAACGTCTTTTTCATGGATGCCCCTGCTTCTTTCAGCAAGACAATGCCAAACCACATTTTGCACGTGTTACAACAGCGTGGCTTCCTCGTAAAAGTGTACGGGTACAAGACTGGCCTGCCTGCAGTCCAGACTTGTCTCCCACTGAAAATCTGCGGCACATTATGAAGCGTAAAATACGACAACGGAAACCCCGGACTGTTGAACAGCTGCAGCTGTACATCAAGCAAGAATGGGAAAGAATTCCACCTACAAAGCTTCAACAATTAGTGTCCTCAGTTCCCAAACGTTTATTGAATGTTGTTAAAAGAAAAAGGTAACAGTGGTAAACATGACCCTGTCCCAGCTTTTTTAGAACGTGTTGCAGCCATAAAATTCTAAGTTGATGATTATTTGCTAAAAACAATAAAGTTGATCAGTTTGAACATTAAATATCTTGTCTTTGTATTGTCCATTCATCCATCCATTTTCTGAACCGCTTCTCCTCACTAGGGTCGCAGGCGTGCTGGAGCCTATCCCAGCTATCATCGGGCAGGAGGCAGGGTACACCCTGAACTGGTTGCCAGCCAATCGCAGGGCACATATAAAAAAACAAACAACCATTTGCACTCACATTCACACCTATGGGCAATTTAGAGTTGTCAATTAACCTAGCATGCATGTTTTTTGGATGTGGGAGGAAACCGGAGTGCCCGGAGAAAACCCACACAGGCACGGGGAGAACATGCAAACTCCACACAGGCGGGGCCAGGGATTGAACCCCGGACCTCAGAACTGTGAGGCAGACGCTCTAACCAGTCACCCACCGTGCCGCCATCTTTGTATTGTATTTAATTAAATATAGGTTGAACATGATTAGCAAATCTTATTCTGTTTTTATTTATGTTTAACACAACGTCCCAACTTTATAGGAATTGGGTTGTAGTACAGAATACAGTTTATTTCCATTTGTACAAATTAAAAACAGGTACATTGAAATTGTTGTACGTGTCCCTGAGTAAGTGGTAGTACTTGTAAACAAATTGGATACAATTGGATTACAAATTCTGATACTAGTTCTCTGACTGTAATGGCTATTTATAACACTACTACTACTACTACTACTACTACTATTACTGCTTATACTGTTCAACTATGTTTCAGTTACTATTCATCTTCTGGTATTTGCTTGTCCAGCTGCAAGTTGACATTAGTGTTTTGCTCATAGTCAAGTACTGTACTTAGTGATGCTCTCATAGAGTGAAGCTCTCAACAAGATTTAATAATGAAAAAAGAGCCAAAAACTACTATTATCTACAGTATGAACGGTTATTCCCAGTTCCATGGTTGTGATTGCACAATGTCAGTATCTTGTTTCTTGCACTGTCCACAAACATGGAATGCACTGACACCTTGCCCCCACCAGCTTAGCATCGCCGTAGGCACGAAGCACAAATGGGAGTTTCGTATCCACCTATTCTTCATATCTATGTGGAAAATTATCTGCCAACAAATGTCAAATGGAGACAAACATACAGTATTTATTATTTAACGTTCATGTTTTGGTCAGCTAATTATAAGGTATATGTTCTCTGAGCTGAATCTGATTGATGTATGCAGGCCAAAGTTGAATCGCTTAATTAGCCATTAAAATATATTGTAATTTGATTTAAATGAATCAGAATCAGAATGTGTATTGCTTTGCGCTTTGTGGAAACATGCTTTACCTCGGTATCAATCTATCCAAATATTAGCCACAGTACACCATTTTGTTGGTTGACTGACAAAGCTGTTCTCCATGAAACAATATTGTACACTCTGATAGAAGGCAATATGGATCGATTTACAACCTTAAATATATGAACAATAGGTAGCTACAACACTCCCATTTGAGCTGCGTGCCTACAGCAATGTAAAGCTATTGGGAGCAAAGCGTTGGCGGATTCCAGGTTTGTGAGCAGCACAAAAACCCAAATAACAAGGCCGGAATTGTGCTACATACAGTTGCACAAAATGTGGGACAATCACAACAAGGGAACTGGGAATAACCTTTCACAGACAAAAATATTTTTGGAGTTATTCTTTCAAATGTTCTGTTTTGATATTACACACTTTGGCATTGACAAAAAAAGTAACCTAATGAAAATGAATTGAGAAATTAGCAAATTATGACTTATTTTCAATGTTCGTGCATTGCCTTTGATGGGAATGTGGCCCCCACCAACATGGCCACTATGTAGGCATATAGGTTATCAAGGCTGCTGCAGCTCACTGGTGTATCTAGTTTTCTTGTTATATCTGTTTTACAACAAATTAGGACATTAGATTTACACAGCGTCATACAACCACTTCCTGTATCGACACTTTCACTCAGATTCACTCTTTGTAAATTTGTTTTATAGGTTTGTAAAAATTTGAAAAAACTCAATTTTGTACATAAATACCACATTAATTTCATAATGGCAGAGAGACAAGATGAAAAGAGAATGGGTTTTCAAGTAAAGTACAGGATTATACATACATTTCATATTTTACTTTAGCCAATAGAGGGATGTCCAAAATTGTTTCTCCAAGGGCCACACACAGTAAAAATCGAAAGATGCAAGGGCCACTTTGAAATTCTTCAACTTTAATTTATTAAACACGCTAAAATTAATCAGTCAAGCGAATAAGTTGTTTAAATATTGCAGCTATTTTCAAAAATTGTTACATCACAGCTTTCTGTTGAAGGCGATAAAACAAATAGTTTAGGATTTTTCAAGATTTTGGAGTAGTCACCAGCCCTGTATCCATGTAGATTAGAATCGCCCCTGCACTGAACAGCAGCCGAATCCCATGTCCCCATTTAAAACCAAAGCAAGAACAATCTTTGGTAAACTATCCATTTTTAAAGCAGTTACTTGAGGATCATTAATGTAATATGCTCAAAAATCAGACCTCGACACGGAGCAGAAAGTAGAAGAAACCATTTATGTTTTGCATAATGAACTATCCTACCGGTATATAAAATCTATTTATTAGTAGTATTTGTAGTCCCCACAACCATAACCCCCCTTCCCTCCCGTGGGTTTAATCAAAAGGGTGATCGTTTCCAGTAAAACAATACAAAGTTGCTGCAATGAGTGGCAGATGAGATCTGGAAACATGAAATGGATGGGGAGGCAGAAGGACAAGCAAGTAACCATTACAAAGATTGTGGTTGTTGACTGACCAAAATAATTTCTCCTATGTGTTTCAAGTACTAGTAGGCTATCGCATGTAGTATAATTAACATGGAAATGAGGCACACTACAACAGTTAACGATGGTGTGTATGTTGAACACACAACACTGTCAACTTCTGTATTGTACTATTGCCTTTTTAGTTTGGATCGTCACGTTACCTGGTCGTCCCCCTGTGTCCAACCACTGCCGCTGCAGTCACTACGCGTGTGGAAAATAGTAAGTGCAAGGTAAAAGCAGACAAAGCTCCACCGAAATCCCCCAAACGGATCCAATCTGTCCAGAGGTGGGCTTGTGAATTAAATTCACACTCCCGCGCCGTGGCTCATTTATATACAAAGTGTGTTTGGACTGCAGCATGTGGGTGGAACGCGTGACTGGGCGATAAGTCACTGTGCAACAATACAAGGCATTATATAGGAACAAAGTCAACAGTGAGGTCAAACGACATTGCTGTTCGTTCCACGTAAGATAAGAGCAATAAGATTTGTCAGCCCTAACGACAACGCTGCTTTTCCAGACAAACACACCCACTGACAGTTCTTATTGAATAATAATACATCCCTTCAAAAGTTATTTTAAGACAAAGTCAGTGATATTTTGTAGAAAATGTATCTCCCTACATTTAGACAGGTACTCACACGCTCTACTTATAAGTAGAAGTGTAAAATTGAATTAAGTCCAGACTTTGAAATGTACTTAACATAAGTAAAAATTAAATTTTACTATCAATTATGGACAACACCCATTTTGTGTCGATACTCTTATTAACTTGCATAGTGCTCTAACAGAAAAGAGGAAAAAAAAGGCTAGATAGCATTGGCTCAGTTGTTCCCCTTTGCTAACAAAGTAAAAATGAAAAACAAAAAAAATGCTGAACGAGCTAATAAAAACGAAAATACATTTTACTTTTATGTGTTTTTTGAACAAGGATGGGGACTATCTTGCGTCTCTGAATCTGTTGTGTCATCGTGATTAATACTCCTTGGTTTACGTTACTCCAAGGTGCTGCTGTCCCTGTTATTACCTCCTCTTTATAAGTCCCCAAGATCTCAATCAATCAAGATCTAAACCGCAGTTCACTGTACCTCTTGGTGGTTTTTTTTTTTAATGTTGTGTCATCATCAGCCGAGTTTGAAAAAATAACAATCCCATTTTGACAAAGTAAGAAGTAGAAAGCATTGCTATCTGTTTTCAAATGTAGGGCATAAAAGTAGGCGGCACGGTGGACGACTGGTTAGAGCGTCAGCCTCACAGTTCTGAGGACCTGGGTTCAATCCCCGGTCCCGCCTGTGTGGAGTTTGCATTACAGTCAGAGAACTAGTATCAGAATTTGTAATCCAATTGTATCCAATTTGTTTACAAGTACTACCACTTACTCAGGGACACGTACAACAATTTCAATGTACCTGTTTTTAATTTGTACAAATGGAAATAAACTGTATTCTGTACTACAACCCAATTCCTATAAAGTTGGGACGTTGTGTTAAACATAAATAAAAACAGAATACGATTTGCTAATCATGTTCAACCTATATTTAATTAAATACAATACAAAGATGGCGGCACGGTGGGTGACTGGTTAGAGCGTCTGCCTCACAGTTCTGAGGTCCGGGGTTCAATCCCCGGCCCCGCCTGTGTGGAGTTTGCATGTTCTCCCCGTGCCTGCGTGGGTTTTCTCCGGGCACTCCGGTTTCCTCCCACATCCCAAAAACATGCATTAATTGGAGACTCTAAATTGCCCGTAGGTGTGAATGTGAGTGCGGATGGTTGTTTGTTTCTATGTGCCCTGTGATTGGCTGGCAACCAGTTCAGGGTGTACCCCGCCTCCTGCCCGATGACAGCTGGGATAGGCTCCAGCACACAAGCGGCTCAGAAAATGGATGGATGGATGGAGTAAAAGTCAGCCATCAGAAATATACAAAAGGAGTCAAAAAGTAATGAGCCAAATTTAATTTTACGTAATAATAATTGAAATTTGTCATGTTTGGAAACATGTATTCAGTGTGATTTACGATAGAGATTCCAGCTTGTCTCACTCATCCTGCAGACTTACAGCATAGCCTTGGTAACCATGATAAACATTTCTGGTTTATGGCAACCTTTGGACCTCAGACATCTGTTACATAACCAGCATCATGTAACGTGACTCACAAAGTCATGGGAGAAATTTGCCTTGAAAGCTCTCCAAGAAGTACTCTCAGAAAGGTATTGAACACATACTGTATGGGCTTCTTCGGTTTATTGATTAATGTTATTTTTTATAAAATAACATTCGTGTGAATTGTGTTCATTAACATTTGTGTTAATTGCTCTGCATTCACACAATTATCTTGGTTAGATAGAGGAATAGTAATGGCTTGAGCTAAGAATGTATTATAGAGATCCCGTTATCTGTCTCACACATTAATTGTGTCACATCTAACTGATTTGAGAAAGTAAGTCTTTTCAAAAGTTAAATCCCTTTCATGTATTTCTGAATATTGCTCACAAATTACTAGAAAGAGTCATTTAAACAATTGTTTGATTCCACCATTTTATGCATTCTCTTCAATTCTTCTGGGATGTTTTATAAACAGCTTGAATTAGGTCAAAAAGCTGTATGTGAAATTATAAATAAAAAAGTGAAACAAAATATAATGAAATCAGTGTATCAAATTAAACTGGAACCTTTTATGCAGTTTGTGCATGACAAAACTATTGCAATGGTGCCACATACAGTATTTCTACATAAAGTGCTTATTAAACAACAAAAGCCAGAAATAAGTTATTAACAGTAGTATACTCATGTTTACGTTAAAGGAATTGACAGAAAGGCTAAGGAGGAAACAGGAAATTGTAATCTTCACTTTTACAGGATGCTGGAATTTTATTTCATTCTTATGGGATAGCATTACATCGGTATTTGCTTTGTGTAAAAAAAAACAAAGCGGCATATGTAGTGTGATGTACAACCCCAATTCCACTGAAGTTGGGATGTTGTGTTAAACATAAATAAAAACAGAATACAATGATTTGCAAATCATGTTCAACCTATATTTAATTTAATACACTACAAAGACAATATATTTAATGTTCAAACTGATAAACTTTATTGTTTTTAGCAAATAATCCTTAACTTAGAATTTTATGGCTGCAACACGTTCCAAAAAAGCTGGGACAGGGTCATGTTTACCACTGTGTTACATCACCTTTTCTTTTAACATTCAATAAACGTTTGGGAACTGAGGACACTAATTGTTGAAGCTTTGTAGGTGGAATTCTTTCCCATTCTTGCTTGATGTACAGCTTCAGCTGTTCAACAGTCCGGGGTCTCCGTTGTCGTATTTTACGCTTCATAATGCGCCACACATTTTCAATGGGAGACAGGTCTGGACTGCAGGCAGGCCAGTCTTGTACCCACACTCTTTTACTACGAAGCCACGCTGTTGTAACACGTGCAGAATGTGGTTTGACATTGTCTTACTGAAATAAGCAGCGGCGTCCATGAAAAAGACATTGCTTGGATGGCAGCATATGTTTCTCCAAAACCTGTATGTACACAGATGTGTAAGTTACCCATGCCATTGGCACTAACACAGCCCCATACCATCACAGATGCTGGCTTTTGAACTTTGCGTCCATAACGGTCCGGAGGGTTCTTTTCCTCTTTGGCCCGGAGGACACGACGTCCACAGTTTCCCAAAACAATTTGAAATGTGGACTTGTCGGACCACAGAACTTTGCATCAGTCCATCTTGAGCTCGGGCCCAGAGAAGCCGGCGACATTTTTGTGTGTTGTTGATAAATGGCTTTTGCTTTGCATAGTAGAGTTTCAAGTTGCACTTACGGATGTAGCGCCGAACTGTATTTGCTGACATTGGTTTTCTGAAGTGTTCCTGAGCCCATCTGTTGATATCTTTTACACATTGATGTCGGTTTTTGATGCAGTGGCGACTGAGGGGTGGAAGGTCACGGGCATTCAATGTTGGTTTTCGGCAATCAAAGCAGTGATTTCTCCAGATTCTCTGAACCTTTTGATGATATTATGGACCATTGATGATAAAATCCCTAAATTCCTTGCAATTGTACATTGAGAAACATTGTCCTTAAACTGTTCGACTATTTTCTCACGCACTTTTTCACAAAGAGGTGAACCTCGCCCCATCTTTGCTTGTGAATGACTGAGCAATTCAGGGAAGCTCCTTTCATACCCAATCATGGCACCCACCTGTTCCCAATTAGCCTGTTCACCTGTGGGATGTTCCAAACAGGTGTTTGATGAGCATTCCTCAACTTTCTCAGTCTTTTTTGCCACCTGTCCCAGCTTTTTTTGAACGTGTTGCAGCCATAAAATTCTAATTTAATGAGTATTTGCTAAAAACAATAAAGTTGATCAATTTGAACATTAAATATCTTGTCTTTGTAGTGTATTCCCTTAAATATAGGTTGAACATGATTTGCAAATCATTGTATTCTGTTTTTATTTATGTTAAACACAATGTCCCAACTTCATTGGAATTGGGGTTGTAGTACAACAGCATTGTCCAACAGTCTGCCTGCTCAGCCACAATTCTGGGATGCTCTATCTATCAACGTGTTGTTGTCGGTTCTGGTCTCCTTGAAGTGACCACTGAGCCCTTGGCCCTGGTGCTGCTGAAAAAAATCTTGCTGGCCATCTCCATTTCTTGCATTCATGGGGGAGAGGGGGGGCAGCGTTGATGATGGAGGGCCCTAAGCAGGCACTTAGTTGACTTGTGCGTCAAACCTATTCTGGGTGTCTGATAACAGGTCTCGCTCTCTCCTCGAGTTGATTTGGTTCCCAACACAAACATAATACTCGTTGGATAGCACGTTGTGTCAAGGGAGGGTGGCACTTAGCATGCTGGCAACACATGGACCAACACCATAGCCGCACAACATCACACCGCAGCATTTCAGATGAGGACAAAAACACGAAATGTGGTACAGCCCAGCAGCCTATATTTTTATTATGTGACGAATATTGGTTGTTCTACAGTCCTTTACTGATGAAACTGAACACAAAATAAACACCTGTGTACTCTTGGCACCTTGCTCACACTTGACATTTTCCTTCTCGTCATAGATATGTATTTTGAAACCAAACTCAGTACATCCATAATTGTGGAATTAGTTACTGCTTGACGCGAAGATCACAGATCAGTTCTTCACCAAATTTTGAGTAAAACGATTACAGGCTGCCTTTCTTTTTTTGAATTAATTATTTACCGGTCTTGGCATCAACTCGAAGAATAAGGTTGAAGACTTTAATTATAAAACCCATAATTTAAGATAACAGTACAGTACACTATTTATGAAATCTAAGATCCTAGCAGACTGCTACCAGTGTCATGAACATGGTTAGGGCGACGGCGAGGAACGCAAGGCAAGAACATGGTGGACCCAATTGCAGGGAAGCAGGGAGGCAAGGCAGGAGTGCGGGAATCTCAAAATAATAATATTTAATCACAATGATAAAACAACTGGCGACTATGACAAAAACAACTGGCGACTATGACAAAAACAACTGGCGACTATGACATGGCAAGACATGTGACAACGACAATGAACCGACAAGGACTGAAAGAACCCAGGGAACTAAATACAAACAAATTGACGAGACAACGAGGAACACCTGGACAAGACACGAGTGGCTGGAGAGAGGTGATTGGTCGACACAAAATAGACGAGAACAGGTGAACACAACAACCTAATGAGCACACGACAAACATGGAACACAGGAAAACATGGAACAAAACTAAACACAACCCAAACCAAAACACAGACCATGACAACCAGCTCTTGTCCCACCATAATCATTAACAAATCCTGTTTCCCTGCTTGATCAATAATAGTTCCAATAATGTACTTTTAGTTGATGCAATCCTATTTACCATTTATGTTTGTTACCATGTTTTCGCTAACCTATAGTAGAACGGTAGCACACTAATAGTAGTTTTCAGAATGTTCACTATGTTACGGTTGACAGGAAGAGGGTGGCTCCCTTATCTACTTCTTTATGAGTGTGAGATAACAGTCTACCATGTTGGCACCAGCAACTGCGGAGTACAACTGGGTTGCAGTCTGGTTGTGTTTGCTTGTGTGATAATTTGCCTTTTTCTTTTTTTTTTTTAACTTACTTTGCCTTTGTCATGCAGACACATGCGCCTGCAAACAGTTTTATATTCAGAAACAGTGGTTTACCGTATGTGATCTGATTCTCCTGGCGCCCAAATTACTAAACAAATAAAAGGCTTTATCCCCTAAAGCCTGCCCACAGAGCTGAGGCAGCTGCGACATGAGAGGCCACAGAGGGAAATATTAGTCTGAATAAGGTGGTGGTGTGGAAAAAATACAAAGGCAAATTAATAGATGCCATGTGATGAGCAGATTGTTCCACAACAATGATTGTATATCAGTATATTGTATATTAGCTTACCTGTACTGTACTATGAATTTTTGTGATTAAATATAACAGGATCCCAACCCTGAGCTGTCCTTAATAATATGAATCGTAGCAAACTTTGAAGCTCTTTGCGGGTGGAGGGGATGGGCTGGTTGGTGACTGCTTGGATCTGGTCTTGTTGTAACTGTTCTTTGGCAATGATGTATCCTAAGAAGTGTACGGAGGAGAGATGGAATTCACATTTTCTGGTTTCACAAACAGTTTGTTCTCGAGTAGGCATTAGAGGACTTGGCAGACATGTTGGCGATGTTCCTCGGGAGAGCGGGAGAAGATGAGGATATCGTCTAAGTAGATAAAGACGAATTGGTTGAGCATATCACGAAGGACGTTGTTAATGAAGGTTTGAAAAAACCCAAAGGGCATGACAAGGTATTCGAGGTGATCGAGGGGTGTATTGAAAGCGGTTTTCCATTCGTCCCCCTCTCTAATGCGTATAAGATGGTAGGCGTTGCGCAGGTCCAACTTGGTGAATATTTGGGCGTCGCAGAGGGGTTCGAAGGAAGGGTCTATGAGAGGCAGTGGGGCTTTGCCATTGAGGCCTTGAAAGTCAATGCAGGGGCGAAGAGTGGTGTCTTTTTTTTTATCAACAAAGAAGCCGGCCCCCACAGGGGAAGAAGAGGGTTGGATAAGTCTGGAGGCAAGGGAGTCACGGATATAATTTTCCATGGCGGGAAAGGTTATAGAGGCGGCTGGAGTGGAGAGGGGCTCCAGGCAGCAGGTCAATGGCGCAGTCATAGGGGCGGTGGGGAGCAAGTGAGATGGCAAGGTCTTTACTGAAGACAGGAGAGAGGTCGTGGTATTCTTCCAGAACCCAGGAGAGGTCGACAGGTGCGGCAGGTGGCTGAGGTTTGCTGGCGGGCGGAATGGCCGAAAGAAGACAATGGGAATGACAGAAAAGACTCCACCCAGTGATCGATAGGTGGGTCCAATCGATGGCGGGGTTGTGCTTCTTGAACCAGTGGATACCGAGAACTGGGGAAGGAATGACAAAAAGTTGGATGGTTTCCTGGTGATTACCTGAGATGAATAGAGGGCATGGAGCTGGTGGGTGACCGGGGAGATGAGTCGCCCATCCAGGGCTGTAACCTTTTTAGGAAAAGGGAAGGGTTCAAGGGAAAGCTGGAGCTGACGTGGCAAACCCTCATGGATAAAGTTGTCATCTGCACCGGAGTCAACAAGGGCTGTGATAGGGGTATTGCGATCGGGGCTAAGGACACATGAAGGAATGGTCATACGGGAAGGAGAGCTAGGAGGTGTGAATGTGAGTGCAAATGGTTGTTTGTTTCTATGTGCCCTGTGATTGGCTAGCGACCGGTTCAGGGTGTACCCCGCCCGAAGATAGCTGGGATAGGCTCCAGCAGCCTGCGACCCTAGTGAGGAGAAGCGGTAAAGATAATGGATGGAAGGCTAAATAAGAAATAAGAAATAAGAAATAAGAAATAAGAAATAAATTAATAAAATTATTAATACTACTATAGGCTCCAGCACGCCCGCGACCCTAGTGAGGAGAAGCGGCTCAGAAAATGGATGGATGGATTAATACTACTACTACTACTACTAATAATAATAATAAAAAAATAATAAATAAATACTTGAATTACTTTAAATTGTGGAGCCTGAATCTATAATCTATGAAAGTTTGACTTTTTGAATGGAATTATGGAAATAACCTTTCCATGATATTCTAATGTTTTGGAAAGGGTATGCACCGTAATTACTGTATGACCCGTATTGTACAGTCAGGTCAGTTCAAACGATGCCCTCACTGCAAGGTCTGATTCACAGTAAATTGTGAGCGAGAACTTTAAAGCTATGCCACAGTTGCTGTGAGGTCACTTGAGTTAAGTGTAACTCTTTTTGGTGCTGATTGCACACGACAGGAAACAAAAGATGTACAGTTTAGAGGTTTGTTGTGGGTGTGGGTGATACTTTATACATGACACAGATTTTCAGGGTCCGCATTTAATCTTACCTAGAATCTCAATCAGAAGGACAGATTCCGAGATAATTCCAATTTGAGAAGGTCACAGCTGTGTGGATGAACACACAATGAGACAACATTGAGAGGCATGCCAGCTGACCACTGTGGTCGCCAGCAATGGTAATTTCCCTCAGCGGACTGAATCGAGGACACCCATGTTTACCTTGACCTAAACTGTATTTATGGTGAGTGTTGGTCAGTGATAGCATGCTGTGATGTCTTGATATCTTTGGGATTATCAAATTAATCATATCCACTTATGTCCACAGAAGGATGAAGTGGTGAATAAATCTGTTAGTGACGATAACAAAAGTTGGGGATTTTCTCTGTTACCAGATTCTAAGTGACATCTGTATCGGTACTTGAGAGCTCTAGTTACCATATATTGTACACTTTAGCACCTTCCACAGTCTTTCCACAAAATTGGTGCATAAAAGGCATAATAGTAACACTAGTAGTATTTGCCGCTTGGTTCAAGGGCTTGATGGGTACCGGCTGGCCAAGCAGAATGCAGCTTTGGTGGTGCTGAGGAGGTCTGGTGAGGCCATGGAGAACGACTTTCGGACGGCTTCAAGAAAATTCTGGTCCATCATCCGGCATCTCAGGAAGGGGAAGGAGTGCACTGTCAACACTGTGTTTTGTGGGGACGGCGTGCCGCTGACCTTACCTCGAGTCAGTGGGCCGAATACTTTGAAGAACTCCTCAATTCCACCGACACGCTTTCCTATGAGGAACCAGAGTCTGGGGACTCTGAGGTGGGTTCTCTTATCTCTGGGGTTGAGGTCACAGAGGTGGTAAAAAAGCTCCTCGGTGGCAGGGCTAAAGGCTCTGGATGTTGTGGGGCTGTCTTGGCTGACACGCCACTGCAATATCGCATGCCTCTGGTTTGGCAGACACCCCAGTCCCCCTTTTTAAGACAGAGGACCAGAGGGTGTGTTCCAACTAGGGCTGCACGATATTTTGTTTGAGCATCGTCATCACGATGTACGGGTGCGCAATGGTCAAATCGCAAGGTCTGCTGCGATTTTGATGTACTGTGCCTGCGTGGGTTTTCTCCGGGTACTCCGGTTTCTTCCCACATCCCAAAAACATGCATGGTTGACAGCTCTAAATTGCCCGTAGGTGTGAATGTGAGTGCGAATGGTTATTTGTTTCTTTATCATGCAAGTACATATATGAATTGCTCTTTGGTGTTGTTTGTTCTTTTAGTTATTTGTTCATCTGTCCAAAGTACCAAATTCTAATGTGATTTAAAACTGTGTTTTTATGGTCTAAATACCAGTCAGGTATTTGTGTCAAAAAGTAACACTGCCTCGACACTTTGACAGCATTTCAGTGGGGGTGCAACACTGCATTGATTAACAACATTCAGCAACATCTTACAGATTATCATTTGAGATACGACTGTTGCACTAGCTATCACACAATGCTTTGGGTATTAATGAAGTTGTACAATGTAGAAGTTGTGATGATAATACCTGCTATCTGCAGAACATATACAGTGTTGTCACTAAACGCCTTAATTTTCACTTTGCAGCAAGATTCTACCCCTGGATTGGAGGCTCCAGCAGTTGTACGGAACTTTATTTCAATTCTGAATTGGTCATTAGGCAACGCCAGCACAGAAAACAGTAGGGACTGAGTCAGGGACAGAGTCAGGGACCGAGTGTGGATGAAGAAATTGCCAGGTCTAACGTTTTAAATCATGTTTAATAATAAATATTTTTATTACATCTAACAGCAATTACTCTAGAGCATACATGTCAAACTAAGGCCCGGGGGCCAAATATGGCCCACGATGTAATTATATTATAAATAAATATAAATATAAATATAAATATAAATATAAATATAAATATAAATATAAATATAAATATAAATATAAATATAAATATATGTAAATATATTAGACCATATTAAATGTGTATTAGAGCTGGCCCGCCAGTATATAGCACATGTGCCACTAATATTACAAAATCCCAGAATGCTTTGCTAGTGTGTTGGCCCATCAGTCTAGACCGGCGAGTGCCCCTTCCCTTTCTGTTGCGGTCGTTAGCACCTGTGCTACCAGTCTCCTTGAGCAAATTTACACTTCCCCTTCCCAAAAACGGCCAAACGAAAGATGGAAAATGGTTAACTTCCAAGACAGGTGGGAGTCAGATTGTCTGTTCTCTAAAGTAAAAGACAGACCTGTTTGTTGTGTGTGGAGCAACGTGGCTGTAACAAAGAAAATAACATAATTGCATATATTTTTTTAATGCCCTTTATCAACTCCTAGGCAGGGACTGTTAATAGTTTGAGGTTTGGATTTTTATTGAAGGACATTCAAATTTTTTTGGGTTGTTTTGTTGTTGGCTTATCTATTTAAATAGAAAACAACAAACAAATATCACTGATGTCTTTTATCGCACATTTGATTTCTTGTGTTTATAATATTAAAGTTTCTTTATTCCAGATTCATTGTTAAAGCAAAATTTAAGTTCGTTGTCATATGATAATCTTTATTGCTACATTTCTGCAGAGAAGGAAAACATGCACATCGCAGTGACTTTTCATTAGATATTGAGTTTGGCCTGCGACGATGTCCCAATTTTTAATTTTGGCCCACGGTGAATTTGAGTTTGACACCCCTGCTGTATGAGAGGTCAGACAGGAGGCGGAGGGAGTCCCTAGACTAGAGAAAGACCACAGTCAATAATAATTGTGTTGATGAACTCCATATTAAACCATACTGGTGTAGTGTATATTAGTTGAATAAAAATGTAATTAATTTAGGAGAAAATAATAAGCTGGAAGCGACGCCTGCGTTACTTCCAGTTTAGCGTAATTTTAAATTACAGCGTTATAAATCAAGCTATTTTATCTAGAAAGGGGCACCACGTCACTTTTTAGATGTATTAAACTTCAGGACAAAGTGACGACAAACCTTTTTATTCTCAGTCTCGTAATTTATAGGTTGCTACATGAATTAGATAAGAGTTCTAGACGACCAGAGGTTTTTTTTCCTTGAACCCAAACACACACAACAATGCAGGTAGTGAATTTAATGGAAAATTCAATGATCTAACATGAGGAATATACAGGGAAGCAATACAGAAAAAAAAAACACAAAACAAACAAAGGACAGACGAACATTGGCACAGGAAACTGACTTGTGATGTGAGGTTGGTAGTGAGCATGGGATGACAATGCGTCTAGCTGGAATTTCTGTTCTTGTTAGTTTAAAACCCAAATATACACTAATCTGTACTTTTAGTAGACTGCAATGTTGGACTTACGTGTCTTGAACATGATTGAGGCAGGCAGGTCGAGCTTCCGGGTGTTTGGGTGGCCCGGTCCGCACGGGGAACAGGTGGAGTTGGCGGAAATGAGGAAGAAAAAGAAAAGGAGCACAAAAAGTTCCCAGGCAGGACGGCCGGAGCCCGGGTGTCTCTGCTCGCAGTGGGGAAGTGTTCTCGTCACCTCGTGGTGAGGTGGGGCGGTTTGGCTGGGCCAGTCTTCGGCAAGTTGGTCGGACGAGACAAGAGCCGAGCCCGTGAGTAGCTCCAGCCTTATTATGGCCAAGCGAAAAAGGGGAACTAGTTCTCGTCGAAAATTAACTTTCCCAACACTGATCCTGTATTATTTCATATCACAATAGTATATATCGCAGGTTTAAAAACCCCCAAAATGTTATTTTATTTTTATTTATTTATTTATTTATTTATTTTTGCAGCCCTATTTCCAACGATAGGGGGCTCATGCTCTTCAGCCTCCCTGGTGAGGTCTATTTCAGGGTTCTTGAGAGAAGGGTCTGTCTGGAAGTCAAGTCTGTTTTTTTTCCTGGTTGTGGAGCAGTGGACCAACTCTATACGCTCAGCAGGAACCTGTAGGGTCCATGGGAGCTCGCCCAACCAGTCTACATGTGCTTTGTGGACTCGGAGAAGGCATTCGAGCATGTCCCCAGGACCCCTCCTGTGGGGTCTGCGCCAAGATTATGGCGTTCCGGAACCCTTGATAATGGCTGTTCAGCCCCTGTACGACCGGTATCAGAGTCTGGTTGGCATTGTCGGCAGTAAGTCGGATTCGTTTCCAGTGAGGATTGGACTCTGACAAGGCTGGCCATAATCACCGATTCTGTTCATTATCTTGATGGACAGAATTTCTTGGCACAGCTGAGGTGTTGAGGGGGTCCGCTTTGGTAGCCTCAGAATTGCGTCTCCGCTTTTTGAAAATGATGTGGTTCTAATGACTTCATCAAACCGTGATCTTCAACTCTCGCTGGAGCGGTTCGCAGCCAAGTGCGAAGCGGCTGGGATGAAAATCAGCCCCTCCAAATCTGAGGCCATCGTCCTCATTTGGAAAAGTGCGGAGTAGCCCCTCTGGGTCGAGGAAGAGATGCTGTCCCAAATGGAGGAGTTCAAGTATCTTGGGGTCTTTTTCATGAGTGAGGGAAGAATGGGGCATCATCATCAGCCATTTTTTATCCACTGCAGGATGAAGGTCTCTTCTTCACGTTTCCAACAACTACGGGAGTTTGCAATTTGTTGCCAGTGTTCCGGTGTGTTTAATAATTTCATATATCCATCTACTTTTAGGTTTTCGCCATGGCCACTTTGTGCCCAGTGGTATCCAATTGATAGTTTTTGTCGTCCACCTTTTGTCAGCTCTTTGGGAAACGTGGCCAGCCCATTACCTTCTTCATGGCAGTACAATAAAAACATCAATATCAAATGTTTTTCAAATCAAATGAATTATCAAATGAAGCAATTTTTCCAAATGAAGATCCCCTTTTGCTAATATATCATAATCAACTATTAATCACACATGAAAGGAAAATTACTAAACATTACTAAACACTAAGCAACCAAATACATTAAGATAGTATGGAGCAATCAAAAAGATATAACAGTATAACATGTATTTACAAAACAACCTCACAATCATCCAGAAATCCACACTTTAGGTTTGAGAATATCCTTCATAAATGGATTGTAAGCATGTCATGCAATAAAGTTGGACTGAGGAATATGAGTCATAGTCATCAGTCATGTTGTCATTGTCATCCAAGCAGTCGGTTTGACGGAAAAGGTTAGGAAAACACCAGTCACGAGTGGGGGACATTGTCAGTGGGTCATCAGAGGTCACCATAGGAAGTGAAATTAGTAGAGGTGGTGGCAATTTCGTGCAACCACAGTAGCTCGTTGTAAGCGTCACGCTTTGTGAGGTGCAAAATTGTGTCACCTGCCAAAGTGGGAGAATTAACACACATTTTAACACACATTTTTATCTCAACAATTATGAAAATTGATGCTGAACCACCGAGGAAGGGTTTTAAACCCCATCAGTGTACTGGGGACGTCATCTTCTGTTCTTCTGCCGAGTTACACAAGCGTGCGTTTGTGTGTGTGTGTGCGTGTGTGTGTGTGTGTGTGTGAGTGAGTGTGGCGTGCGCGCATCATTTTAGACAACAGATTATTGGTCGTTGCTCGGGTTATAGGATGTATCTTCTGCGCCTCGATGACCTATCGACGTGCAAGCAGTTACTAAAAAAAGTAGCTAAAAGTGTATGCTAACAGTGGATCCTCTATCTTCAAGGTGATTATTTTGCCTTATTCGGCTGACCTATGCGGCCATCCATTCCAGAAGGTAAAGCAAGATGAGGACTTGGGACCATTGGAGGCGCTGGGACTGTGTCATGGGTGTGTGTTCCGGTTTTTGTCTTCCCCCTGTTTCATACACACCTGCTCCTGAGAGCATCTTCATCACCTGTGCCTCGTTCACCCGAATTACAACTTGCATTTAACCTTGTGTCTCATTCTTTCTCGTCACCAGTTCGTTGTACCTTGTCGTCGCGTTCCAGCATTCCTTGTTTCCACGTTAAAGACTCACAGTAAGTCTAGACCCTGTTCTGATTATTGACCTCGCCTTTTTGCGTTATGTTTTTGGATACTGTTGCCTTTTTTGGATTGCCTGCCTGTGTACTGACCTCTGCCCGTATAATAAACCTCTCTTTTTTGAAACTGTCCATTTGTTTTGGAGTCGTGCATTTCGGGTTCTATCCTCTGTTCCGTTCATGACAGAACGAACTGGCCATAACATGGACCCAGCAGACTCCGACCCGGTGCGCAAAGCCCTTCAAGCGCAGGGTCAACGCGTCTCGAAGCAGGCTGAGCAGCTTGCTGCCCTCCACTTTCATCTAGAGGGACTGTCAGAGCATGAAGACAATATGATGAGACAGGTGGCCTCACAGTTTGAAGTGCTAATGAATATGCTTCAGAAGAAGGAACCAGCTGGCGCAGCACCTGATGCCGCTACTGTACCATCGTTTCCAGGTGAAGCAGTCACCATGCAGCCACTTGCCACGTCCGCTGCTGTCTGCCCACAGCTCTCTCGACCGGAGAGGTTCTCTGGAGATTCTGGGACTATTAAGCCGTTCATCACTCAGTGCGAACTCCACTTTGAGTTGCAGGCAGCTGCCTTCCCCACCGAGTGGGCAAAAATCGCTTTTCCCATTTCCCATTTCGTCATTTCCCACCTGACTGGTCGTGCGCAGGCGTGGGCTACTGCTGAATGGAGCCGCAATTCCGCTGCGTGTCATTTGTGGTCTTTGTTCGTAAAGACTATGGAGCAAATTTTTCAGTTTTCCACACCATATCGTGAGGCAGCTCACTCCCTTGTCACCTTACAACAAGGCAAGCGCAGGGTGTCAGATTACGCGATTGAGTTTCGCATTCTAGCAGCTGAGAGTCAGTGGAATAATAGGGCATGACTTGATGCATTTTTTTTCAAGGACTATACCCCGCCGTCAAGGATCATTTGGTCCCGCTAGACCTGGCGACCGACTTGGACACACTCATCGCTCTCGCTGTAAAGATCGACAAGAGGCTTTTGGATCGCGAGCTGGACGGAGTTCGGCGGAGGGCTGCGTCACCGCGCACTTGGAGGACGAGCCTCGGTGACCAGCCAAACCAAGGCAGATCCCCTGTTTCAACCCACTGGCTAGCGTCACCACGGATGAACCCATGCAACTGGGCAGGTTCCGTCTCTCCCCTGAGGAACGTCAACGCCGGCTGAGGGAAGGGTGGTGCTTCTTCTGCGGGCAGTTGGGTCATTCCGTGAGCAACTGTCACGTCAAAGTTGCCGGTGCCGGTAGCAAGGGCATGGGAGTGATGAGTCTGAATTTCATTAAGGAAGACCCTGCCCGGGTGACACTACGCTCCCCTGATCAAGAAATTCATACACCTGTATTAATTAACTCTGGTTCTGACGCAAACTTACTCAACTCCCTCCTCGTTAGACGTATGCACCTTAGAACCTCTCAAATAAAATGCCACCGCAACACCTATGCTGCATATGGCAGTTTTATGGGCAAGATCACACACCACACCCAAACACTCACATTGACATTTCCTGATTCCTGACGCATTAGTTTTCATGTTTTTGACGCCATGAATCATGAACTTATTTTAGGGAACCCATGGTTGAAATTACATAACCCCCACATTGACTGGTCCTCTGGGCATGTTATGTCATGGGGCAGCAATTGCGCCCAGAAGTGTTTCAAGCCTCCACGTGATGTTCAGGGCTATGTTTCAAATGACAATCCACAGACCGCATCTGGGGATCCTGATTTATCTCAAGTGCCCTCCTGTTATCAGGACATTAAAGATGTTTTTCCAAGTCCAAGACCAAATCCCTTCCAACCCACAGACCTTATGACTGTGCTGTTGACTTGCTGCCTGGAACCACACCCCTACGAGGCAGGTTATTCTCTCTTTCAGGGCCGGAACACAAGGCTATGAAGGAGTATGTGGATGAATCACTGGCAGCCGGGATTATTCGCCCATTTCATCCCCTGTGGGAGCCGGATTTTTCTTTGTGGACAAGAAGTACAAGACTCTGCGACCCTGTATCGATTACCGGGGTCTCAACGACATAACGGTGAAAAACAGCTACCCTCTTCCTCTCATCTCCACTGCCTTTGAGTTCCTGGAGGGAGCCAAGGTTTTCACCAAACTCGACTTAAGAAATGCATATCATTTAGTTAGGATAAGGGAGGGGGATGAATGGAAAACAGCATTCAACACACCAACGGGACATTACGAGTATTTGGTGATGCCTTTTGGACTAACTAAGGCTCCAGCTGTGTTCCAGAACTTTGTCAATGATGTCCTGCGTGACATGTTGAATGTGTATGTTTTTGTATATTTGGATGATATTTTGATATTCTCCACGGATGAGGAGACTCACATCATTCATGTCCGCTCTGTATTGCAGCAGTTACTGCAGAATGAACTATACATCAAGGCTGAGAAATGTAAGTTCCACAAGGCGTCCGTTTATTTTCTGGGGTTCGTGCTGGCTCCAGGTGAAATCAGCTTTTCAGAAACTTAAATTGAGCTTTACCTCCGCTCCCATCCTCACTTTGCCAGATCTCAAACAGCAGTTTGTGGTAAAGTAGATGCGTCTGATGCCGGTATAGGAGCAGTGCTCTACCAGAAATGTCTCAAGGATGGTAAATTACATCCTTGTGCTTATCTCTCCAAAAAGCTGACCCCAACTGAGAGAAATTATGACATTGGTGACCGTGAAATGCTGGCAGTCAAGGTGGCTTTGGTGGAGTGGAGGCACTGGCTAGAGGGGGCACATACTCCGTTTTTAGTATGGACAGCTCACAAGAACCTGGAATATATTAAATCTGCTAAGAGATTAAATGTGAGGCAGGCTAGATGGGCTCTGTTTTTCACTAAATTAAATTTCACGTTATCCTACCGACCTGGTTCTAAAAATGGTAAGCCAGATGCTTTATCGCACATTTCCTGCGCAGAGAATTCTTTGTCCGACCCTGAAACCATTTTGCCCAAGTCATGTTTCGTCTCTGCTTTTGTTTGAGACATTGAGACTGCGGTAAAGGAGGCTCTGAAGAATACTCTTAGCCCTGAAAATTGCCCTGAAAACAGGCTTCATGTGGTTCCGACCTTAAGGGGAAGAGTCATCCACTGGGCCCACACTAACCGGACTGTATGTCACCCAGGCATTGCCAAGACTCAATCTGTGGTCAAACAGCGCTTTTGGCGTTATTTATTTATTTATTTGTATGTTCTTCTTCTTCTTCTTTTTTTTTTTTTTTTTTTTACAAATTGTGTTACTAATGTGTTTAAAACAGCTTAGTCTCTTGGGCGATGCAACGGTAATGGCTCAGCAAACTTAGCATTTTTTTTTGGGGGGGGGGGGGGGTTGGAAAATGCAAGGATTCTGCCCAAGGGCAGTGATATGTTTTGTAAGATATATGTTGGTTAAAATGGAACAGAGTGGAACTGGAAATAATTGTCCTGTTACAATATATATTGTCACTAGTATATTTCCAAACGACCACAAAGGTTATAAAATACATCAAAGATGTCATGATACCTGCAGCGTATATGGGTTAAATAAAAAAAAAAATTAATCTAGGAGAAAAGAATACGCCTGAAGCGACGCCTGCGTTACTTCTGGTTTAGCGTAAATTTAATTTTAATTCTTAAAATTAAACTAATTTGTCTTGAAAAGGGGCACCATGTCACTTTTTATGTGGATAAAATTTAGGGAAATGTAATCTGAAGGTTCCTACACTTTATGAAATTTTGAGTTCTAGATGACAGAGGTTTACTTAAACTCAGAACACACACAAAATACGACCAAGAGTAGAATTTAATAGTATATTTAATGACATCTTCAAGGGATCTAGAGGGAAACACACAAAGGGGTCTAACTAAATAAATAAAATAACACTAATAATGATAAAAAGAAGGAAAATAAGCGTATGAAAAGGTTGAGATTTTGTCTGAAGTTAGTAATTTCCCCGAAATTATTAGGCACTCATATTGTACAGTCTGGCATAAGTGTTGCCGCGTCTACTCACGTAGGCTCAAGCTGGTGGGTGGTCTCTCTCTCTGGGCGTGTCTCAGAAGAAGCAAGGAGACAGATTTGGATGAAGAAGAAAAAGATGCACAAAAATGAAATGAAAACAAAAGAGGCAGAAGAAGTAAACTTTTTGTGCGTCACGCCTTCTTGGGAGAATAGGACCGTCTCTCTCCCCGCCTGCTTTACGGGATCCGCTTGTAAGATCGGAGGACTCAAGCTTGGCTGGTAGCCGAACAGCAACTGTTCGGGAGGCTTAGCAACGGGGTTCCACGGAGGCTAGCGAGCCGGATCTCCATCTCCAAGGCCCGTGGTTACCGAGCCGTGTGCCCGAACAAAGAAAGGACAAAAGGGGGAGGGGTGGCCCATGGCCCGGCCAGGCTGGCGAGCTGCCAGCAAGACAAGAGGAGAGGGGAAAAAAACACGAGAAAACACACGACTGCCAGGGTTAAGTACCCCAAGGGCGTGTCAAAGAAGGACAGAGAAGACCACACCCATCAGCTTGAATCTTGTCTAAAAATTTGATTAAATGGGTTTTAAATCATATATTAATATAAAATAACCTCAACTGTGTACTCTCTTTACTCAGAGGTCAAGCATATCAGACTGACTGTTTATACTTTAGTTTTGGCAAATCAACTGATTATGGTTCAAATCACATTTCATGCTGCTTGATGTCAAATCAAGACAAACAATTGTCAAAACCTCGCGCTTGCACTTGTAAAGTTGATACACTGACAATGACATCAAGGCATATATTTGGAAAATGTCTGCAGAGTTCGTGAAATATCAAAGCAGACATTTATCCTTGATTAAACATCAAATGAGAGTCTGCCCAGTTCGACTATGCAGTTCCTCTCAACGCCTGTGGGTGTTGCCTTGTCCCAGCAATTGTTCCTATTCCCAGACAGGTGGTCCGGTGGAAACATCTGGCCTTTGATGCTTGGGAGTTCAGACTTCGAGGGAAGATGTTAATTAGTTTAGGGTCCACGAGGAGTGTCCTTGGGGGCAGGGCCGCTTGGAAGAATGTAGTTTATCAAGGTGGGGGGTAAGATTCTGGCAACTTGGTCAAAGTCACTACATACCCATGGTGGATTTATTGTAGTCATGAGCACAACACCCATGATTGTTTGACAAAATCTATACCTGGTGTCATATACTGCCCTGCAGTTCCATTATTGGAGACGGGATGGCGCTTTGTGTCCTTTCTCTCCCCCCCTCCCCTCTCTGTTTTCGGCACCTGTTTTCAATCAGCCTCATCACCACCGGTGTATATAAGCCTGCCTGTTCCCGGAAATCCTAGCCTAAGTATTGCAGCCTCTCCTAGCGGTACCACGGCCCACCTTATGTCAAGTAGGCTGTACTGTTCCTCGCTTCCCTTGTTAACTCTTGTGTCTCCTCATTCCCAGTGCTGCCCTGTGTTCCTGACCCACATCATTCCTGCCACCAAGCCAGCCGCCTGTTCTGTCAACTGCCTGCCACCTGTCCACGCCACTGCCTGCCAACACATCCAGGACCACCTCCATAACCTTTCCTCAATATACTGCTCATCATTTTACATCTGCCTCCGCCTGCTCTTGGGTCCAGCTACTCCCCACATGTGACACCTGGCTCATTACATCCATCCATTTTCTGTACCGCTCATCCTCACTAGGGTCGCGGGCGTGCTGGAGCCTATCCCAGCTATCTTCGGGCGAGAGATGGGGTAAACCCTGAACTGGTCGCTAGCCAATCGCAGAGCACATATGAATTGGAATGTGGAGGAAACCCAGAGAGGCAATGGGAGAGCATGCAAACTCCATACAGGCGGGGCTGGGATTTTAACCCCGGTCCTCAAAACTGTGAGGCAGATGTGCTAACCAGTCGTCCACCGTGCCGCCTCATTACATACAGTCATGTAAAAATTATTAGACCGCCCTTGTTTCTTCAGTTGTTCATTTTAATGGCTGGTTCCACTAAAGGTATGATACCTGAAGAATACAAGAAGAAAGAAAATGCAGCTGATGCCATGTCCTATTTGACATGCTTAAGCTTAATTGTATTCCCAATGATTTTGGTTACCATCGAGAAAACCATGGAAAATGGATTGATATCAGTTCTTAAATTAAACTCTTCTGAGCTATTTTATATATATTTGTCCAGTATACCTTTAGTTGTACTAGGCATTAATCATGAACGAGAAACTGAAAAAACAAGGGTGGACTGATAATTTTTTCCATGACTCAAGAGAGACAGTGACAACAACACGGAAACATGGCAGCACGACTGGTTAGAGCATCTGCCTCGCAATTCTGAGGACCGGGGTTCAATCCCAGGCCCCGCCTGTGTGGAGTTTGCATGTTCTCCCCGTGCCTGCGTGGGTTTTCTCCGGGCACTCCGGTTTCCTCCCACATCCCAAAAACATGCACGGTAGGTTAATTAACAACCCTTAATTGCCCGTCGGTGTGAATGTGAGTGCAAATGGTTGTTTGCTTATATGTGCCCTGCAATTGGCTGGCAACCAGTTCAGGGTGTACCCCGCCTCCTGCCCGATGATAGCTTGGATAGGCTCCAGCATGCCCGTGACCCTAGTGAGGAGAAGAAAATGGATGGATGGATGGATGGTCCAAACATTTGAATTAATGAGGCGTGAGGTGTAGTACACCCTGGACTGGTCGCCAGTCATTTGCAGAGTGTAATAATTTCATTTTTAAAAATGTTGCTTATTTTGTGTGTGTGTATAGTGTCACGATATATAATCGTATGGTAGTGGACTGGACCCAAAAGCAGACTGAGGGGGAGGGAGTAGAGGAGAATGGTTTATTTAGAAGTAGCTCAAGGTTAGTATTTTCAATGCGTGAGGGTAATCCAAAGGAGCAAGGAACTGACAGGATGCGGGAGCGTGGGCAGGTGAACGAGCTTGACGGTGTGGTTGGAGTGGGCAGCGAAGCGGGAGACACGGGAGGAATACTGGAAGTGGAGAAGAACACGAGAATAAGTACTAGTGCGGATGGCCAGGTAATCAATTTACAAACAAGAAGAATATTCTCGAAGTCTGCCTGTGTACCACGAACAAGTGCGAATACTCTGGCGCCTGGATCAGGCAGGCTTAAATACAGGCAGTGATGAGTGCTGGTTGGGAATAGGTACGCGGGCAAGCAGGTGAGGATTGCTGGAAAGAGAAAGAGGGGAGGGGGGGGGATGCCGCATTGCTAACGCTCGCCGATCAAGTCAACGAAATTGAAAAACAACACCCCGACTCACCGCTCATTATTCTCGGGGACTTTAACAAAGCTAAACTCAACCACGAACTCCCTAAATACAAGCAGCACATCGACTGTCCTACCAGGGAAAATAATACTTTAGACCACTGCTACACCACGGTAAAAAACGCATACCGTGCTATACCTCGTGCAGCCTTGGGCTCGTCTGATCACTGCTTAATTCACTTAATACCGACGTACAGGCAAGAACTTAAATGTGCGAAGCCTACAGTGAAAACAGTCAAAAAGCCATTGCAAAGAGGATCTATACAGCAAAGTTGGAAAAACAGTTTAGCGCAAACGACTCTAAATCAGTCTGGCATGCATTCCAGTCGCTGACTAATTACAAGCGACGATCCCCCCAAGCTGAGAACAATAGCACACTAGCCAACGACTTGAATACCTTTTACTGTAGATTTGAAAAGGACAGTTTCACACCACACACCAACCCGGCCGCACCCGCGACCACAATCACACCTCTGACCTCTGCGTTAACCATCCAATAACAGGATGTGAGACGCATCTTCAAACAACAAAAGATTAACAAAGCGGCAGGCCCGGACCACGTGTCCCCATCCTGCCTCAAAGTCTGCGCGGACCAGCTCGCGCCAGTCTTCACTCAGATCTTCAACAGATCACTGGAAATGTGTGAAGTTCCATCCTGTTTCAAACGCTCCACCATCATCCCAGTCCCCAAGAAACCTGCAATCTCGGGTCTGAATGACTACAGGCCTGTCGCTTTGACATCTGTGGTCATGAAGTCCTTTGAACGTCTTGTGCTGGACCACCTCAAGAGTGTCACAGGTCCCCTGCTGGACCCCCTGCAGTTTGCCTACCAAGCGAACAGATCTGCGGATGATGCAGTCAACATGGGACTGCACTTCATCCTAGAACACCTCGACAGTGCAGGGACCTACGCGAGGATCCTGTTCGTGGACTTCAGCTCAGCGTTCAACACCATCATCCCTGAACTCCTTTCATCCAAGCTTCTCCAGCTCAGCGTCTCACCTGCCATCTGCCAGTGGATTTACAGCTTTCTGACGGGCAGGACACAGCAGGTCAGGCTGGGGGAGGCCACCTCATCCACACGCAGCATCAGCACTGGGGCGCCCCAAGGTTGTGTCCTCTCTCCGCTGCTCTTCTCTCTCTACACGAACGACTGCACCTCAGCGAACCCGACTGTCAAACTCCTGAACTTTGCAGATGACACCACTGTCATCGGCCTCATCAAGGACGGTGACGAGTCTGCATATCGACAGGAAGCGGAGCGGCTGGAGCTGTGGTGCGGCCGACACAACCTGGAGCTGAACACGCTCAAGACTGTAGAGATGATCGTGGACTTCAGGAGGCATCCTTCGCCACAGCTGCCCCTCACGTTCTCCAGCTGCCTTGTGTCAACCGTCGAGACCTTCAAGTTCCTGGGAATTACAATCTCCCAGGACCTGAAGTGGGCGACCAACATCAACTCCGTCCTCAAAAAGGCCCAGCAGAGGATGTACTTCCTGCGGCTTCTGAGAAAGCATGGCCTGCCACCGGAGCTGCTGAGACAGTTCTACACAGCGGTCATCGAATCAGTCCTGTGTTCTTCCATCACAGTCTGGTTTGGTGCTGCTACAAAAAAGGACAAACTCCGACTGCAATGGACAATCAAAACTGCTGAAAGGATTGTCGGTACCCCCCTACCCACCCTTGAGGACTTGCACGCTGCCAGAACTAAGACAAGGGCGTGCAAAATCCTCTCGGACCCTCCCCACCCCGGTCACCGGCTCTTCCAGCTCCTTCCCTCAGGTAGGCGCTACCGATCATTGCAAACTAGAACTAGTAGACATTCCAACAGCTTCTTCCCTCTTGCAATCAACTTCTTAAACAGCTAACTTACAATTCCATTACAACAAGCTGGCAATTATTTATTTATTTATTTATTTATTTTTTGACTTGAGTTCGTTGTCACATTTCTGTGGGGCCAATTATGTATTATGTATTACTCGTGCACTCACTGTAGTTGTCTCGCCGTGCTGCACTATTTGCATATAGTGGCCACTCATGCCAGAGTAGCATCTGCACCATTTGCACACTGATTGAGGAGTATCTGTAACATTTGCACAACCATTGTCCCAGATTATCGCACTACTCGTCACTTTAAACCGCATACACTCCTTGAAGTCTCAGTGCCCTTTGCACAATGGTCATTGCACCGGACTATTGCGATATTAGCCATTCGAACTGCTCTAAGTGCTAGAGGACTCTGCATCTTTTTGCACAATTGTTGTTTGTTGTTGTTTTTTGTCAATGTCTTTATGTCTCCAAAGTGTTCTGTAAATTGACTGTCTATTGTACTAGAGCGGCTCCAACTACCGGAGACAAATTCCTTGTGTGTTTTGGACATACTTGGCAAATAAAGATGATTCTGATTCTGATTCTGATGGCACAGATCATTACATATAGTTGGACATTGACTATTCAGTAAACAGACTGATGGCGTTTGTCACGCCTTGAAAGAAATAATTTAAGGAGCTCAACCCTGCATTGTCCTGCTATTTTGGATGGTTCTTTCAAAGCTGAGATCAGAGTCCCAAAAGGGCCATGTCAGTGATATAAACTTTGAGTACGAAAGCTGGGATAAACTGAAAAACTGGAATCTTAAAAAAAAGACAATGTGCTTTCCTATTTTCAGTCTCAAGTTGCCCAACGGGTGCCCCCAATCCCTGTATTTATCACACTCCCCCTCTCAGTCTATCATCCCTCCTCTTGCAGAGACACATGGTGCTATGGCATTCCACACGCTCCTTTATAATAAGCCACATTCCCTGGAACACTTCCTCTGCTCGCTGCCTGCTTGTGGCCCCCAGATCCATGAGTGGACTAACCCCTCCCTCCCTCCCTCGCTCCCTTCACCTGCCCCACATCCTTTCATCCACCATACACAGACACAAGACACCCCCACCCCCCACCCCCAGTACCCCTCTAACCCCCCAATCACTCCCCCAGTGCTTATCCCTGGACATCTGTGGCTCCCACTGCAGACTGTCACAATATACTAGACCATAGGATTGAGCTTTCTTCTCTTCTTCTCAGGCACACTGGATCAAACACCTTACAGTTACACAGTCAAAGTAGGAAGCTAGAATCACAACAACCAAAAGAAAACCTTTGTAAGAACTGGAGAGCAAACGCGGGGAGAGAGCCTCCATCACACCCATGAGAGACATGGGTGGAAATGAGAAGATTTTGGTGATCGCCAATGTCCCCAGCTATGAAGGGTGAGTCCTTTTAATATACAGAAAATTCTAGTGTATATATGATTAGTTGCAACTCTGGCTTATTTTTGTCATAATAGCTTAACATTGATGGTACAGAAATTCAGTGAAAACTCACACTGGCATAATGACTATGTTTTGCATTGTAACACCCTTATGCCTGACTTATCAGTTACATCCACTGCAAGGTGCAACATATCAAGCCATTCAGCACACTTTTTAATCTTCATGTTCATAACCTCTACTCATAGAGTTAAGCTTGTATTTTTCGTAATTTGTTTGTTTACAATAATTTTATCTTTAGAATATTAGCGTTCAGGACAAAAATACAATTTGGCTGGAAATCAAAAGCTAGAAATAAATAAAATAATAATAAAAAGAATAATTGCATAGCACAAAACAGTGTTACTCTACTTATCTACTGTGCACTAAAATAAGATCTTGGCTTTGTTCTTGACGACATGGAAAAGTACACTGAGTGGAAGTTCTACAGTTACACTATCTTGCAGAGTTGCGACAGTGTGAAGGACTGGACTGAAAATGTCAGTTGAGGCACAAATTAGTGTGAGCAAGTGCATACGTGTGCATACTGTACAACATGTATGTGACAACAATGCAGAGTTTATGTAATTCCTTCAAAACCTGGATGAAGTTGCCACGCATAAGCACATAAGCACAGGACAACTTCAGGGTGGCCTGTATTTGATAACAATTTGGCTACGTCGTAAAGGGAACAGCCATGGTGTAGCTATTTGTCTTGAATACTGCTGAGAGCAATCGTGATAACATGCCGAGCAGTGCTTGGCGTCGTGATGTGGCTGTAAGATGAAGTGAATTGACTCTCTAATTAGGGAACTAATGACAAGTTAAAACATTCTGTCAATAACTTGGTATAATCGTATCAGCCAGGAAGCATATTTATTATTATGCCTATTAATTAAGTGGGTGAAGAATCCTCATTAATGAAGATGTGTTGTCTTACTAAAAGTTTCAATATTTTGGTCCTTATGGTGGTTTGCAGTTACAGTACTTTATTTTATTTTATTGATGTGTTGTTATTTTTTTATCCAATTTGAGTGTCACCATAAAGTTGAGTGATGATGCTGTGTTCTATTCTACCCATACACACATGCTCAAACACCTCACCCACATTCCCATGGTTTATAGGCTTTGATAGCTGTTTCCATGCAACTTTAAAACAAGGACATCAGACGCCCCTGAGAGAACACTCTGCAGTGAAAGCTGTGCGCTAACAGCCCTTGTCCAGTTTCTTTTCCTGTATCCTCCTTACAAGTATTCACCCCAACGGAGTTAGTCCTTGGATCGCTTGCACACTTTTGCATAAGTGCGGATCATATACTGTACATGGGTGAATGTCTGTACATGTGGGCACTGCACAAGACGGCTTGTAAGTTCACACTGTGTCTCCATGAGTCACTTCCTGTCATCTAAGCTAAAACCAGCTGCACTCTCGAGCAGATTGCGCAAAAAGTAGATGACATTCTCATTTATTTATTATTCCAAATAATATGCACATTTGGGGATTTTCTTCCAGTTGTTAACATTTTTGTATCATTATTGTACCTCTATGTGAGTATTGATCAACTTAAAAATCATTGGTTGTCTGAATTAACAGTGGTCATGCATGTGGATTTAATATTCGTCAACCCCATGGAAAGACAATTTATTTAGATTTTGGAATTTTATGAGTGTGGAAGCAAATGTAAAGTGATGTTTCTTCCCATCATTGTGCTATTTCCACAAATTATTTTGCCATCTTACTCAGCAGGTCTTCTTGTCTTAATTCTCTAAACAAATTCTTACAGCCCTAAGCGTCTCCATAACACACTTGCAGCTCTTCCTATCAGTTACACAGGGTTATGACTGAGAAGAGTGACAGGAATCATTGTTGCTTTATTGATGGGGATTACTGATGGCCGACATGCAAAGTAAAGTTTCACAGAATACAGCCAGCATTCATGCTACACAAAGAGACACAAATACATTAAACAAAGCCACATATGGCTTTTTACACAATGGCTTGTCAAAGCAACGAACTGCAATGAGTCAATGCAGCCACAATGAAAATGTCTACTGAGCTTTAATGCCTGTCTGCTTGACAACAAGTTTGTGACAGCTCTTTCAGACCAGAGCACCATGACCCACGTGACCTCTTCATGTGGTACCAGAAATAAAGCTCTTTAAAGTGATTGACCTGGGCTCAGTCATACTCCTTGGTGCATTTAGGTTTTCAGGATCTGTTGGCTATCTCAGCGCCACTTCACACTTTAAAGAAGGTATAGGATAGGATTATTCTAAGATACTCGTCAAAACACCAAAAATCAAGGCATTTCTTTGGTGGTAGTTTGGACAGCTGATGTTTTTTCAAAGGGAGTGAGGAAAGAACTACTTTATTTACACGAATATATAATTACTAACCATTCAAATCCTTCTCAACCAGAAGTTATCGTCTCGGCTTTAATTTCAGTGGAGAAGAGTGGTTTAAATGTTTACATCTCTTCATTGCCTTTTTTTTGTTTGTTTTTTGACAGTATTTATGGTTTAGTTTGAATCTGGATGAAATTTTTGATTCTGGAACTTTTGGTTAATTAGATTTGTTCCTCAGTGATGAATGACGACATTCGGTCATATTCTGGGAGTAGGCATTTGGCTTGAAATTGGTATATTTGAACCTTAATATTTCAGTTATTATAAAAAAAGGTATGATACCTACATTAATACTGTTCTGTAACTGAAGTCAGATGCCAAGCAAGATGGACTCTTAGAGTTGCAGTAGATTTTAATAAAAAAATGGGTAGAATTTGTGCTGTGTTAGTGACAGTTTGAAGGAAGCCCAATATTCAAAATTGTGCGTGGTAACTTCTACCACAGTATATAGCTCTATGAAAGTTGGATATCTATGTATTGAAAAAAGGGAGAAATAATTTTTGATTTTCTTCATCAAATTGTAAAAATAATGAAAATAGCAAATGTTTAAAAATTAATATCATAACATGTTAGTCTTTTGACACTTTTTTGTGTTAAGAGACTTCAAGCTAATAGATCATCACCAAATGTTACAGAATAAAAATATGTTATTAAATATGTTGCTATTTGCTGTTAATAGAAAGGAATAAATACAACAGACATGTATGTTTGTGTTTATTTACACAGTGTCTTCACTTTTTTGGAATCCGGGTTGTAAATCATCAAACTTAAAGAGCCGCCATTAGGAGAAATACCAGCTGTCCACTCCAGGTCACCCTTTTGGTTTTAGAGGTGAAATCCTACCTCAAGAAATCCCCTGGAGCTGGAGGACAGCCCTGGCTGCCACAGACAGTCTGCATCAGACACTCACGCAGTGCTGAAACTACAGACTGTCTAATTGTAAAGCACAGCCAGGACATGTACATTCTGGATGTAAAAATATCCTCAGCAATCTTACATGACCCCCCCAGAGGCTCAACAGGTAGAGCAGAAAGCCAGCTGTCTCATGCAGGCGTCAGGGTGGATTTCTTCATCTCATCAGTCATTCCTTTTATATGTGATGCTGCTCCCCACTGGTGGCATGGATCAAAACATTTGGCTAGCACAGTGTAGAGACCACGAAGAGATAAAGATTTTGTAGTAATCCTTTGACATGGTGGTACTGAGCAAAACTATGCAAATTTACATACTGTATCTACGAGGGGCAGTCAAAAAGTAATGAGCACAACTGAATTTAACCTGCTAATAATTTTTTTTTTCCTGAAATTTTCAGTTTGTAGTTTAAATACTTGTTTGAAGATTTATTTAAAAAAAAAAAAAGTTTTATTTTAGCTTGTCCTCTTCCTGTCAGTCATTTTGGAAACAACGTCATTGTTTGATGCCCCTCAGAAGCAGAGAGCTGTGATTGCATTTCAGGCTTTGGAAGGAGAACCACCACTAAACATTTTCAAATATATGGGGAAGATGAAATAGGCTATAGCACAGTCAAAAAGGCGCAGAACAAGAGCCTCCTTTGAATGACCTCCGTGACGAGTAAAGAAGCTCGTGACGTCATTAGCAGAGGTGGGTAGAGTAGCCAAATATTGTACTCAAGTAAGAGTACTGTTCCTTTAGAATAATACGACTCAAGTAAAAGTAAAAAGTAGTCATCCAAATATTTACTTGAGTAAGAGTAAGAAAGTACACAATGAAAAAAACTACTCAAGTAAAGAGTCATTTGTGAGCAACTTATGATTTATTTTATTTATTTTTTTTTAAATCAGAGCATGATCAAATAAAAAAAAATATGTGGGATTCGACAAATACCTGCCACCATTAAAATTTTTAACGGCCCAAAAACCAACAACACATGCATTGGGCCCTACGGAAACATTATTTTGTCATGGGTGTGTGTTCCGGGTTTTGTCTTCCCCCTGTTTCCCACACACCTGCTCCTGTGAGCATCTTCACCATCAGTGCCTCGTTCACCCAAATTACCCCTTGTATTTAACCTCGTGTCTCATTCCCTCGCTTCGCCAGTTCGTTGTACCTTGTCGTCGCGTTCCAGCATTCCTTGTTTCCACGTCACAGACTCACAGTAAGACTTGACCCAGTTCCGATTATCGACCTCGCCTCTTTGCCTCATGTTTTTGAATACTGTTGCCTTTCTTGGATTGCCTGCCTGTGTACCGACCTATGCCTGTCTATTAAACCTCTCTTTTTGGAAACTGTCCATTTGGTTTGGAGTCGTGCATTTTTGGGTCCTATCCTCTGTTCCGTTCATGACAGAACAAACTGGCCATAACATGGACCCAGCAGACTCAGACCCGGTGCGCAAAGCCCTTCAAGCGCAGGGTCAATGCCTCTCGAAGCAGGATGAGGAGCTTCCTGCCCTCCGCCTTCATCGAGAGGGACTGTCAAGGCATCAGGACAATATGATGAGACAGGTGGCCTCGCAGTTTGAACTTCTTATGAAAATGATTCAAGAGAAGGAACCAGTTGGCACCACACCCGGTACCGCCACGGTACCAACATTTGACATGTGAAGCAGTCACCATGCAGCCACCTGCCACCTCCGCTGCTGTCTGCCCACAGCTCTCTCGACCGGAGTGGTTCTCTGGAGATTCTGGGAACATTAAGCCGTTCATCACGCAGTGCGAACTCCATTTTGAGCTGCAGGCAGCTGGCTTCCCCAGCGAGCGGGCAAAAATCGCTTTCGTCATTTCCCACCTGAGTGGTCGTGCGGAGGCGTGGGCTACTGCTGAATGGAGCCGCAATTCCGCCGCGTGTCATTCATGGGCTTTTTTCGTAAAGACTACGGAGCAAATTTTTCAATTTTTCACACCAGATCGTGAGGCAGCTCGCTCCCTTGTCACCTTACAACAAGTCAAGCGCAGGGTGTCAGATTACGCGATTGAGTTTCGCATTCTAGTAGCTGAGACTCATTGGAATAATCGCGCGCTAGTCGATGCCTTTTTTCAAGGACTATCCCCCGCCGTCAAGGATCATTTAGTCCCGCTCGACCTGCCGACCGACTTGGACACTCTCATCGCTCTCGCCGTAAAAATCGACGAGGCTTTTGGATCGCGAGCTGGATGAAGATCGGCGGAGGGCTGCGTCACCGCGCACTTGGAGGACGAGCCTCGGTGACCAGCCAAACCAAGGCAGATCCCCTGTTTCCGGTCTCAACCAACTGGCTAGCGTCCCCACGGATGAACCCATGCAACTGGGCAGGTTCCGTCTCTCCCCTGAGGAACGTCAACGCCGGCTGAGGGAAGGGCGGTGCTTCTACTGCGGTCAGTTGGGTCATTCCATGAGGAACTGTCACGTCAAAGTTGCCGGTAGCAAGGGCACAGGAGAGGTGAGTCTTAATTTCATTAAGGAAGACCCTACACGGGTTCTTCCTAAAGTGACACTATGCTCTCCTGATCAAGAAATTCATACACCTGTATTAATTGACTCTGGTTCTGATGCTAACTTACTTAACTCCCTCGTTAGACGTATGCACCTTAGAACCTTTCAAATAAAACGCCACCGCAACACCTATGCTGCAGACGGCAGTTTTATGGGCAAGATCACTCACCGCACCCAAACACTCACATTGACATTTCCTGATTCTCACTCGGAACGCATTAGTTTTCATGTTTTTGACGCCATGAATCATGACCTTATCTTAGGGAACCCATGGTTGAAATTACATAACCCCCACATTGAGTGGTCCTCTGGGCATGTTATGTCATGGGGCAGCAATTGCGCCCAGAACTGTTTCAAGCCGCCATGTGATGTTCAGGGCTATGTTTCTCAGGACAATCAACAGACCCCATCTGGGGATCCTGATTTATCTCAAGTGCCCACCTGTTACCAGGATATTAAAGACATTTTTTCCAAGTCCAAGGCCAAATCCCTTCCACCCCACAGACCTTATGACTGTGCTGTTGACTTGCTGCCTGGTACCACACCCCCACGAGGGAGGTTGTTCTCTCTTTCAGGGCCGGAACACAAGGCCATGAAGGAGTACGTGGAAGAATCACTGGCAGCCGGGATCATTCGTCCATCTTCATCCCCTGCAGGAGCAGGATTTTTCTTCGTGTACAAAAAGGACAAGACCCTGCGACCCTGTATCGATTACCGGGGTCTCAACGAGATAACTATAAAAAACAGGTACCCTCTTCCCCTCATCTCCACTGCCTTTGAGTTCCTGGAGGGAGCCAAGATTTTCACCAAACTGGACTTAAGAAATGCATATCTAGTCAGGATAAGGGAGGGATTCATGCATTGCATGAATGGAAAACAGCATTCAACACACCAACGGGACATGAGTATTTGGTAATGCCTTTTGGACTTACTAACGCGCCAGCTGTTTTCCAAAACCTTGTCAATGATGTCCTGCGTGACATGTTGAATGTTTATGTTTTTGTCTATTTGGACGACATTTTGATATTCTCCCCGGATGAGGAGACTCACATTATTAATGTCCGCTCTGTATTGCAGCGGTTACTGCAGAATCAACTATATGTCAAGGCTGAGAAATGTGAGTTCCGCAAGGCGTCCGTTTCTTTTCTGGGTTTCATCCTGGCTCAAGGTGAAGTCAAAATGGACAAAAATTTCAGTTCTATAGCCTCTCCTTTGCATGATCTTACCTCGCCACACAAACCTTTTGTATGGAACCCGCTTTGTCAGGCAGCTTTTCAAAAACTTAAATCCAGCTTTACCTCCGCTCCCATCCTTACTTTGCCAGATCTCAAACAGCAGTTTGTGGTAGAAGTCGATGCGTCTGATGCCGGAATAGGAGCAGTGCTCTCCCAGTAATCTCTCAAGGATGATAAATTACATCCTTGTGCTTTTCTCTCCAAAAAACTGACCCCAGCTGAAAAAAATTATGACATTGGTGACCGTGAACTGCTGGTAGTCAAGGTGGCTTTGATGGAGTGGAGGCACTGGCTAGAGGGGGCACAGACTCCGTTTTTAGTATGGACAGATCACAAGAACCTTGAGTATATTAAAACTGCTAAAAGATTAAATGCTAGGCAGGCTAGATGGGCTCTGTTCTTCACTAGATTTAATTTCATGTTATCCTACAGACCTGGTTCTAAAAATGGTAAGCCAGATGCTTTGTCACGTATTTTCTGCGAAGAGAATTCTTTGTCCGACCCTAAGACTATTTTGCCCAAGTCATGTTTCATTTCCGCTTTTGTTTGGGACATTGAAACTGCTGTTAAAGGGGCTCTGAAAAACACTCTTAGCCCTGAAGATTGCCCTGAAAACAGGCTTTATGTGGTTCTGACCTTAAGGGGAAGAGTCATCCACTGGGCTCACACGAACTGAACTGTATGTCACCCAGGCAGGTTCTCTAAAATGGCTCACTTCATTGCACTCCCGAAACTCCCCTCAGCTAAAGATACTGCAGAATTAATGATCAATCAGGTATTCAAATTCCATGGTTTCCCCAAGAATGTGGTGTCTGATAGGGGTCCCCAATTCATTTCGCAATTTTGGAAGGAGTGTTGCAATCTCATAGGTGCTAACGTCAGTCTGTCATCTGGGTTTCACCCTGAAACCAACGGCCAAACCGAGAGGCTGAACCAGGACCTGGAGACTGGGCTCTGATGTCTCGCTTCACAGGAGCCGCGATCCTGGTCTCAGAAACTGGTTTGGGTCGAATTCTCCCACAATTCCCTCCCCTCTGCATCCACTAGTCTATCGCTTTTTCATGTTGTGTATGGTTACCAACCATCTCTGTTTCCTGCCATAGCCCCAGAGTCCACAGTTCCAGCGGCATTGACCTTGGTGAGATGCTGCAGGAGGACCTGGGAGCGAGCCCGCCAGATGCTGCTGCACCAGGTACAGTCCTACAAAGCCGCTGCTGACCGTCGGAGGACACCGGCCCCGAACTACAAAGTGGGTCAGCGAGTTTGGCTCTCGACCAAACATATTCCACTCCGGGTGGAGTCCAAGAAGCTCGCTCCCAGGTTCGTTGGGCCCTTTCCCATCACAAAGATGATCAACCCTGTCACCGTGAAGCTGAGGCTCCCAAGGTCGATGCGGGTCCACCCTGCTTTTCACGTCAGCCTACTCAAGCCAGCCCGGGAGTCCCCTCTGGTCCCGCCTTCCAAGCCCCCTCGTCCCCCCCGGTTTGTGGATGGGGGTCCTGTCTTCTCTGTGAAGCGGCTGCTGTCGTCTTGTCGGAGCGGGAGGGGGTTTCAATATCTGGTGGACTGGGAGGGCTACGGGCCTGAGGAACGTCCATGGGTGCCGTCTGCATTTATCATGGATGATTCGCTCATTCGGGACTTCCACGTTGCGCATCCAGGGGCCTCGGGGCTGTCTGGGGCCGGCCGTTAAGGGGGGGGGGGGGGGGGGGGGTACTGTCATGGGTGTGTGTTCCGGGTTTTGTCTTCCCCCTGTTTCACACACACCTGCTCCTGTGAGCATCTTCACCACCTGTGCCTCACAGTAAGACTTGACCCTGTTCCGATTATCGACCTCGCCTCTTTGCCTCATGTTTTTGGATACTGTTGCCTTTCTTGGATTGCCTGCCTGTGTACCGACCTATGCCCGTCTATTAAACCTCTCTTTTTGGAAACTGTCCATTTGGTTTGGAGTCGTGCATTTTTGGGTCCTATCCTCTGTTCCGTTCATGACATATTTGCTTTATTCGCTTAAATAACTTCATGAAGAAGCTGTTTGCTGACCAGACATAGTGATCGTGTGAGTGGGTGTGCTAATTTTGCCACATCCACTGCCACAAACAACAGCAAAAACATCTGCAACTTACCACAAGGTGTTTTCTCAAGTTAGAAGTGGGCTGAAATATCCAAGTTTGGACAGTCACAATTGAAGCGCTGCGTAACAAAGCTGTTGTTTTTTGGTCTGTAAACACGGTCTTGTGACTTCCTGTGTCGTGTGATTGGTGAATTGGAATCAAATGACATTAGTGTCATTCCCGCTTCATTGGCACAACAGGCGCTCTATGCGGAAGTCGATGATGGAGTCTAAAAATAGAAGTGCACGCGCATGAATGGATAAATAAAAGTAGCGAACGGCATGTCGATCATTGTAACGGAATAAAAGTATCGATCCTTCTTCACATAAATACTCAAGTAAAAGTACATTGCATTTAAAGTACTCTGACAAGTACAGTTTATCAAAAATGTTACTTGAGTAAATGTAACTGAGTAAATGTAGCGCGTTCCTACCACCTCTGGTCATTAGTTCCTTTGGCTGGACAACCATAACCCATCCCCATACTCATCCAATCTGACACGATCAAATCACCTTTTTGGGCCTTTAAAAGAAGGAGTTAGCGGTCAGCACTTCTCTGATGACGAGCAAGTTAAGCAAGCTGTAAAAAATTGCTGAAAAGCGCAGCTCGACTGAATTTTACTAGGCTAGCATACATGCCCTTGTGCATCGATGGGCAGTCGGTGTTGAGAACAAGGAAAATTATATTGAAAAGCGATGACGAAATCCCTACTTTTTGGTCTTTATTTCTATGCGTATATTGCCTTTTTACTGCAATCAATGAAGCTCGTGGAAAATTGGGCTCATTACTTTTTGACTGCCTCTCATCCAAATTGGACCGTAGTAACTGATCTTTTTCCCATTTGATGAAATAATTCAAATGTTTCACAGCAGTATATTGACAACTATAGCAAAGTGCAGTAAATTTGATTACTTTTTAATTATTCTGAGCACATCATTTAGTAAAGATCAGAAAAAGAATACAAGCCAATGGCTTCATGTATTTTTTTTCACCAAGCAAATAAAAATAAATCTGGTAATTGTGCAAAATGTGTGTGTGTGTGTGTGTGTGTGTATGTGTGTGTGTATATATAGCAAAGCAAATTTATTTATATAGTGCATTTCATACACAAGGTACCTCAATGTGGTTTACGTGATCAAAAGTATTTAACAACAAAGAAACAAAACAGATTATAAACATTTAAAACAAAGACAAAAAAAATAAAAGTACAATTAAAACAGCGTAAAGTGCAATAAATATTTAAAAGTGGACCTGCTCTAAAAAGCATGAGAAAAAAAGAATTTTTAACTTGGACTTAAAAACATTCACACTTGGGGCTGACATCACTTCTGTTGGCAACTTATTACATTTGTGTGCAGCATAATAGCTAAATGCTGCTTCACCATAGATGAACATTTTCTTTTTGAAAACTGTTTGGCATTGTGCTTGATAGGAAAATATTAAATTCAGAGTCCTGAAATGCATCACGTCCCTGGTTCTTCACATTGCACATTTTGAAATAAAGATTGTTAAAGTGTTCTTATAATTGCAGGTCAGACAAGAAGATTCCTTGTAAAGAGTCTCCTTGTAAAGAGTCTGGAATGAAGAATGGAAAAATGCTGACATCAGCAGTACCTCCACCTATACCCATGTCCCCCATTGTTGAGAAGATGGAAGGGCTGAAGGCAATCCGCAACCGCAGCAACAGCCTGCGTTTTGGCCGGCTGGCCTTCTACAGACACCTTGAGAAAGTGGGGACTATGCGCTGCTTCTGGGAACTTAAACACATTGAACTGGAGGTAGGCAATCTACAGATAACACACACACACACACGCATATATATTTCTAAATATATTTAAAAAAAAAATATATATATATATATATATATATATATATATATATATATATATATATATATATATATATATATATATATATATATATATATATACACACACACACACATACATACACACACACACATACATACACACACATATCCTCACAAGGGTCGCGGGCGTGCTGGAGCCTATCCCAGCTAACTGTGGGCAGGATATATATATATATATACATTTTCTTTACCGCTTATCCTCACTAGGATCTCCTTGTGTTGGTATGGTTGACACATACACAAAAATATATTGCCTTCTCCGAAACATATATCTTTGGCTGACAGTTCTTTATACTGTAAACTGTCATATAAAGCAGTGAAAAGTGCCTGCATACTGTAACTGTATAAACCCGTCCGCACATGCACGCACGCACGCACTCATCCACAAACACTCACAATTGCTTGCCCTTAGTTATGAATACAAAGCAAAGGTATGAAATTATTTTAATTTTCATTAATTATAATTTAAATGCATCTTCACACAGATTTAAATCTGATAATATAGTTGACCTAGACATGCATGTGCAATATCTGTGAACTTTTCCATTACTGAAGAAAGGAGTTTCAGAACTACTGCTAGGTAAATATTTTGGAGCATGCAAGTGCTGTGTCTGAAGTTAAAGGATAGCAGGCATCTGACACTTAGGATAGGCATTGCACTGACACCCTGAACTGAACACCACCTGTCCCATTCCCGTCTCGCAGACAGCGAGTTCTCCTTTTAGTTTCAGGAGTGGGAGGCAGTGAGGAAGCCGGTTAGAAGGTGAATGGGTAGTTAGGTGGGTGGGTGTCTTCGAGAAGACCCTTGTTTTTTTTCAAGTCTGTTGTGAGCAAGACACTCGCAATTAATGCTCAGCTAATGCCCAGCTACTGTAGTTCCTCATTGAGGCTTGCATTCTAGCCCCATGTCAACAATTTGTTGTCTGTCGCCTGAGGCTCAGGGCAGACAGCCGAGAGTCTTACAGTTTATGTAGGACGCTAGGGACAGGAAGAGGAAGCATTCCATAATGGAGAACTTACTAAGAGATACAGATCTATGGATATTAGGGAGTGTATGCCTGGTGGCTACTTTCTTGTGGCGGCAGCTGTGGAAATTATTTTCCATCAAAAAGAAGCGGAGGACCACACTATCAGACATACAGGTAAAAGAGATATATCATTTTTCGACTTTGTCACCTGCATTACCAAGTGAAAATTCCCCACACGCATGAGGTTCTGATGAGGATTTGTGTCATTAAACATTAAACAAGTTAGGTCTTAAACTGACTGCAGACCTGCAACAACCAGCACAGAAGTGATAAAATGTATCACATGATCTGCCAAGATGCTACCTTGAGCACATGAAGCATTAAAAAATCTCATCTTTACAAACGTTACCATAGATGTCATCTTTGACCATGAAATATGTATATAAATTGTTTATTGTGTATTGCTGGTTCATTCTTGGCAATGTTTAAAGTTTTAGACATCAAGATACATGCTGATGCTCATCATAACACAATAAAAATAAGTATCTGTACCAAAATAGTAAAACAGTAACTTCTGAAAAATTGGTTTGTGTGCACTCAAGGTAGTCATTGGAAGATACAATATATTGTCACATGCTTGTCACGAGCCATGGCATCTAAATTCTGTCACCTAGCACGACTCAACTCACACCACACAGATGAATCTGTGCCCTCTGTGCAATGCAAAACATATCCAGTATAAACCAGTTTACTATGTTAACATAATCTTTGAGCAAGTGAAAATACCTTACCACTCACAATAGGTGAAAGTCATTATCAGATGTTTCTAACTTTTCTTTCAGCAAGCTAGTGCAGTGGTGGACAAAAATAATAGCTTCAAATAATAGTAGTGATTGTTTCATTGGATTTCTTTATTGAAACACATTTATACTGGGAATGGATTTACAACCATCCATCCATCCATCCATTTTCTGAGCCGCTTCTCCTCACGAGGGTCGCGGGCGTGCTGGAGCCTATCCCAGCTTTCATCGGTCAGGAGGCGGAGTACACCCTGAACTGGTTACCAGCCAATCGCAAGGCACATACAAACAAACAACCATTCGCACTCACAGTCACACCTACGGCCAATTTAGAGACTTCAATTAACCTACCATGCATGTTTTTGGGATGTGGGAGGAAACTGGAGTGCCCGGAGAAAACCCACGCAGGCACAGGGAGAACATGCAAACTCCACACAGGCGAGGCCCAGGTCTTCAGAACTGTGAGGCAGACGCTCCAACCAGTCACCCACCGTGCCGCCAGAATTTACAACTTAATTCAAAATAAATTACAGAATAAATTAATACATATTCTAACCACTGTCACACCTTTTTGCCATTTTACATAAACTTGTGTATTAATATGAATGTACAAAATATGCTAATAAATAAAAGAAGTCAATGGAAGCACTATAATCACAAATGGTACAATTGTACTGATACAAGGATCTTGTAAACAAATCGTCTTTTCCTTTCGGCTTGTCCCTTTAGGGTTCGCCACAGCGCGTCATCCTTTTCCATGTATGCCTATCTCCTGCATCCTCCACTCGAACACGAACTTCCCTCATGTCTTCCCTCACGACATTCATCAAGCTTCTCTTTGGTCTTCCTCGAGCTCTCTTGCCTGGCAGCTCCATCCTCATCATCCTCTACCAATATACTCACTATTTCTCCTCTGGACGTGTCCAAACCATCGAAGTCTGCTCTCTCTAACCTTGTCTCCAAAACATCGAACCTTGGCTGTCCCTCTGATGAGCTCATTTCTAATTTTATCCAACCTAGTCACTCCGAGAGTGAACCTCAACATCTTCATTTCCGCCACCTCCAGCTCTGCTACCTGTTGTCTCTTCAGTGCCACTGTCTCTAATCCGTACATCATGGCTGGCCTCACCACTGTTTAATAAACTTTGCCCTTCATCCTAGCAGAGACTCTTCTGTCACATAACACACCTAACACCTTCCTCCACCCGTTCCAACCTGCTTGGACCTGTTTCTTCACTTCCAGACCACACTCACCATTGCTCTGGACAGTTGAAACCAAGTATTTAAAGTCCTCCACCCTTGCTATCTCTTCTCCCTGTAGCCTCACTCTTCCCCCACCATTCCTCTCATTCATGCACATATATTCTGTTTTACTTCGGCTAATCTTAATTCTTCGGCTTTCCAGTGCATGCCTCCACATTTCTAACTGTTCCTCCGCCTGCTCCCTGCTTTCACTGCAGATCACAATGTCATCTGCAAACATTATGGTCCACGGGGATTCCAGTCTAAACTCACCTGTAAGCCTATCCATCACCACTGCAAACAGGAAGTGGTTCAGGGCTTATCCCTGATGCAGTCCCACCTCCACCTTAAATTCGTCTGTCACACCTACAGCACACCTCACCGCTGTTCTGCTGCCCTCGTACATGTCCTGTATTATTCTAACATACTTCTCTGCCACTCCAGGCTTCCGCATGCAGTACCACAGTTCCTCTCTGGGTACTCTGTCATAGGCTTTCTCTAGATCTACAAAGACACAATGTAGCTCCTTCTGACCTTCTCTGTACTTTTCCATCAACATCCTCAAAGCAAATAATGCATCTGTGTTACTCTTTCTAGGCATGAAACCATACTTGTTACTCGGAAATACTCACTTCTGTCCTGAGGCTAGCCTCCACTACTCTTTCCCATAACTTCATTGTGTGGCTCATCAACTTTATTCCTCTATAGTTCCCACAGCTCTGCACATCACCCTTGTTCTTAAAAATGGGCAACAGCACACTTTTCCTCCATTCCTCAGGCATCTTCTCACGTGCTAGAATTCTATTGAACAAGCTGGTCAAAAACTCCACAGCCACCTCTCCTAGATGCTTCCATACCTCCACAGGAATGTCATCAGGACCAACTGCCTTTCCATTTTTCATCCTCTTTAATGCCTTTCTAACTTCCCCCTTACTAATCATTGCCACTTCCTGGTCCACCACACTTGTCTCTTCTTTCTCATTTTCCTCATTCATCAACTCCTCAAAGTATTCTTTCCATCTAGCTAGCACACTGCTGGCACCAGTCAACATATTTCCATCTCCATCCTTAATCACCCTAACCTGCTGCACATCCTTCCCATCTCTATCCCTCTGTTTGGCCAGCCTGTATAGATCATTTTCTCCTTCTTTAGTGTCCAACCTGCCATACATGTCATCATATGCCTCTTGTTTGGCCTTTGCCACCTCTTCCTTTGCCTTGTGTCGCATCTCAATGTATTCCTTTTGGCTCTCAGCTAACCTTTTTCCTTGCATGATTTCCTGTAGAAGAAGAAGAATCACCTTTTATTGTCATGAACATAACATGTCATGCACACACAATTTGTTCTCTGCATTTAACCCATCACAGTGAACACAGACACATGTTGGTCCAGTCGGGGTCTTGAACCTAGGTCCCCCACGGTGGGAGGCGATGATCTTAACCATTGGCCCACGGCTGTACTGCAAGGTTCCACCACCAAGTCTCCTTCTCTCCTTTTTTGCCAGAAGATACACCAAGTACTCTCCTGCCCGCCTCTGGTCACCTTGGCTGCAGTGGTCCAGTCTTCTGGAAGCTCCTCCTGTCCACCGAGAGCCTGTCTCACCTCTTCCCGAAAAGCTGCACAACACTCGTCCTGTCTCAGCTTCCACCACATGGTTCTCTGCTCTGCCTCTGTCTTCCTAATCTTCCTCCCCACCACCAGAGTCATTTTACACACCGCCATCCTATGCTGTCTAGCCACACTCTCCACTACCACAACCTTACAGTCGGTAACCTCCTTCAGATTACATCGTCTGCACAAGATGTAATCCACCTGCATGCTTCTACCTCCGCTCTTTGCATCCTTTTTGGAAAGTTTACCACCATCTGTCCCTCCAAGTTCCTTTCCTGGATGCCGTATTTACCCATCGCTTCTTCATCACCCCTATTTCCTTCACCAACATGTCCATTACAATCTGCACCAATCACGACTCTCTCTCTCTGTCTGGGATGCTCAGAACTACTTCGTCTAGCTCCTTCCAGAATTTCTCTTTCACTTCTAGGTCACATCCTACCTGTGGGGCATAGCCACTAATCACGTTTTACATAACACCCTCAATTTCAAGTTTCAGCCTCATCACTCGATCTGATAATCTTTTCACCTCCAAGACATTCTTAGCCAACTCTTCTTTTAAAATAACCCCGACTCCATTTCTCTTCCCATCTACACCATGGTAAAATAATTTAAACCCTACCCCTAAACTTCTAGCCTTACAGCCTTTCCACCTGGTCTCCTGGACACACAATATATCAACCTTTCTCCTAATCATTATGTCAACCAACTCCCGAGATTTTCCTGTCATAGTCCCAACATTCAAAGTCCCCACATTCAGTTCTAGGCTCTGTGCTTTCCTTTTCTCTTTCTGCCGAAGAACCCGCTATCCACGTCTTTTTCTCCGACTTCGACGCTCAGTAGCTGAATTTCCAACAGCGCCCTGCAGGTTGACGGCGCCAGTGGCAGACGTTGTTAACCCGGGCCACGACCGATCCGGTATGGAATTCTTTGGATGAACGCTCATATTTGTTTGGCAAGGTTTTAAGCCGGATGCCCTTCCTGACGCAACCCTCTGCATTTATCCGGGCTTGGGACCGGCCTGCAATTTGCACTGGCTTGTACCCCCCATAGGGCTGCATTAAGGATCTTGCATTGTCAGAGTGAATTGCCCTATTGATAATATTTTTTGTGCATTGCCATTTTCTATTGTTCATTTTGTATGGTTTTCCTGCCGATGTGCTTACATGACTCTTGTGCTGGTACAAAGTGCTAAAATGATTGGACATGTTCTTCCCATGAAAAGTTACATACAAGTAAATAAATACCTCAATAACGACAGTAATGGCAACACAGTGTAATCTGACAATAATTCCTCATAATGTATACAATAAACAGCTGTGGGACACACTCTATTCCAACCATCCATTCATTTTCTACCCCCAGTCCGCTCAAGCCTATTCCTGGAGACTTTCGGGAGGTAGGTTCCAGCCTGGACTGTTCGCCAGCGTCGGCATCGTACCTGTGAGAGATTTGGATGTTTCAATGCCCACACTTTTCCGAGTAAAAGTGTTGAAAACTCACATTTTTACCGCTGTTAATCAAAATCAAAGCCCTGCCAGACCTATCGACAACTCTTTTTTTCAAGTGGTCAGTCATTTGTTACAGCACAATCCCTTCAGATCCCCCACCCTTTTGCATAGCTTGCTTCGCCTACGATCTACACTCAGTCAAAGGGCACATACAGGATACACCGGTGTTGGGAAAGATAATTTTCTCGCCAAACTTGTTCAAAGTTCATTTCTCAAATTTGAAACTGAACTAGTTCAGAGTTCTTTTTCTTTTTCCCCCCAATATATTTCCCCATTGTTGCCACTCATTCAGGCCACACTTGGAGCCAGCTGCAGCTTTCACCCTAAGGCTTCAAAACATGAGGAAAAACGTGTTGCTTGAATGGTCTTTTTTTAATGAGTAATTAAAACAAAAACAGGACTGTAGTCCTTAATGTGCAAAAACAAACACAACCTGAGGTAGGAACAAGGCTGAGGTAGAAAATTAGCCGTCACTGCAGCTATGTCCCTCTAACTGCGTATAACACACTCCCCCCTTGTCTTCAGGTAAATACTCGTGGTGGGTTTTTATGCACCTAAGCCTGTAAGTTGGCAACTGTAAGGCAACTGTAAAACAGTAACACACCTGTGACTTCAGAGTGCTCACAAGCGAAATGCTTCTTTTAGTCGACAACCAACACAGATTTCCCAACTGAGGTAACCGCCACAAGTGCTTTTATTTTTTTTCCCTCCAGGCATCCATCACATTTTGATGACGCATGCGGCCATGCGACCGTTGGTGGCTGGTGTTGTGAAATAAGGTGTTTAGCCCCTTAATTATGAAGGCTCGTTTCCAGTTTAACCGGGTTTCCTCCTGGAAGACTCTCAGGAAACCTGGCACTCTCAAGAACAAAAATAAACTGCTGTTCACAAACCATTCAGATGCCAGAATGAATGCGTTCACATTAAGATTCATCAAGTAAAAATACACGTACGTGAATATGTTCAGTTCACGGTCGCCCACAAATAGGAACAAGTTCATAAACTTTCACTCATTAATCTTGTTCAGGTACAGTTATGGTATAGACTGATGGGCTGTGCATATGATACCTGGGCCTTCAGTGAAGATTTACCCGACTTAATCCATCTCTTAAAACCACCACTATCCATCCGTCCATTTCCCAAACTGCTTATCCTCACTTGGCTCACAGGCGTGCTGGCGTCTATCTCAGCTAACTCTGGGTGAAAGGCGGGCTACACACTGAACTGGTCGCCAGCCAATTGCAGGGCACATATAGACAAACAATCATACACACTCACTTTCACTCCTACGGGCAATTAAGATTATTCAATTAACTTACCATGCATGTTTTTGAAATGTGGGAGGAAACCCACGCAGGCACTGGGAGAAAATACAAACTCCACACAGGCAAGAGGGAATTGGACCCGGGTCCTCAGAACTGTGAGGGAGATGTTCTTCCGCCACCACTATCATGTCAAAATAATAGAAACTATCAATACCTGGCATGTGCACAGACATTTTTGGGGGCAGATGCTCAAGCCAAAAAAGGGCACCCGTTGCCAAAATTATTCATACAATTAAGAGGAAAACTGTATCAATTTGATTATTTATTTATTTCTGTTAACATAATCAACACGATCAATATTAACAAAGAAGGTGAAGGACAGCTGCAGTGGATGTAAAAAGTCTCCACAGTCGACTCTGTTCAAACAGCAGGTTTTTGTCATCCATCCATCCATCCATCCATCCATCCATCCATCCATTTTCTTCCGCTTATCTGAGGTTGGGTCGCGGGGGCAGTAGCTTGAGCAGGGAAGCCCAGACTTCCCTCTCCCCAGCCACTTCCTCTAGCTTTTCCGGGGTGATCCCGAGGCGTTCCCAGGCCAGCCGAGAGACGTAGTCTCTCCAGCGTGTCCTGGGTTGTGCCCGGGGTGCCCAGAACATCTCACCAGGGAGGCGTCCAGGAGGCATCCTAATCGGAGGCCCGAGCCACCCCATCTGGGTCCTCTCAATGCGGAGGAGCAGTGGCTCTACTCTGAGCCCCTCCCGGATGACCGAGCTTCTTGCAGCTTGCAGCCGTGGCCCAATGGTTAAGATCATCGTCTGCCACCGTGGGGGACCGAGGTTCAAGACCCCAACTGGACCATCCGCCAACATCCCCCGGCCTCACGGCTGTGGTGTCCTTGAGCAAGACACTGATACCCCGAAATGCTCCCCGGGTGCTTCAGCTGCCCCCTGCTCCAGTGTGTTCCACTAACATTTGTATGTGTTCACCGTGATGGGTTAAATGCAGAGAACAAATTTCGTGTGCAAGCATGCATGCATGTTCATGACAATCAAAGATGGTGATTCTTCTTCTTCTTCTCGTGACCATAGGTGAGGGTAGGAACTTAATTTACAACCGGTAAATTTAAAGCTTCATCTTTCGGCTTAGCATCTTCACCACAATGGACCAATTCAAGGCACTCCAACCTTGTCCAACAGAGGACCATGGTCTCATATTTGGAGGTGCTGATTCTCATCCCAGCCACTTCACACTCTGCTCCAAACCGCTCCAGTGAGAGTTGGAGATCAAGGCTTGATGACCCTCACCAGAAACAAGTCCGACTTACTGCCAGCAATGTGGACCAAACTCTGACACTGGTCGTACTGGGACCAAATAGCCCAAATAGTCAGCTGGTTCGGTACCCCATACTCCCAAAGTACCCTCCGCGGTCGAACGCCTTCCCCAAGTCCACAAAACACATGTAGACTGGTTGAGCGAACTCTCATGCAACCACAAGGAGCCTGCCGAGGGTGTAGAGCTGGACCACTGTTCCGCGGCCAGGACGAAAACCACACTGCTCCTCCTGAAGCTGAGAGGCAACTTCCCGACGGACCCTCTCTCCAGCACTCCTGAATACACCTTACAAGGCAGAGTGAGGAGTGTGATCCCCCTATAGTTGGAACACACCCTCCGGTCCCCCTTTTTAAAAAGGGGGATCGCCACCCCAGTCTGCCAATCCAGAGGCACTGTCCCCGATGTCCACGCGATGTTGCAGAGGCGTGTCAATCAGGACAGCCCCACAACATCCAGAGCCTTTAGGAACTCCGGGCGAATCTCATCTAACCCCGGGGCCCTGCCACCAGGGAGCTTTTTAACCACCTCACTGACCTGAACCCCAGCGATAGGAGAGCCCGCCTCAGAGACCCCAGACTCTGTTTCCTCATGGGAAGGCGTGTCGGTTGAATTGAAGAGGTTTTCGAAGTATTGTCCCCACCGACTCACAACATCCCGAGTCGAGGTCAGCAGTCCCCCATCCTCACTATACACAGTGTTGATGGTGCACTGCTTCCCCCTCCTGAGACGCCGGACGGTGGAATAGAATTTCCTCGAAGTCATTCTCCATGGCCTCACCGAACTCCTCTCATGTCCAAGTTTTTGCTTCAGCGACCACCAAAGCTGCTTGACCAGCCGGTACCCATCAGCTGCCTCAGGAGTCCCACAGGCCAAAAAGGCCTGATAGGACTCTTTCTTCAGCTTGACGACATCGCTCACTGTTGGTCTCCACCAACGGTTTGGGGGATTGCAGCCACGACAGGCACCGACTACTTTACGGCCACAGCTCCGGTTGGCCGCCTCGTCAATGGAGGTGGTCCACTCAGACTCAATGTCCCCCACCTCCCCCAAGACGTGGGTGAAGTTCTGCCAGAAGCGGGAGTTGAAACTCCTTCTGACAGGGGATTCTGCCAGATGTTTCCAGCAGACCCTCACAATACGTTTGGGCCTGCCACGTCGGACCAGCATCTTGCCCCACCATCGGAGCCTACTTCCCACCAGGTGGTAATCAGTTGATAGCTCCGTCCCTCTCTTCACCAGAGTGTCCAACACATGCGGCCGCAAGTCTGATGACACGACCACAAAGTCGATCATCGAACTGTGACCTAGGGAGTCCTGGTGCCATTTACACATGTGGACAACCTTATGCTTGAACATGGTGTTCGTTACGGAAAATCCGTGAAGAGCACTGAAGTCCAATAACAGAACACCACTCGGGTTCTGATCGGTCGGGGGGGGGGGGCGTTCCTCCCTATCACACCCTTCCAGGTCTCACTGTCATTGCCCACTTGAGCATTGAAGTCCCCCAGCAGAACGATGGAGTCCCCAGTGGGAGCGTTCTCCAGCACCCCCTCCAAAGACTCCCAAAAGGGTGGGTACTCTGAACTGCTATTTGGTGCATAGGCAAAAACAACAGTGAGGACCCATCCCCCTCCCCGAAGGCGGAGGTAGGCTACCCTCTCGTCCACTGGGGTGAACCCCAATGTACAGGTGCCGAGCCGGGGGGCAATAAGTATACCCACACCTGCTCGCCGCCTCTCACCGTGGGCAACTCCAGAGTGGAAGAGTGTCCAACCCCTCTCGAGAGGACTGGTACCAGAGCCCAAGCAGTGTGTGGAGGCAAGCTTGACTATATCTAGTCAGAACTTCTCAACCTCACACACCAGCTCGTGCTCCTTCCCTGCCAGAGAGGTGACATTCTACATCCCTAGAGCCAACTTCCGGGGATCTGATCGCCATGGTCCCCGCTGTCATGATAAAAAGGTATCCATTGTAACTGGACCCAGAATCAAGCGGAGGCTGAGATGTTTGTGGAGAAATGTTTATTGAAAAGGAATTTGGGATTGGACCTTTGAGGCGTAATGGCGGGTCGTCGAGCCGGGGAATGTGCGGGAGGCGGTGGCATAAGCAGGTGGATGGCTTGGCGCCGTGGTCGAGGTCAGCAAGGCGGGGAACACGGAAGGAGCACTAAGGACGAGGAAGAACATGGAGATCCGAACAATGCGTAGTTTACGTGCGAGTACAAGCCCGGTGTACCTCGATTGAACCTTACTCTGGCAGAGGAGTCCGGGAATTGAGATAGATTTTGGAAACGTGTAACAAAACGGAATTTTTATTCAGTCGTCTCCGGACATGTGTAATAAAACAACAAAAACAAATACGTATGAAAGTATGACATCTCAATGGATATCCCCTCTTTAGGTAAATAATCTTCTCAGTCACATTTGAGTAAAAATAATCCCATTTCTATAATTGTCATCAGATCTTTTTAAAAAAGATACTTTATTTTTACACACCCCTTGCAATTACACCAAGGACCATTAAGGGTCCATGGACCCCTGTTTGAGACACACTGCTATACTGTAGTACAGTATACCATGTAGCGTGTATTGGTGTTTGGATAAAATGGAAATTATTTAAGGAATAAATTCACTTGCGGGTTAGTTCGATTTACATTTTAACGTCACAATCAAACTATTTTTGTCTCGTAAAGGGCACCACGTCTCTTTCTATATGTGTAAAATTTAGGAAAAAGTGACGAAAAACCTCTTATGAGTCTCATAATCTGAAGATTGCTACACTCGAATCCTCGATCCCAGAGGTCTCTTAATTGTTGCACCCCAAACACACAAACGATACAGGTAGTGGAATTTTATATAGAATTTAATTAAATCTAAAAGGGAAACAAACTGCAGGGAAACAATGAAGAAAAAAAGAAAAACAAGGTATAGGTAAATATCCGTAAAGCAGGTCAAACCTGTTATGTAGGTGTGAAGTGAGAATGTACGGTGAGCAATGCATTGAGCTGGGATTCCTGTTGCCGTTAATTTAAACTCAAATATGCACCAATCTGTACTTTAGTAGACCACATGTTTGACTTACGTTGTGTGTGACACAATTCAGGCAGGCTGGTTGATCTCCCGGATGCTTGGCCGGTCAGGTCGAGGAACAGGTTGATTTGATGGAAAAAAGAGGAAGAAAAAATAGAAACAGCAAAAGAAGAGCTTCAAGTGCAGGGCGGTTGAAGCCCTTGGGTGGCGCTGGTTGCCAGGTGCTCGGAGCAGACGGTCAGGTGTGTCCTCGCCACCTCGCGATGAGAGCTAGGGCTTCCGGGCTGTGCCAGGTTCTTTGGCAAGGTGAACGAGCGAACGAGAGTCTCACAATAGGGGGGGGCTCCGGCCTTTTTTGCCCAGAAGAGAAGGGGAGTGCCCCCCGCTCCACCCCCCGGGGAGCAATAGGGAGGTAGACAGCGCCTCTTAGTAGTAATTTTTCATCCTAGGATTATTTGTGGTTTTAAAGCAGTGGGAATAAAAGATTAATTATTGGATCTAAGATAAGGAAACCAGTTCCCAGCTCCGTGACGTCATGCACATCCTGGTTAATCTATGCAATGGTGGTTCACCCTTATTTTATGGCTAATAACACTTACTGTTCATTTGTGTAACATTTCTGGGTTTGTTTCGAGATAAACACAAGCATATTCGGTTGACAAACAGATTTAACTACTAGACCTTTAAATTTGGTGAAAACAATTACTATTGACATTGGTGTGCTGATATACACTGGCAGCATTCATGCAAAGTTCTGAAAAAGTCACACAACATTCAAATTTGTCCCTAGTGCTTCTGCCGATGGTAGTAACCCTCCACCGCCGGTGGCTGTCGCTGGTGTTACATCCATTGTCCCAGAGGGTCAATGAGAATCCAGGTTTCCTGTGCTCTGCTTTGATAAGTGGATCAGGCCTCCCTCAGATGCCTTGTGTACACAGACTGGCTCAGCATGGCGGCAGAAACAGGTATCCGGAACAGGCAGAGATTCCTGGGTGGCATTTGTTCCATCAGGGCATACTCGCTACAACTGCATGCCATCATAAAGTGGAATGCAGGTAGAGATAGAAGATAAAAACAAAACAGCACAGACCAACTTGTAAAAGAATCAACCGGATTAAGTAGCAGATAGACTGTTACTCATTAAAGCTGAAGTAATTCACATTCCGTCACTTCTCAGCTTTTGAGCTAAGATCAAGTGTAGTGTCTGTTCTTATAGTAAATAACAAATCAATTTTGTCTGTCAGTCTTTCTTTCCATCCCTCCGTACGTCTGTCCGTCTGTCCATCCTTTATTATTATTACATTTGTTGCTTCAGTTGTATCAAGTTTACAGTTTTCTTAATTAATGTCTCTAAATTCCCAGGGTTGTGTTCAAATATCTAATTGAAATATATTTGTGGACCTGCTAAATAGAGAGACAAATTATCAATTAATGTAGGTATTCCCACTTAGCAGGGTGTGCTGACACTCTGACACTAATAATATAAGTACAATATTGGATCCTTGGCTCGAATTATTTGCTAAGCAGAGCTGGTTATGCGTGTCTGTGTCTGTGTGTGTAAGTTTTGCGGCAGAAGGATTGAAGTTGGTCTGTGGGTGTTTATTTTAAAGTCAGAACACGTACTTGAGTACCTTATGCAATTTAGGCAGTGACTAATTCATCCATCCATCCATTTTCTGAGCCGCTTCTCCTCACTAGGGTCGCGGGCGTGCTGGAGCCTATCCCAGCTGTCATCGGGCAGGAGGCGGGGTACACCCTGAACTGGTTGCCAGCCAATCGCAGGGCACATAGGAACAAACAACCACTCGCACTCACAGTCATGCCTACGGGCAATTTAGAGTCTCCAATTCATGCATGTTTTTGGGATGTGGGAGGAAACCGGAGTGCCCGGAGAAAACCCACGCAGGCACGGGGAGAACATGCAAACTCCACACAGGCGGGGCCGGGGATTGAACCCGGGTCCTCAGAACTGTGAGGCTGACGCTCTAACCAGTCGCCCACCGTGCCGCCAGTGACTAATTACAACCACAAACTCACACTCTCTCTCTCTCTCTCTCACTGTCTCTGTCTCTCTCTCTCATTCATGCATGCACACACACACACACACACACACACACACACACACACACACACACACACACACACCAGTGACTTGTGGTCAGGGTAGGCAAGTGAGGCTCTGCCCCTGGTGGTCTTTCCTTTCCACTGCATGTGAATAGTAAAAAAAAACCTCATGATTACATTAAATTGTTCCATTTTAGTTCTATGGTCTGTGCTTTACATTGATTTTCTTTTTCAATCCAATAATTTCAATGATTTCATCATTAAAATAGCTGAATTTTCATATTTCCTGTTCAAATGCATAGGAAGCACAGTTATGAGTCACATTGAGTCATCGCTCCCATGAGGCGTCAAGAAACCACGCACACATCCATTCAGGCAGGCTTGGATTGGTCCAAGGCTTCACACAAGAGACATTGGTGTTTCCTCATTACATCCATCCATCCATTTTCTGAGCCGCTTATCCTCACGAGGGTCGTGGGCATGCTGGAGCCTATCCCAGCTATCATCGGGCAGGAGGCGGGGTACACCCTAAACTGGTTGCCAGCCAATCGCAGGGCACATGCAAACTAACAACATTCAAACTCACATTCACACCTACGGGCAATTTAGAGTCCCCAATTAATGCATGTTTTTGGGATGTGGGAGGAAACCGGAGTGCCCGGAGAAAACCCACGCAGGCACGGGGAGAACATGCAAACTCCACACAGGCGGGACCGGGGATTGAACCCCGCTCCTCAGAACTGTGAGGCTGACGCTCTAACCAGTCGGTCACCGTGCCGCCGTTTCCTCATTACATAGCCAATAATATACATTTTAGCACACATGTACTGCACTTACTGAAGTTTAACAGACTAATATATTTCATGAAAGTGTGTGACATTTATTCTTTCTTATCGACCAGAAAAGCCACTAAAAGTGCACAGTGGAGTCTAGTATGTACGGTGCCACAACCAGCATGTAGCAATGTTGAGTTGAGCTTCATAGAGTGCCAAACGTCACGTGACTGTCAGTCACATGACATAGTCAGTGCCTCACCAATCATAAACCTCACCGCATGTCACTGACACACACACACGCAGACACACACACACATTGCTTATGCCACACCTCAGCTCCGTTAAAGGATCTTTTCATTGTCCAGCCGTTTCCAAGGTGGAAAAAAATCACATGGTTATCAAGGCCACCGAACATGTGATACAGACTGTCATCGGTCAGTGGTGACACATAGCTTTATACTGATAAAATAATAGTAGCTGCAGCCAGAGCGATAACGATGTGTGACTTCCTTTCCATTACCATGTACCTGCCACACCTCCATTCTGTAGCAGAAAAGCAACACTAAAAAATAAACATTAAAATTACAGTATAATGTAGAGTACTCAGCTGGCCTTTAAAGTATACCATTGTTGATAACAGTACTCAAGCACCATAATTCCATTTACATATAAAACATTTCTATGCCATAAATAGAGCTTCTTTTAGCCTTTATAGGCAGCCTTTAACAAATGTTAAGTGGCTGCCTATTTTTTATTTTTTTTGCTCTATCTATCTATCTATCTATCTATCTATCTATCTATCTATCTATCTATCTATCTATCTATCTATCTATCTATCTATCTATCTATCTATCTATCTATCTATCTATCTATCTATCTATCTATCTATCTATCTATCCATCCATCTGTCTGTCTGTCTGTCTGTCTACTATAGTTTTTTATCCAAGCATAGTATTCCAAGTTTTTGTATCAACATTCTCTATAAAATGTAAAAAGAAAATAGTGATTCAAAAAGCTTGTCGTCACAAAATTTGTGGCAATAATTCTTGTTGATAATTTCCATTTTGGAAAGCAGGAAGCATTTGGCTCAAAGGTCTGAGTGGTTAATAATTTTTTTATTATCTGATACTCACTTAAGGCGGCACAGTTAGCACATCTGCCTCACAGTTCTGAGGACCGGGGTTCAAATCCCAGCTCCGCCTGTGTGGAGTTTGCATGTTCTCCCCATGCCTGCGTGGGTTTTCTCCGGGCACTCCGGTTTCCTCCCACATCCCAAAAACATGCGTGGAAGGTTGATTGAAGACTCTAAATTGCCCATAGGTGTGAAGGTGTGTGAATGTGCCCTGCGATTGGCTGGCGACCAGTTCAGGGTGTATATCATCTGGCTCCTCTCGCCGGAAGATTGCTCAGATAGGCTCCAGGACCCCCGCGACCCTAGTGGGGCTAAGCGGAACGGAAGATGAATGAATAAATGAATGATGCTCACTTACGTCATCTTTCTGTCACTCTGCTCATGAACTTTGAATGTAGACCATATTCAGAGTTCCATCTTTTAAATCTCACCGTGTTACTCACTCACAACTCACACTGAGTTGTTGTTTTTGATTGGTAGTACCGGTAGTTTTATTTGTTTGTTTTATGTCGTACAGGGTCATGTGTCAGTCGTGGATTCCTAAGATTCTAACACCTAGCCAAAGGGCTTTGAGCCATCTCAAATGTCAGATAGCAACCTCTCCAGCAACTCCCCATAAGCCCCCATCAATCCCAACTGCCCACTCAAACCCGCGGCTGTTATCACTGGCCACCCACTCCCTGACGTTCACAGGGGGCTGCACTTTAATTTGGAGGCGAGCCATTTGCTGTTCTTAAAACTCAACTCAGAAATTTTGTGTTGTGGAGCAGTTCATTCTTCATCTTCCTCTTCTTGCAAATATTTGTTCATTTACTTTTTGCCTGAATGACTGACAGGACTTTATTAATGAGTGACTTTGTTTTCTTTCTGAGAAGAAGTAAAATACAAATCAGTCATGAGCTCCAGCTTGATCAACTCTTTAGCCAGAATGTATGATCCCAAGCCTCTTCATGGTCAGAAGTCTGGTGGAAGAAAGTCCTCCCTCAATGGATCAGACAAGTCCCAAGCTACTTCCTCTTCCTCTTCTCATGACGCTTCCCTACGCTGCATTGAGAGTCGCATGGACTCCTTGACCTCTCAGATGGCGTGTTTGCTCAACATGCAGCACATCGTCCTGACCCGACTCGACAGTTTGTCCCAGGATGTGAGAAGGATGGATCGAGGTCGGGCATTTATGAGCGAAGAGGGTCGTGGTGATGCAGATGCTGGAGGTAGTAATGGTTCAGAAGTTGCAGTAGCATGTGGGGAGTTGTGGGGGGTGGTGGAGAGGGTGTATGAGCGGATTGAAAGTCAGGGCCGCAGGTTGGAAGCGGTGGTAAAACTGGTGGAGGGCATCCAGCAGGTGATCAGCTTCATTGGTGAAGTGGTGAAGAGCTCAAGGCTGATGAAGCTGGTCTTTAAAAAGCCTGGAAGCCAATACAAATGCAAGGTGAGCTTTAAAGTCTTTTTATCATAATATCTGCCAGCGGTGTGTTTGCAGTACCGCTAAATGGGTCATTCCAGAATTGAAGGACATTAGAGGAACACCCCCCCATAAAATTCCAAATAATCCATACACAAAATACAGCAACATGCACTTGTTTAAATTATAGTTGTCCTAAGACATAATATAACTGTGGCTGTAGTAAAAGTGATTTCTTAGTATCTAAAATACCAAATAACTCTTCCGCACGCCCTAAAATGTTTTTTTTCTCTTGTCCCACCCTCTTGTCAACTTACATAATATGTAACAGATAAAATACATTTTAAATCAATCTTTTTGGTAGGATTTTGTTGATATGGCTTCCTTGTAACTGTAAAACGTTTTCGACTACAGTACATGCAAACCTTTTACTAAATAATTTTTAGCCATCCAGAGAAATAGAAAAAAATGTTTGTGACATGACTCAGTAGAAATTACATCATCGAACTTATTGATCTGACCATTGGTAGACCTAAGTAGGTCCCTTCTATTTTTCATATTTTTTCTATGTGATTAGCTATAATGTAGGTTAATGTGCATATCTGCCACTGAATGGCTCTCGGAAGTGATCACTCAACGAGCCACACTCATCCATCCATTTTGTTCCGCTTATCCGAGGTCGGATCGCGGGGGGAGTAGCTTTAGCAGGGAAGCCCAGACTTCCCTCTCCACAGCCACTTCCTCCAGCTCTTCCGAGGGGAGCCCGAGGCGTTCCCACGTGAGCCAAGAAATTCTGTCGATAAAAGTTATGAACAGAATCAGTGACAAAGGGCAGCCTTGGCGGAGTCCAACCCTCACCGGAAACAAGTCCGACTTACTGGCGCCAATGCGGACCAAACTCTGACACACGTCGTACAGGGACCGAACAGCCCATATCAGGGGGTTCGGTACCCCATACTCCCGAAGCACCCCCCACAGGACCCCCCGAGGGACACGGTTGAACGCCTTCTCCAAGTCCACAAAACACATGTAGACTGGTTGGGCAAACTCCCATGCACCCTCGAGGACCCTGCCGAGGGTGAAGAGCTGGTCCACTGTTCCACGGCCAGGACGAAAACCACACTGCTCCTCCTGAATCTGAGATTCGACTTCCCGACGGACCCTCCTCTCCAGCACCCCTGAATAGACCTTACCAGGGAGGCTGAGGAGTGTGATCCCCCTGTAGTTGGAACACACCCTCCGGTCCCCTTTCTTAAAAAGGGTGACCACCACCCCAGTCTGCCAATCCAGAGGCACTGTCCCCGATGTCCACGCGATATTGCAGAGGCGTGTCAACCAGGAGAGCCCTACAACATCCAGAGCCTTGAGGAACTCCGGGCGAATCTCATCCACCCCCAGGCCCTTGCCACAAAGGAGCTTTTTAACCACCTCGGTGACCTCAACCCCAGCGATAGGAGAGCCCGCCTCAGAGACCCCAGACTTTGCTTCCTCATGGGAAGGCGTGTCGGTTGAATTGAAGAGGTCTTCGAAATATTCTCCCCACCGACTCACAACGTCCCAAGTCGAGGTCAGCAGCACCCCGTCCCCACTATACACAGTGTTGATGGTGCACTGCTTCCCTCTCCTGAGACGCCGCATTGGTGGACCAGAATTTCCTCGAAGTCGTTCACCATGGCCTCACCGAACTCCTCCCACACCCGGGTTTTTGCCTCAGCGACCACCAAAGCTGCATTCCGCTTGGCCAACTGGTAACCATCAGCTGCCTCAGGAGTCTCACAGGCCAAAAAGGCCTGCTAGGACTCCTTCAGCTTGATGGCATCCCTCACTGCTGGTGTCCACCAACGGGTTCGGGGATTGCCGCGACGACAGGCACCGACTACCTTATGTCCACAGCTCCGGTCGGCCGCCTCGGCAATAGAGGCGCGGAACATGGTCCACCCAGACTCAATGTACCCCACCTCCCCTGAGACGTGGGTGAAGTTCTGCCAGAGATGGGAGTTGAAACTCCTTCTGACAGGGGATTATGCTAGACGTTCCCAGCAGACCATCACAATACGTTTGGGCCTCCCAGGTCAGACCGACATCTTCCCCCACCATCGGAGGTGATCAGTTGAGAGCTCCGCCCCTCTCTTCACCCGAGTGTCCAAGACATGCGGCCGCAAGTCTGATGACACAACCACAAAGTCGATCATCGAACGGTGTCCAAGGACACCCTTATGCTTGAATATGGTGTTCGTTATGGAAAATCCGTGGTGGGCACAGAAGTTCAATAACAGAGGACCACTCGGGATCTGATCGGGGGGTTGGGGGGCGTTCCTCCCAATCACCCCCTTCCAGGTCTCACTGTCATTGCCCACGTGAACATTGAAGTCCCCCACCAGAACGATGGAGTCCCCAGCAGGAGCGCTCTCCAGCACCCCCTCCAAGGACCCCAAAACTCTGAACTGCTGTTTGGTGCATAGGCACAAACAACAGTCAGGACCCGTCCCCCCACCTGAAGGCGGAGGGAGGCTACCCTCTCGTCCACCGGGGTGAACCACAACATACAGGTACCAGGCCGGGCGGCAAAAAGTATACCCATACCTGCTCGACGCCTCTCACCGTGGGCAACTCCAGAGTGGAAAAGAGTCTAACCCCTCTTAAGATGACTGGTACCAGAGCCCAAGCTGTGTGTGGAGGCAAGCCCGACTATATCTAGTCGGAACTTCTCAACCTCAGACACCAGCTCGTGCTCCTTCGCCGCCAGAAAGGTGACATTCCATGTCCCTATAGCCCGTTTCTGTTGCCGGGGATCGGATCGCCAAGATCCCCACCTTCGGCCACCGTCTATCTCACACTGCACCCGACCATATACACACAGACACACACACACTTGTCAACTGGTATCAAATGGTATCAACTTTCCATTGATACCATCCATCCATCCATTTTTTGTACCGCTTATCCTCACGAGGGTCACGGGCGTGCTGGAGTCTATCCCAGCTATCTTTGGGCGAAAGGCGGGGTACACCCTGAACTGGTCGCCAGCCAATCGCACAAATAAACAAACAACCATTCACACTCACATTCACACCTATGGGCAATTTAGAGTCTTCAATTAACCTACCATGTTTTAAAGAGTCAAAACTTTTTTTTTATATTTGTCACAGGAAAATTCTACTCATGTCACTGGAATCGTCTTTTATCATATAAATCAATAAAACTTAAAAGGTTTATGCACATACCCACGTAATGGAGTGTGTCACTCAAGCTATCACAACCCTGGTGTTACCCATGCAATCAGGTAAAATCATATAGCTAAGGTTCTTCTGAACCAGTTAGCATTGCAATTAAAACTAGCATGAACTCGAGCAGAAACTTGGTTTGTAACCTTGTTCTTATGTAACCCATCCATCCATCCATCCATTTTCTAAGCCGCTTCTCCTCACTAGGGTCGCGGGGGTGCTGGAGCCTATCCCAGCTGTCATCGGGCAGGAGGCGGGGTACACCCTGAACTGGTTGCCAGCCAATCGCAGGGCACATAGGAACAAACAACCATTCGCACTCACAGTCATGCCTACGGGCAATTTAGAGTCTCCAATTCATGCATGTTTTTGGGATGTGGGAGGAAACCGGAGTGCCCGGAGAAAACCCACGCAGGCACGGGGAGAACATGCAAACTCCACACAGGCGGGGACGGGGATTGAACCCCGCACCTCAGAACTGTGAGGCTGACGCTCTAACCAGTCGGCCACCGTGCCGCCCTTATGTAACCCAATTACTGTAATCACATAAAAAATGTTTTGCTGATGGTTCAGCGGGAGAAATCAAATTATATGACTTTTATTTCCTGTTTTTCTTTAAAACAAAAAAACAAATAAATGATAAATTTAAAAAAAATGTTGGTACCTAAACTGTCCTTGCTTCACTCTACACACCTACATTTACATTTGTTTCGGGTGGCAGTACCTCAGTTGGTGTTCAAATCCTGCTGTGGACCAAAATATGGGAATTGGGACTGTTTTTAGGAACAATGCTAATCCAGTTCCGTAGCACTGTTCAAGTGCTGCAGAGCCAGGAACTCCAACTTCTCAGAGGCCCCCCATGCCTGCATTTACTGTATGTGAATTGGTTCTTGTAGACACAATCGATCCAGCATACATATACAGCTTTATAAAGAAGACATTTACGATCAGAAATTAAAGTACGGTCGTATACACATTAAAAGGTTCCATTGACTTTTTATTGACATCCACTTGGCTTTCTAATCTGTTCAAATTTGTATGCTGCAACTGATTTTTAACACTGTGATTTTGAAGTAAAATGTGTGAGACTTTAAAGGTTAAAGTATTTTGAAATGTTTGGAATGTGTTGTGAGCAACTTAATCTGAGCAACTGAGTCTCCTAATACGTCTATATTTATGTATGTCTATATTTAGGTCTGTTGTTCCCTGACCTATCACTCTAGATAGATGGTAATGTTAAGTAGCTTCCCCACTTGTCCCGCAGGTGTAAATGATTCAAGTCAGACCGGTTATGTCATCGTAAATCAGCAGTGGCTTGGACTGACGCTACACCCGGCTGTTGTTCTGAATAGCGTGGCATTGTTACAATAAATGCTTTAAAGGCCATAGCTGCACTATCCAACCTCTGTAAGTGATTGTAAAGGACAGGAGCATCAGGAAAATGTTTTCAATGCTATCCCTATATAATACCAGCATACCAGTGTCATAAAAAAAATGCACCCACCTATCTTTGGGTGAGAGGCGGGGTACACCCTAAACTGGTTGCCAGCCAATTGCCGGGCACCTAGAAACAAACAACCATTCTCACACACACTCCTACGGGCAATTTAGAGTCTCCAACCAACCTACCACGCATGTTGTTGGGATGTGGGAGGAAACCGGAGTGCCCGGAGAAAACCCACCCAGGCACGGAGAGAGAGTGCAAATTCCAAACAGGCGGGGCCGGGATTTAAACCCCGGTCCCCAGAACTGTGAGGCAGATGTGCTAAGCAGTCTTCACTCTTATGATACACGACCTTTTTAATCATATTTACCTCTTTCATCATGCATGCAAGCAGCTGCACCACTGACGGCAACAAACCCTGTTCATATTGCTCATGTTGACTTTTGTCAAATGATGCTGTATATACTGTACAGTTAGGTCCAGAAGAATGTGGACAATGACAGATTGTTTCATGATTTTTCTCATGGATTTGAAATCAAATGATCAAGATATGATTTAAGTGTAAGTTTCATCTTAAATTTGCCAGGATTCACACAAAATATGCTCTTTACGATTCAAGAAACGCTGATATTTTATACAGAGTACATCCATCCAATGTTCTCAATCGTCCCGTCATTTTTACATGTGGCTTGCTTTGGTTTCATCTGTCTAATGAATTGGAATCCAGAAGGGGATTCTGGCTGAATCTAATCTTGGTTCCCTAACTTATTCTTGCATCTTGTTGTAAACTGTATTTACATTCATGAAGGTGTTTCTTGATTTTAGATTTGGTCAATGATACACTCCAACCTATTATTGACTTTTGTTGATGTTATGCAGTTTTTTCTTCACCAAAGAAAGGAATATGCAATTATTTGATTCAGTTTTCTTATGTGGTCTTTTAAGGGTTTTGAGGTTGTTAAACATGAGCTCATACTGTTTTTTTTCTTTGACGAGGTTACTAAACCATACCTGATCTAAACTCTTTAGCTCAGACTTGCATCTGCTTCATTTGCTTTGAAGTAACCATGAAAATGACTGCATCCAGCCAATTAACCTACTGTGAGTTAATTAAAAAATAAAAAATAAAATAATAAATACAGTCAATACTGTGGAGGCCCTAGAAATGGGGGTTTTGTCCTTAAGTGTTCAGTGACATTTAAAAAATATATCTAAAAAGTCTACTCTCAAATTATATTTTCATGTTGTTTACTATGTATAAAGACAAAATCATAAAAACATTCATTTGTCTGCATATTATCTGTATGTGGATTGAGGCAGAAATTTCTGGGAAAAAAAGGAAACTTTTCTATTGTTCAAATGACATTTTAACCTGTGGCTCTAGAAGATCATCACATTTTGTCAAAGTCACTCATGTTGAATTGCTGTTATTACTTTCCAAAAGGGAAAGGATGACAAGGATAAAGGCAAACTGAACCTGAAGAGCCTCAAACCTCAGAAGAAGAGGAGGTCTCTCGAAACTTCAGGTAGGCTTGATTCAATACCAGCATTTGTTGACTGTAACAATGCATTGTTTTTTTAAGTGCTAAAGAAATGAAGTTATTATTATTATTATTATTATCATCCAATAGTTGTTAAATGAGAAAATTTCACACATTCCTTAAAAATATCATAACGAAGCTTCTAAAATAAAATAAACATCAAATTTTAATAAATGTAATTTCCCTTTATTCTCCCCTACTTAAGACTCACTGACTGGATTGGTGCTGCCAGAACATGTAGAAAAACTCAACAAAAAGAATATTGATCACTCTCATGGAAACAACAAGGCAGAGGACAGGTCAAATGGAAGCCATCTTGAGTCATCCACACTGATTCTGAATGGATCAGCTAAGGAGAGTGAGGATGTCTTCGGAGACTCAGGTCCTGAGGAAGAGGTGGAATTAGCGATGAAGTCATTAGATTTAAATTCAGAGAAGACTGATGATGAAGAAGAGGAAGGCAAGCAGAAGAATAAATCAGACGCAGAAATCTCATCCACAACCCTGAGTAACTTTGGAGACATTTCTTCTAAGACTGGCAAGACGTCTGTCATAAAACAAGAGAGGTACCTATAGATACTGTTATTTCTATAATCATCACATCTTCCACAAATAATGAATATTAAATCATTTTGGCCTGTGTTTGTAGTTCTGAAGAGGTTGGTGATGTGGCCGCCTGCAGCAAACGTCGTGTCACTGAAGAAGACCTGGTGAAGGACGATCTTAAAAAGAGTCGAGTGGAAGGCAATAATGATAAAAAGGCTGATGGAAATGTGTTGGAGACAGACACGCCAAAACATACCGACTCTGATGCAGTCAACACAGAGGGACGTGAGGGAAACAATGACCAGTGTGATGTGAAGGAATTCTTCATAGGTGAGGCTTGGCATATTTATCCTTCATAGATAACACTGACAAAACTAAGATACTTTATTACATAAAAATAGGCTCATATCTGATGTATATCAGTGGCAGTAGTTGTTATATATATCCATCCATTTTCTGTACCGTTTATCCTCACTAGGGTCGCGGGCGTGCTGGAGCCTATCCCAGCTATCTTTGGTCAAGAGGCGGAGTACACCGCCTTTTTTGCCGTTAATATTTGCTCGTAACATTTCACCACATCCGTGGAATGACCCATATGTATATGTTCATTGATCTGTCTGTTTTTGATCAAAGAGATCCATCCATCCATCCATTTTCTGAGACGCTTCTCCTCACTAGGGTCGCGGGCGTGCTGGAGCCTATCCCAGCTTTCATCGGGCATCTATCATCTATGAAAGTTTAACTTTTTGAATACAATTATGGAAATAAATAAACCTTTCCATGATATTCAAATTTTTTGGAAAGGGTTATGTAATGCACAAGCGAATATCTGAAACTGAATTGTAGCTATGTGTAATGACAAACCCTATACACATCAATGGCAAAAGTGACATCACATGTCCTAGCCAAAATTACATTCCAGATATCTGTAATTCAGTTTTGACTACGCAAAACTGAATTATAGGTATCTCTATCTGCCGTTCTGACTAGTAACAATTACTTTACAGATATATTGAATGACAATTCCAACTACTATTCTAACTGTCTTCTTCTTCTTCCTTTCCTTTCGGCTTGTCCCTTTAGGGGTCGCCACAGCGCGTCATCCTTTTCCATGTAAGCCAATCTCCTGCATTCTCCTCTCGAACACCAACTGCCCTCATGTCTTCCCTCACGACATCCATCAACCTTCTCTTTGTTTTTTCTCTAGCTCTCTTGCCTGGCAGCTCCATCCTCATCATCCTTCTACCAATATACTCATTATCTCTCCTCTGGACGTGACCAAACCATCGAAGTCTGCTCTAGCTAACTTTTTCTCCAAACATCGAACCTCGGCTGTCCCTCTGATGAGCTCATTTCTAATTTTATCCAACCTGGTCACTCCGATAGCGAACCTCAACATCTTCATTTCCGCCACCTCCAGCTCTGCTTCCTGTTGTCACTTCAGTGCTACTGTCTCTAATCCGTACATCTTGGCTGGCCTCACCACTGTTTTATAAACGTTGCCCTTCATCCTAGCAGAGACTCTTCTGTCACATAGCACACCTGACACCTTCCTCCACCCATTCCAACCTGCTTGGACTCGTTTCTTCACTTCCTGACCACACTCACCATTGCGCTGGATGGTTGACCCCAAGTATTTAAAGTCCTCCACCCTTGCTATCTCTTCTCCCTGTAGCCTCACTCTTCCCCCACCACCCCCCTCATTCATGCACATATATTCTGTCTTACTTCGGCTAATCTTCATTCCTCTGCTTTCCAGTGCATGCCTCCATCTTTCTAACTGTTCCTCCACCTGCTCCCTGCTTTCACTGCAGATCACAATGTCCTCTGCAAACATCATGGTCCACGGGGATTCCAGTCTAACCTCATCTGTCAGCCTATCCATCACCACTGCAAACAGGAAGGGGCTCAAGGCTGATCGCTGATGCAGTCCCACCTCCACCTTAAATTCGTCTGTCACACCTACAGCACATCTCACCGCTGTTCTTCTGCCCTCGTACATGTCATGTATTATTCTAACATACTTCTCTGCCACTCCAGGCTTCCGCATGCAGTACCACAGTTCCTCTCTGGGTACTCTGTCATAGGCTTTCTCTAGATCTACAAAGACAAAATGTAGCTCCTTCTGACCTTCTCTGTACTTTTCCATCAACATCCTCAAGGCAAATAATGCATCTGTGGTACACTTTCTAGGCATGAAACCATACTGTTGCTCGCAAATACTAACTTCTTTCCTGAGTCTGGCCTCCAGTACTCTTTCCCACAACTTCATTGTGTGGCTCATCAACTTTATTCCTCTATAGTTCCCACAGCTCTGCACATCACCCTTGTTCTTAAAAATGGGCACCAGCACACTTTTCCTCCATTCCTCAGGCATCGTCTCACGCGCTAGAATTCTATTGAACAAGCTGGTCAAAAACTCCACAGCCACCTCTCCTAGATGCTTCCATACCTCCACAGGAATATCATCAGGACCAACTGCCTTTCCATTTTCATCCTCTTTAATGCCTTTCTAACTTCCCCCTTACTAATCATTGCCACTTCCTGGTCCACCACACTTGTCTCTTCTTTCTCATTTTCCTCATTCATCAACTCCTCAAAGTATTCTTTCCATCTATCGAGCACACTACTTGCACCAGTCAACATATTTCCATCCGTATCCTTAATCACCCTAACCTGCTGCACATCCTTCCCATCTCAATCCCTCTGTATGGCCAGCCTGTATAGATCCTTTTCTCCTTCTTTAGTTTCAAACCTGCCATACATGTCATCATATGCCTCTTGTTTGGCCTTTGCCACCTCTACCTTTGCCCTGTGTCGCATCTCAATGTATTCCTTTCGCCTCTCCTCGGTCCTCTCAGTGCCCCACTTCTTCTTAGCTAACCTTTTTCCTTGTATGATTTCCTTTACTGTATGGTTCCACCACCAAGTCTCCTTCTCTCCTTTCCTGCCAGAAGATACACCAAGTACTGTTCTGCCTGCCTCTCTGATCACCTTGGCTGCAGTGGTCCAGTCTTCTGGAAGCTCCTCCCGTCCACCGAGAGCCTGTCTCACTTCTTCCCAAAAAGCTGCACAACAGTCGTCCTGTCTCAGCTTCCACCACATGGTTCTCTGCTCTGCCTTTGTCTTCCTAATTTTTCTCCCCACCACCAGAGTCATCTTACACACCACCATCCTATGCTGTCTAGCCACACTCTCCCCTACCACTACCTTACAGTCGGTAACTTCCTTCAGATTACATCGTCTGCACAAGATGTAATCCACCTGCGTGCTTCTACCTCTGCTCTTGTAGGTCACCCTATGTTCCTGCCTCTTCTGGAAAAAAAGTGTTCGCTACAGCCATTTGCATCCTTGTTGCAAAGTCTACCACCATCTGTCCCGCCAAGTTCCTTTCCTGGATGCCGTACTTACCCATCACTTCTTCATCACCCCTATTTCCTTCACCAACATGTCTATTACAATCTGTACCAATTACGACTCTCTCTCTGTCTGGGACGCTCAGAACTACTTTGTCTAGCTCCTTCCAGAATTTCTCTTTCACCTCTAGGTCACATCCTACCTGTGGGGCATAGCCACTAATCACATTACACATAACACCCTCAATTTCAAGTTTCACCCTCATCACTCGATCTGATACGCTTTTCACCTCCAAGACATTCTGAGCCAACTCTTCTTTTAAAATAACCCCGACTCCATTTCTCTTCCCATCTACACCATGGTAAAATAATTTAAACCCTGCCCCTGAATTTCTTGCCTTTCTGCCTTTCCACCTGGTCTCCTGGACACACAATATATCAACCTTTCTCCTAATCATCATGTCAACCAACTCTCGAGATTTTCCTGTCATAGTCCCAACATTCAAAGTCCCCGCATTCAGTTATAGGCTCTGTGCTTTCCTCTTCTCTTTCTGCTGAAGAACCCGCTTTCCACCTCTTCTTCTTCTTCTTCTTCTTCGACTTCGACCCACAGTAGCTGAATTTCCAACGGCGCCCTGTAGGTTGACGGCGCTGGTAGCGGACGTTGTTAACCCAAGCCACAACCGATCCGGTATGAAATTCTTTGGATGAACGCTCATATTTGTTTGGCAAAGTTTTAAGCTGGATGCCCTTCGTTACGCAACCCTCTGCATTTATCCAGGCTTGGGACTGGCCTACAGTGTACCCCACCTCCTGCCCGATGATAGCTGGGATGGGCTCCAGCACGCCCGCGACCCTAGTGAGGAGAAGCGGCTCAGAAAATGGATGGATGGATGCCGTAATTCCAGTTACACATATCTATGTTTTGATTTTGCCTCGTCAGAACTTGATTTAGGATATCCAAAAAGGGACATGTGGATATCTTGAATTTACCTCAATTAGAGATATCTTGAACTGGAATTATGACTCGTCAGAATAAATCAACATGCTTTTTTATCTTCTTTAGACTCCAGTCCTCCACCACCAGCACCTTTTGACCATCGCATAGTGACTCCCAAACCTCATCAAATAGCAGCCTACTACTCCATCAACAGAGATGAGGTCCTCGGAGGGTGAGCTATGCCATACATCATACTGTAATAATAGCCTGAGTTTATTTTGATTTTGGATAAAACCAAAGACACTTCTATTTGTTTTAAATGGAATAAGAGATTGATCCCATGTTTTATGAGGTAGACCTTTTCATTTCCCTCTAAAGGACACGTTACTGTGTACATGGGAGTAGTTATAAAACAGGCTCATTGATATAACAGACCAGTGCTAAAATTCTCCTGTTCAAACTGGAGATTAGTTTAGCACAAAGGCACATTTCTCACATTACTAAGAGAAATTACAATGAGTATACAGTATACTGTAGCCCTAATTAATTTTTTTAAATGACATGTGATTGTTTAGACATTGTAAGTGTTCATTTGTTTCAATAGTTCAGTACAGAAACATTTGATGGGTTAAATATTGTATAAAGTAAGGATTTGAAAACTGTCAGTGCAGAACTACTGAGGTTTTTTTTTCTTACTGTACATTTGCATTTAAAATTACAGCTTCAAAATCTGCCTTGGAATATGGAGAAAAGTGTCTTGATCATTGTAGCGGTGACCAAAGACTTAGTGGTCTCTATATAAAATGGTATGCTCTCTTTCACCAGGGGACGTTTTGGTCAGGTCCACAAGTGCATTGAAAACTCATCTGGCCTAACATTGGCTGCCAAGATCATCAAGGCCAAGAGTCAGAAGGAAAAGGTACAGTACACAGATTATACATATTGGGGGATTAACCTTAAAGTAAATTAAAAATGAATTTGGTAAAAGAAAAAAAAGTGGAGCTTTGTCTTTTTTTTCTTTGTGATGCCACCATAGAAGAGTGGCATATATCCATCCATCCATCCATTTTCTTTACCGCTTATCATCACTAGGGTCGCGGGCTGCTGGAGCCTATCCCAGCTATCTCCGGGCGGGAGGCGGAGTACACCCTTAACCGGTCGCCAGCCAATCGCAGGGCACATAGAAACAAACAATCATTCGCACTCATATTCACCCCTACGGGCAATTTAGAGTCTTCAATCAACCTACCACGCATGTTTTGGGGATGTGGGAGGAAACCGAAATGCCCGGAGAAAAATCACCCTGGCACGGGGAAAACATGCAAACTCCACACAGGCGGGGCCGGAATTTGAAACCCTGTCCCCAGAACTGTGAGCCAGATGTGCTAACCAGTCATCCACCGTGCCGGCGAGTGGCATATATACTGTAATAATAATATCTTAAATGTAAAACAAGCACAGGAAAGTGGTACACATCTCAGCCCTGTCTGATCAGTACAATGTTGCGAAAATAAAAGTAGAATTGTATATACAGAACATGGGGAAGTGAGCTCTGTTGAATACAAGCGACCCTTTTGTTTTTGTCATGTCCTGACCTTCACTATTCTTGCATTTCTGCCCAGGATGTTTATTAGTACATTGTGGCTAACTCAACAATAAGTTCAAATTAATAAAATGGAAAAAGAAGAATATAATCGAAAATAAAATGAATACTGCAGAGACCATTATGGATATACAGTATGAAGCAACCTGCATCCTCCCTCCTCTCATTAAATGGTTAGCGTACATTTCAACTTGTTATATCTTCCTGCCTGCACAGTTAATAAAGGTTTTTATGATGGCGACAGTTTGCTTCTGGAACCGATTATTTCATTGTTATAATTGATTCCTTAATGTTTAGAAATTAGAGCTCATTGGAAGTCAACAAGTGTAACCAAAGAGATTATGTCCAATTTTGCAGCTTCCACTATACAGCTACTATAATGCTGGGTTACTTGAAATTGAGAAGAAGAAGAAGAATCATCTTTTATTGTCATGAACATGCATGCATGCACATGAAATTTGTTCTCTGCATTTAACCCATCACAGTGAACACATACACATGTTAGTGGAACACACTGGAGCAGGGGTCAGCTGAAGCGCCCGGGGAGCATTTCGGGGTATCAGTGTCTTGCTCAAGGACACCACAGCCGTGAGTCCGGGGATGTTGGCAGATGGTCCAGTCGGGGTTTTGAACCTAGGTCCCCCACGGTGGCAGGCGATGATCTTAACCATTGGGCCACGGCTGCCCCAATGGTTAAGGAGAGTTCAACAACAATTTAACTTATATATTGCAGACAGGGAACATTCCACTCATAAGCAGGGCGAAAGGTGGAAATCCAAACAGAGCCAAGAAGATCCAAGAAATATTTGCCAAAATTTTCAATAGAGGTTACAAGTTATGTCAAGATTAGGATGAGGAGATGAAGTAATTAAAAATGACAGATATCCCAATTTTCTAGCATTTTTTCTTTTATACTGTATGTTAAACAACTCAAAACAATGTAAAGCATCCATGATTTAATCCATCCATCCATCCATCCATTTTCTGAGCCGCTTCTTCTCACTAGGGTCGCGGGCGTGCTGGAGCCTATCCCAGCTATCATCGGGCAGGAGGCGGGGTACACCCTGAACTGGTTGCCAGCCAATCGCAGGGCACATACAAACAAACAACCATTCGCACTCACATGCACACCTACGGGCAATTTAGAGTCTTCAATTAATGCATGTTTTTGGGATGTGGGAGGAAGAAAACCCACGCAGGCACGGGGAGAACATGCAAACTCCACACAGGTGGGGGCGGGGATTGAACCCGGGTCCTCAGAACTGTGAGGCTGACGCTCTAACGTCTAATGCTTCATTAATGTCTCGGAATGCTGTCTTTCCCTTTCTCTATTGACTATCCATGTCTGTTTATTGAGATGTACTGGCTGAAATGCTATTTTTGGTCCCTCAGGATGTGGTGAGGAATGAAATCCAGGTAATGAACCAGCTCAACCACTGCAACCTCATCCAGCTGTATGCAGCCTTTGAGTCCCGTCATGACGTCATCCTTGTCATGGAGTAGTAAGTCTTAGGGCACTTCAATTCTGTGGAATATTAATAATGTGTTGTTCCATCCAAGTACGATGAGATTATTGTCAAAATGCTTGTTCTTCTCTCTGTGCCTTAGTGTTGAGGGGGGTGAGCTGTTTGACCGCATCATTGACGAGAACTGCAACCTAACTGAGTTTGACACAGTGCTGTTTATACGCCAAATTTGTGAGGGACTGCAGTATATGCACAGAATGTACATACTGCATCTTGACCTCAAGGTAACCATTTAAATTGTTCCGTTGTAGCTTCTCATTGGAAAAATATTACTTTACTGTGTTTGTTCATTTCACAATAAACTCATCCTACCATGCCTTTATGGGCATGTCTTTATGTTCATGTTTATTAACATTTCTTTTAGCAATATTGTGACAATCCTAATAACAGTGATATTTATATATTTTGGGAACTATAATCCATTCATCCATCCATTTTCTGAGCCGCTTATCCTCACAGGGGTCGCGGGAGTGCTGGAGCTTATCCCAGTTATCATTGGGCAGGAGGCAGGGGAACCCTGAACTGGTTGCCAGCCAATCGCAGGGCACATATAAACAAACAACCATTCGCACTCACATTCACACCTAAGGGCAATTTAGAGTCTTCAATCAACCTACCATGCATGTTCTTGGGATGTGGGAGAAACCCGGAGTACCTCCACACAGGCAGGGATTGAACCCCAGCCCTCAGAACTGTGAGCCAGAGGCTCTCACCGGTCAACCACCGTGCCGCCTAGGAACTATAATTTCAATTATAATAAGTTCTCATGCCGTCTTGGAAAAGAAGGGTTCCCACAAAGCCGGAAGCAAGGACTCCTCCAAACTATCTTTGAAAGATGAGGAATTAGGATTCAGGACTGGGGGAGGCTAATCATTGCTCTCTATCCAGTTTTTTTCCAGGAATTTATTGTCTAAAATCATTGTGACTACACGTTTCATATTTCCTCTCCTTTTTATTCGTTTTCAGCCAGAGAACATTCTTTGTGTCAGCAGAGCAACAAACAAGATAAAAATTATTGATTTTGGTTTGGCCCGGAGGTAAACTCTTTTTAAAATGATCTGTCAACTTTTTTTAGATATTTTTTTTAAATCAATGATATTACAATGAGTGTCTCAAACAGGTACAAACCTCGAGAGAAGCTGAAGGTCAACTTCGGAACGCCTGAATTTTTGGCCCCTGAAGTTATCAACTATGAGTTTGTTTCATTCCCTACAGACATGTGGAGTCTTGGGGTCATCACTTATATGCTGTGAGTTTTCACTGTCTAAAAAACTGTCTCTTCAAAACTCCTTGCCACCAGCCTACTTATTTGAGTATCGCTTTCTTTTCTCTCCTGCCTCTGTTCAGACTTAGTGGCTTGTCTCCTTTTCTTGGGGATGATGACAATGAAACTCTAAACAACATTCTGGCCTGTCAGTGGAACTTTGAGGAAGAGGAGTTTACAGATGTTTCTGAAGAGGCCAAAGACTTCATCACACGTTTGCTGGTAAAGAGCAAAAACTGGAGGATGAGTGCAACAGAGTCTCTCAGACACCCCTGGCTGTCAGAACAAAGTCTGCACTACAAGTTACATGTGAAGGTAAGAGTCAATTTGAACTATGAGTAAGTTGTATACAAGATCACAGAAAGCCTAATGATGACCTGATGGACAGGCACAGTAGGTCCCGCAATGCTTATATGGCTAAAATTTAGGAAAATCTTATGGAGGGTGTTCGCTCACTTTGTTTTGTGGGCTGCCAAATTCCCAAATGATGTAAAAATATACAATAAAGTGATCATAATTCAACAAAATCTTGGCCCATTGACATTTGATTGGTAGCATTGTCACCGGCTGGCAGCTAATACTAGTCTCCTGGGAGCTAGTAACCAACACACTCATACTACAGTACGTACATCAGTTCAATTGTATGTTCCAGTATTATAATGCATTGCATCCTCTCTTACTGCAGAAAAACAAGTCACACTCCACACGACCAACCTCTCCAGAATGCTAGACAGGTGAGATCATTTCGTGGTACCCAATCCACTGAGTGAATATTTCTTTAATTTTTTTTTAAATGAACCTTGAGATTATCAACCTAGATGTCAGTTTCCTTTTCAGAAACACTGGAAGACCACCAGTATGGCTTTTGACAATGTTGGGCCCTCATGCCCAACACTGGACCAATGCTGCTGTACTTGTATGGCTACTGAATATCTACTCTCTACTTAGCATCACCACATTAGCTTGGAGCAGCTGCTCTTACAGTACCTCTCATCAGTAGTAGAGTGGGGTTAGGGTTAGAGTTAGAGTGAGGCCAGAATAAGAAGCAGGACAGTTTTATCATTGTAGTTGTAATACAAATTGTTGACTGTCCTGAAGAATATAATAGCTTAGACTTAATCTTTAACATCCCTGGTGTGTGGTGACATGCCTCTACAGATATTGCCATGTATAATTCATGATTTTAAAGATAAAGGGCGGTGATAAAATTGAAGAAGACATGATGATCGATTGAATGTTTTGGATATTCGCAAATTAGAGATACAGCATCCACCACATTAAACGGAAAAATGTTTTACTGGTTTTTTGCATGCATGGCACTTTTTGGTCTATTTTTCCACTGTTCAGCAAACAATTTATTGAATGCTACTACTGTAATCAACTTCTATGTTTTGGAGACTACATGCTACTTTCTTTTTTATGTACAAGTCTTATGAAAAATTTTATTTTGTGAGAAACATGAAAAAACTGTTGGAATTTTGTATATTAGATTTGTATTGCACAAAAATCTAAATATGTCAATGATTAGCTAGCTCCTGAAACCTGTCATACTCAGCACACGTTTATAGTACTTTCCTTGCTGTTAGCTTTCATGCCGATGGCTGCCCTTTGCTTTGGCAGCCTGGAGTAGGTAGCCCCCTCACCTTCCATGAAGGCATAACAAATATAATTTACACAATACTACCTATGAATGTTTCAGGTTTATGACTGGTGTTGATTTAGATGTTCTTTTTTTTTTTACTGGTTTAACACCAAACTGTACTTGAAGTGCAGGATTTCTGTCATTTCTGCACATTTAGTCAGAATTCAGTAAAATGGTGAACCAAAAATGGAGCAGAGATTGTAGTCTGCATTCATTTGTGCAGTACTGTCACAGTCTTGTTAAGATAGCTATTGGTAGGAAGTCACTGAACGACCCACAATCTTATTATTAGAAATTTCAGCTCATACTAAGGATGTTTCTTATTGGGGTGTACATCCCAACTCCTTGGTCATATGCTGCCTGTTACTGTTTTGTGTTTTGGCTGGCTTGTTCAGATTCTTGACCATTGCATCTTTATGTGATGGAATGTTTGTCACAATTGTTTGCAGTTCCATTTTGGACTGAAAAGCTTTGTAATTTTGAATAATAGTTGGTTATTTCATGTTATAAAAAATGTTTTGTGTAATTATATTACTAAATGTAGAATATCTATATATAAATAAAGCACAAAATAAAGTACACTGAAGTGTAGTGTTGTTTATTGATACAAAAATAGATACAAACAAAATCTGAGGAAATGATAGTAGTGTACACTGGCATTGCATTCTTGACGATGGACAAGAAGTTAGAACAATTAAATGTTTTTTATGCACCACCAAATCACAACAGAAGTGAAAAGACAACAAGATTAAAATATAAAAAGGCAAAGTGTAAGAGAGGTGAAGAAGATGAAAGTAAAATGTACATTATATAGTGACTCTGACCCAGTTGCCGAACCCCCCCACCACCAACAACTTGATAAACTACATTTCTCCCTGCGGCCCTCCTGTGCGAGACGGCCACTAAAAGATGACTGCTGGACCTTAACCTAATTAGCAGCTTCCCGTCAAATCTGGACTGCCATCTACAAAAGACTCATTTTCTTCTTTTGAAGGTAGCGACCAAAAGGTTGGGGGATCCTCTCTCCAAAAAGACCAAGCTGGGACAGATCAACAACTGCATGCAAATAAAGCAATGAACTATTTGCTTAATATTAAATCATGCGGCGGCACGGTGGCTGACTGGTTAGAGCGTCAGCCTCACAGTTCTGAGGACCGCGGTTCAATCTCGGCCCCGCCTGTGTGGAGTTTGCATGTTCTCCCCGTGCCTGCATGGGTTTTCTCCGGGCACTCTGGTTTCCTTCCACATCCCAAAAACATGCATTAATTGGAGACTCTAAATTGCCCGTAGGTGTGACTGTGAGTGCAAATGATTATTTGTTTGTATCTGCCCTGCGATTGGCTGGCAACCAGTTCAAGGTGTACCCCGCCTCCTGCCCGATGATAGCTGGGATAGGCTCCAGCACGCCCGCGACCCTATTGAGGAGAAGCGGCTCAGAAAATGGATGGATGGATGGATGGATTAAATCATGCACGCAAGACGCTGCCGAACGCCCAATAGGAACAATTGCTGGGACACGGGCGCCACCCACTGGCGTTTGAGAGTTACTGCAAGGTGGACTCAATGGTTTTGTTTAACTGAAGATAAAACGTCCGTTGTGATATTTCACAAACTCTGCAGAAATATTCTAAATGTCTGTGTCAAGGTGTCAACTTACAGGTCCCGCTGGAGATTTTGAGAACCGTTTGTCTCGATTTGAAGCCAAACAGCATGAATGTTGCATTGAACCATAAGCAGTTGATTTGCCAAGACTAAAGTTTAAACAATCATTCTATATGCTTGATCTATGAGTAAGAGTACAAAGTTGGGAGTAGGTTATATTAAGATATGATTTTTACACCATTCTTATGGCTAAATTGTAGACTGAAATTCAAGTCGATGGGCGTGGTCTGCTCTGGTCTCCTCTGTCCTCTTGGACACGCCTCCTGGGTATTTAACCTTTGGCTCCCACCTCTTCTATCTCTCTGGTTTTTTTTCCCTCTTGTGTCCTGCTTCTCTGCTGTCCTGGCTGGTTAATCTTGCCAGCCACGGTGTGGCCTCGGCCAACCCCTTTCCTTTTCCGTTGTCTTCCAGTGCTACCAGGGGGCACCAAATGAGCGAGCGCCTACCTCAACCCGACGGCGGCGTTTTCAATCGAAGAAGAAGATCATGCAGCTTCGATCGTTTTTTTTTCTAGCTGTGATCTGTTGGTGGAGCCTCACCGAGCAACTACCGGCATTCCGTACCGGTTACGCACGCAGTTGAAAGCAAGAACGGGCCCGCCACAAGTTCTATCGGCACTAAAGTTACGAGTGCACCCGACAGAACAACTTATTTTTCTTCTCCCACCTGTTTTTCTTCTTCAACCAAACCTGCTTAGTTTTCCTCCTGAGATGCGCGGAGAAAAGACCACCCTCAAAGACCAAGGAACCTATGGTCGTGAGTACCACAACAAGTGTTGCTAGGATGTATACTATAAGTGCCTAAGAATTTTGGGGAAATAACTAACTTCACACAAGCGCCAACCTTGTACCCGCTCAACCTATAAATGCTCACATTTTCCACTTTAACCCCACAACACACGATGTCCTATTTCCCTTTTCGTAAGCCTATTTCCTTTTTGTAGAGACCCCTATATGTGTTTCCCTATAGATCCCTTGTAGATTTCATTAAATAGTCTATGAAAATCACACTCTTTGTTGTGTTTTGGAGCTTAACAATGAACCTCTTTAATTTAGAACTTGTATTTCTTAAGTGTAGCAACCTTGATATAATGAGAGTGATAAAAGGTTTCTCATCGCTTTTCCTACACTTTAAAAATATAAAAAGAAACGTGGTGCCCTTTACGAGACAAAATTAGTTTGATTCTGACGTTAAACGTCTATCGGACTAAGCCGGACGTTCACCTTCGACGAATTTATTTCTTGAATGAATTATGTTTTATCCAAATGCCAATATATGCTATATTAATTGTGCCTAAACTGCACAATATACCTCCAAAATTAACAGCAAACAACATTTGGAAAGTCTTGGAAAACCTGCGGTGTCCTTCATGACTGCAAAGGACATTTTATTCATTTATTTAATGTTTGTTTATCCATATAAGGCACCTGAGAAGAGATTCTCATTTGCAATGTTGACCTGCCTGCAGACACCAGCGTAAAGCTAAGCAAAAATAATAGCAAATACAAATACTATGATTGGGTCTCAGAACTTATAACCCCAAAGCAGAATCACACAATTTTTTAGGAAAAAAACAATGATTTTATTTAACCAAGGGAGCAAAACAACTTGAGCAATGATAACATACACAAACAAAAACAACATCAACAAAAGGTTGAGGCGTAAGAACAACTATAGTAAAAACAAATAACTAAGATGGATGTGCGAAGAATGACAGGAGCTAGATGATGAATGGAACAAATACAGAAAAATACTCAATGAAAAGAAATAGAATGGAAGCTCAGTAATAATATCCATCCATCCATTTTCTGAGCCGCTTCTCCTCACTAGGGTCGCGGGCGTGCTGGAGCCTATCCCAGCTGTCATCGGGCAGGAGGCAGGGTACAGCCTGAACTGGTTGCCAGCCAATCGCAGGGCACATACAAACGAACAACCATTCGCACTCACAGTCATGCCTACGGGCAATTTAGAGTCTCCAATTAATGCATGTTTTTGGGATGTGGGAGGAAACCGGACTGCCCGGAGAAAACCCACGCAGGCACGGGGAGAACATGCAAACTCCACACAGGCGGGACCGGGGATTGAACCCGGGTCCTCAGAACTGTGAGGCTGACACTCTAACCAGTCGGCCACCGTGCCGCCCAGTAATAATATGCTGTAAAAAATAAAAAGTACACAAACGAACACAGGCAAACAGCAATGTGTAAACAATATTCCAGCGACTAGCTGCCATCTCTCCAGCGCGTAAGAACCTCACTAATGATGATGCAGAGCCAGTGTGCGCTGGAGGCTCCATCCATCTACTAACCCAGGAGACTGGGGGCGGGGGGAAGAAAGATAACAGTTCAGCAACCAGAAACACAGTAACATGACAGTATCCCCCAACGGACGCTAGTGACTTAGCCAATTTCAAGGGATTGAGAGAGTGGAGGTCCCGGATGAGGGACAGATCTAGGATCCAGGTGTGGGGGGCCCAAGAATGCGCCTCAGGACCATAGCCCTCCTAGTGGACCAAGTACTACATTCCCCTGCCCCTCCTTTTGAAGTCTAAAATAAACCTCACCGTGTAAACTGGCTGACCATCAAGCATACAAGGACGAGGACAAGGAGCAGGAGGAGGATGCACTGACAGAGGACACAGTGGTATGGTGATGACAAGTTTGAGCAGGGATACATGGAACACCGGGTGGATCTTGAGAGATGGTGATAAGATGAGTTTGACCACCACAGGATTAATGACAGACTCAATCTTGAAAGGCCTGATGAATTTAGGACCCATCTTCCTGGAAACCCCAGCCAGGCATATGTCCCACATGGAAAGACATACCTCCTGTCCGGGACAATAAACTGGAGCTAAAATTTTATGCAAAACCGTTAGCTGCCGTTTGCAAGCTGCGGTATAGGACAGGGGGGCAGCATGTGTATCCTGCCTCCTGATGGAGGTGGACAGATGAAATGGACACTTCTTTCTCCTGCGAGGGAAACACAAAGGTTTGGTATCCGTACGCCATATTGAATGGTGACAATAACTGTGGCTCAACAGATGAGGGTGTTATGGGTGTTCTGCAAAGCCCTGGGGGCCTCTTCTAGTCTTTACTCTGTTTTTATATTCAATCCAATGGCAGACAGAGCGAGCAAACCAGGAACTGAAAGCTGCATTACACTGCTTTACACATCGATAACCATCTTCCTGGTCCTCCAACTCCCATTGTTGCTTGATTTAAAACTTCAGTTGCTCAACAGTCCGGAGTCTCCATTGTCATATTTTGTGCAGCACACTTTTCCACTTTGCATCAGTCCATCTCAGATGAGCTCGGGCCTAGAGAAGCCAGCGGTGCTTCTGGGTATTGTTGATATATGGCTTTCACTTTGCTTGGTAGAAAATTAAATTGCATTTCTAGATGTAGTGAGGAAATGTGTTAACTGACAGTAGTTTTCTGAAGTGTTCCTGAGCCCACCAGGCAATATCCTTTACATGGTGATGCCGGTTTTTAGGCGTGCCGCCTGAGGAATTGAAGGTCAGGGGCATTCAATGTTGGTTGTAGGCCTCGCCACTTAGGTGCAAAGATTTCCCCAGATTGTCTGAATCTTTTGATGATATTGTCGACCATATATGACAAAATCCCTAATTCTTTGCAAATGTACATAGACAAACTCACGCAGTTGTTTGCAAAGTGGTTAACCTCACCTCCACAACTGAGCCTTTGAGGGATGCTCCTTTTATACCCAATCATGACACTAACCTGTTTCCAATGAACCTGTTCATCTGTGGAATGTTCCAAGCAGGTGTATTTTGAACATTCCTCAAATTTACCAGTCTTTGGTTGGTCCTGTTCCAGCTTTTTGGGAACATGTTGCAGGCGTCAAATTCAAAATGAGTGAATATTTGCCAAAAAAAATGCAAATGTTCATCAGTTTGAATATTAAATTAAGGAACTGAAAAGCACATTTTCCCTATTATGATCTCCTTTAAAAAAAAAAAAAAAGCGAAATATAAATAATGCAATGGGTATACAGTAAAATAATATAACTAAAGTTTTCTTTTAAATTCAGACTATTCAGAATCAGAATCAGAATCAGAATCATCTTTATTTGCCAAGTATGTCCAAAACACACAAGGAATTTGTCTCCGGTAGTTGGAGCCGCTCTAGTACAACAGACAGTCAATTTACAGAACACTTTGGAGACATAAAGACATTGACAAAAAACAACAACAAACAACAATTGTGCAAAAAGATGCAGAGTCCTCAGTTCGAATGGCTAATGACGCAATAGTCCGGTGCAATGACCATTGTGCAAAGGGCACTGAGACTTCAAGGAGTGTATGCGGTTTAAAGTGACGAGTACTGCGATAATCTGGGACAATGGTTGTGCAAATGTTACAGATACTCCTCAATCAGTGTGCAAATGAAGCAGATACTACTCTGGCATGAGTGGCCACTATATGCAAATAGTGCAGCACGGCGAGACAACTACAGTGAGTGCACGAGTAATACATAATACAGAATACAGAAATGTGACAACGAACTCAAGTCAAAAAATTGCCAGCTTGTTGTAATGGAATTGTAAGTTAGCTGTTCAAGAAGTTGATTGCAAGAGGGAAGAAGCTGTTGGAATGTCTACTAGTTCTAGTTTGCATTGATCGGTAGCGCCTACCTGAGGGAAGGAGCTGGAAGAGCTGGTGACCGGGGTGGGGAGGGTCCGAGAGGATTTTGCACGCCCTTGTCTTAGTTCTGGCAGCGTGCAAGTCCTCAAGGGTGGGTAGGGGGGTACCGACAATCCTTTCAGCAGTTTTGATTGTCCGTTGCAGTCGGAGTTTGTCCTTTTTTGTAGCAGCACCAAACCAGACTGTGATGGAAGAACACAGGACTGATTCGATGACCGCTGTGTAGAACTGTCTCAGCAGCTCCGGTGGCAGGCCATGCTTTCTCAGAAGCCGCAGGAAGTACATCCTCTGCTGGGCCTTTTTGAGGACGGAGTTGATGTTGGTCGTCCACTTCAGGTCCTGGGAGATTGTAATTCCCAGGAACTTGAAGGTCTCGACGGTTGACACAAGGCAGCTGGACAGCGTGAGGGGCAGCTGTGGCGAAGGATGCCTCCTGAAGTCCACGATCATCTCTACAGTCTTGAGCGTGTTCAGCTCCAGGTTGTGTCGGCCGCACCACAGCTCCAGCCGCTCCGCTTCCTGTCGATATGCAGACTCGTCACCGTCCTTGATGAGGCCGATGACAGTGGTGTCATCTGCAAACTTCAGGAGTTTGACAGTCGGGTTCGCTGAGGTGCAGTCGTTCGTGTAGAGAGAGAAGAGCAGCGGAGAGAGGACACAACCTTGGGGCGCCCCAGTGCTGATGCTGCGTGTGGATGAGGTGGCCTCCCCCAGCCTGACCTGCTGTGTCCTGCCCGTCAGAAAGCTGTAGATCCACTGGCAGATGGCAGGTGAGACGCTGAGCTGGAGAAGCTTGGATGAAAGGAGTTCAGGGATGATGGTGTTGAACGCTGAGCTGAAGTCCACGAACAGGATCCTCGCGTAGGTCCCTGCACTGTCGAGGTGTTCTAGGATGAAGTGCAGTCCCATGTTGACTGCATCATCCGCAGATCTGTTCGCTTGGTAGGCAAACTGCAGGGGGTCCAGCAGGGGACCTGTGACACTCTTGAGGTGGTCCAGCACAAGACGTTCAAAGGACTTCATGACCACAGATGTCAAAGCGACAGGCCTGTAGTCATTCAGACCCGAGATTGCAGGTTTCTTGGGGACTGGGATGATGGTGGAGCGTTTGAAGCAGGATGGAACTTCGCACATTTCCAGTGATCTGTTGAAGATCTGAGTGAAGACTGGCGCGAGCTGGTCCGCGCAGACTTTGAGGCAGGATGGAGACACGTGGTCCGGGCCTGCCGCTTTGTTAATCTTTTGTTGTTTGAAGATGCGTCTCACATCCTGTTCATGGATGGTTAACGCAGAAGTCAGAGGTGTGATTGTGGTCGCGGGTGGGGCCGGGTTGGTGTGTGGTGTGAAACTGTCCTTTTCAAATCTGCAGTAGAAGGTATTCAAGTCGTTGGCTAGTGTGCTATTGTTCTCAGCTTGGGGGGATCGTCGCTTGTAATTAGTCAGCGACTGGAATGCATGCCAGACTGATTTAGAGTCGTTTGCGCTAAACTGTTTTTCCAACTTTGCTGTATAGATCCTCTTTGCAATGTTAATTTCTTTGGTCAGCTGGTTTCTAGCTCGATTATACAGGGCCCTGTCCCCGCTCTGATATGCGTCCTCCTTAGCTTGGCGAAGCTGCTTAAGTTTAGCAGTGAACCACGGCTTATTGTTGTTGAATGTGCGAAATGATTTTGTTGGAACACAGACCTCTTCACAGAAACTGATATAGGATGTGACAGTGTCCGTATATTCATCCAGGCTGCCAGCTGAATTTTCAAAGACACTCCAGTCTGTGCAGTCTAAGCAGCTTTGAAGTTCCATCTTGGCTTCATTTGTCCACTTTTTGACTGTTTTCACTGTAGGCTTCGCGCATTTAAGTTCTTGCCTGTACGTCGGTATTAAGTGAATTAAGCAGTGATCAGACGAGCCCAAGGCTGCACGAGGTATAGCACGGTATGCGTTTTTTACCGTGGTGTAGCAGTGGTCTAAAGTATTATTTTCCCTGGTAGGACAGTCGATGTGCTGCTTGTATTTAGGGAGTTCGTGGTTGAGTTTAGCTTTGTTAAAGTCCCCGAGAATAATGAGGGGTGAGTCGGGGTGTTTTTTTTCAATTTCGTTGACTTGATCGGCGAGCGTTAGCAATGCGGCGTTCGTGTTAGCTTGAGGCGGAATATAGACGGCAGCGAGAATGAATGATGCGAACTCACGTGGCGAGTAGAATGGTTTACAATTTAAGAATAGCGACTCCAAATGCGGGCTGCAGTGTGTGCTGATCACCGTGACGTCCGTACACCATTTTTCGTTGATATAGAGGCATATCCCGCCGCCCTTTGTTTTCCCCGATGATTCCATGTCGCGGTCCGCTCGATGAATGTGGAAACCGGGAAGCATAATGCCGGCATCAGGTACAGCGTCGCAGAGCCAGGTCTCCGTGAAGCACATGGCCGCGGAACGTCCGAAGTCTTTACTTGTCTTTAACAGAAGATGAAGCTCGTCCATTTTGTTGGGTAGGGAGCGTACGTTCGCGAGGTGGATCGACGGGAACGCCAATCTGTGTCCTCTCTTGCGGAGTTTCACCTGAATGCCGGCTCGCTTCCCTCTGTGGCGCCGCTTCCGTCTCCATGCGCCGAAAACCGCGGACGCCGCTCCGGTGAGTAACTCTGGGAAAAAACTGAGCGTATATTCGAAAGTTGGTGACAGAAAGTCTGGAGTAGACTCCTTGATGGTTAGCAGGTCTCCCCTTGTGTAAGTGAGTCGTGTAAGGTCTCCAAAGACGGACGAAAAACACAAAAACAAAGACAATACTAGAGAGCGCGTTACCGAGTACTATTGACGTACTGTAAGCTAAAATGGATTGCTGCATTATTTAAAATAAATAAACAACACTCATTTGTAATTTCAACTAGTTCCTGAAGTTAGTGCTGTTACTGGAAGCCCCAGTCTTCAAAAAGAAGAACGTTCTTATTGCGCTCCATAAAGATATGAATATGTACGGTTCTTTTGAGCTGCGTGTCTACGTTGACGCTAAGTTAGGAGGGGCAAAGTCCTCGCGTATGTGCACGGAAAGAAAACAGAAAGCTCAAGGATGCCGGCACATTGTGCTACATAAGGTTACACAAAAGACCGTACAATTACAACAAGGGAATTAGGAATAACTTTCATAAGTATCAATATATTCTATGGGCGGTTTTAATCTTATTTCTTGGTGTAGAAAATAGGATGGATGCATCTATTGACAGCACAGGCTTTGGCGTTGACCAAAAAAGTAAGCCTAGTGAAAATGGTTTGAGAAATTAGCAAATTACAATTTAATAATTTCAATGTCCCTAATGGGACGTCTACCCGCCTAACATGGCCGCGTTGTAGGCACGTCAATTACCCGGAATGCTACAGCGTGCTGGCAAATCTATTCTTCATATCTATGTGCTGTCCTGCCATTGGTTCATTCACAGCCTCTTCCTGTTTCGTATTGTTTGGATTCACAGTGTGAATTTGCTTTTGGCGATTGACGCTGAGGCCAGTTTTAGGGTAAACTAAACAAACAGTTTGTAGCGGTCGGTTTGGTGGTACAAATCAGATCCGGATTAAAATGTCTCAGTGTTCCGAACCTGCAATCATTAGCTCTGGTGTGAAAGAAGACACAAAGAAGGAGAGGAAAGTGGCTATCGTTACCGGCATCACTGGGCAGGTACTGTAACCCTTGTTATCTAGAAGCCGAGAAGTGTTAATAGTCAAGTGAAAACAGGAAATACCGGTTTGGTATGGGGATGATAAAACAGTAAACAGGTACTACACAGATGCGAAAATCAACTTTTAAAATGAATGAACAGATAATCAAAAATCGAATAAAGAATGTACTGGTAGGTGTATCAGTAGATTAGTCGGGTCTCGTTAAACACTTATTTTCTGTCATGCCCCTCCGAGGGGACCTTGTTTTCACGCCCCTCAGCCCAACTAAATTGAAAAACTATTTTGAACCACTGTCACCAACATTTTGCATACGTCACCTGATCATTAAAATAGAAAAATAAAATGAACAGCGATAACACTTGAAAAAAACCAAAAACATTTCAAGTTAAGTTTATTACCTAAATTTGTAAAATTTAAGCAAGTCTGCTCAGTCTGTCTGATTATCAAAACGGAGAAAATAGTACAAATGATTCACTGTGTTTCACTGGATTTACACAGTAAAATTCAAAACTTTTAAAAACTGGGTAGCCTTATTAGCATCATCAGCATATTCCTTTTAAAATAAAGCTATATGACTAAAAAAAATAATATGCAAATTTTGCATCAATATTTGCTGATACAGTAGTTGAGCTTATCAAGAAGGAGCGAAAAGTGCATAACATTTTCATTTACACGGTGACCCTGACAAGTGAAAACGGACATAAACAATAAACAAAACAATCTATTGCTATCAGTGGCCTCGTCTTTTTGTATGGCATAATGTTTGTTTCATTATCTAATTCTGTTAGATGTTCTGTGAGTTTGTCTGAAATGTCAAATGTATGTCTTTCGACGGCGTCTTTGGAAAGAGGGACACTATTCAGTGTCTGAGCACTTTTTTCCAATTTATTTTTGATTTCCCAAATGTTTCCCTTTTTTCAATTTTTATAAAATTATTTTTTGTTTTTCTTTTTATTTTTTCCTTTGCTTTTGTTTGGGGGGGGGGCGAACTAACCCCAAAAATACTTACTAATCCATCCATCCATCCATCCATCCATTTTCTGAGCCGCTTCTCCTCACTAGGGTCGTGGGCGTGCTGGAGCCTATCCCAGCTGTCATCGGGGATCCAGTTATTGGCAAACCATAAGACATAAATTAATACAATTTCATGGAACAAATATTGGTACATAGGTTGTAATTGTAGGTCCGTGGTAGTGGTTGAACTGACTAGTCGACGTTTAGACTTAACCACTGTGCTATGATATAGCTTGTAGTTGAATAATTGGCAATCACGTGTTTTTGCATTACCATCATGGCCGCCTCACTGAAATCAACAGGTGGTTGGTCAGTTCTTGTAGCAAACTAGCAGCGGTGCCTCAAGCGTGTGGAAATATTTTTGTAAAAATTAGACCATCAGCACAGTCACTTGCAAAATATGCAAGTCTATCCTCAAATACAGACCCTTTCCAATAATTAGAATATAATGGAAATGTTTATTTATTTCCATAATTCCATTCAAAAAATCAAACTTTCAGAGATTATAGATTCAGGGCCCACAATTTAAACAACTTCAAGTATTTATTTGTTTATTTTTACATAATTTGGGTTTCCAGCTCATAAAACCCACAAAATCAGAAATTTAAAAAATGTGAATACTGTGACGAAATCACCATTTACTTTGCAGTTTTTGTAGAAAAAAATAAAATAAATTAGGGTCACATTAAATCAATCAAAATATGGTACTTTCAGTACAATATCCATCCATTTTCTGAGCCGCTTTTCCTCACTAGGGTCGCGGGCGCGCTGGAGCCTATCCCAGCTATCATCGGGCAGGAGGCAGGGTACACCCTGAACTGGTTGCCAGCCATCTATGCCAGCCATCTCTGCTAAATTCTTGAATCTTCTCTGTTTGATAATCTCTTTTGCTGGTGCATCTTCTCCTGACATATTTTGTCCTTCCACTAGACTTTCCATTGATATGCTTGGACACAGCACTCTGTGAACAGCCAGCCTCCTTATCTATGAACTTTTGTGGGTTACCCATTTTATGGAGGGTATCAATGATGGTGTTCTGGGCAGTTGTTAGATGATTACTGTGTGACGCTCAGTTTAAAACATGTATGGCCTGCAAAATTTGGGCTGATTTCTTCACAGTATTCAAATGTTTTGAATTCCTAATTTCGTGGGATTTATGAGCTGGAAGGCCAAATTATGTCAAAATAAACAAATTAATACTAGTTTAACTTTTTGAATGGAATTATGGAAATAAATAAATAAATATATATATATATATATATATATATATATATAATTTTTTTTTGGAAAGGGTCTGTATGACAAAACCACAAGTGCTATTAACGCTAACCTGAAGAGACATCCGCTAATGCAGTGGTTCCCAAACTTTTTTTTTGCAGTGCCCCCCTTTTGGAGAGGAACTTATTTAAACATTATTCCTTGGGAATCAACAAAAACATGAACAACAAACATAACTCCAATCATCAATGCAGTGGTCACTTTTACAGTTGAAAAATTACACTGGCGAATTTACCAAGCCACCAAGAATAAACAAAAACCTAAAAAACAAATTTCTGCTAAAATTTGAATTCCTGCAGTCATTTCAGTGGCTGATGTGGGCTAGCTTTGTGCTTCAGATTTTTTCTAATCGTGGACACAACTGTGAGACAGCCACGCGAAGTTCATTTTCATTGTCCAGCTTTGACCTGTATTTGGTCTTGATTGAGGCAACTGAAAAAAACCCTATCTCACACAAGTAGGATGTGGCAAAAGGCAGCAGTGTGGCCATGGCTCTCCTGCCGAGCAGTTATTTGTCCTTTTGCACTCCAATCCAAAAGGCAGCCAGTGTCTTGGACTGAAACTGGAGCCTCAAAGCTGAATCAGAAGTGACATCAATAAACTGCTCCTCTTCTGCAGCACTGAAGTCAGCAGCTGGTCTGGCATTGAAGGGGTCTCGGATCCAGTCATATTTTGCAGGATCCTGCTCTGGGAAGTGTCTTCGGAAATGTTTTTCCAGAGAAGAGATATGATTTTTGATGCATGTGGTCACTGTGTTTTGCAGCTTGTTGGCACTGATGAAGGTTCTCAAAGGAATCTCTATTCCCATCTTTCACTCGCTGCTCCCACATCTCTAGTTTTCTAGTAAATTATGTGATTTTATCTGCCAGGTGTGGAAGGTGTGTTTTGGTACCCTGGATCTACAGATTTAGTTCATTGAGTTTTTGAAAGATGTCACTGAGGTATGCGAGTTTCATGACAAAGTTGTTGTCTTTAAACTTGTGGGTAAGAGGGTAATGCCCCTCCTCTTCCAAGAATACTCGGATCTCATCCGCAGTTCAAACACCCGAGATAAAACTTTACCCTGTGACAGCCACCGAACAGCTGTGGAACAAAACTGCTGTGTGATCAGAGCCCATTTCTTCACAAAGTGCGGCAAAAATCCGGGCTTTGACCGGTCTTGTTTTAATGTAGTTCACTGTGGAAATGATGTCCGTCATTACATCGCTCAGTTCAGCGCTCAGCTGTTTGGACGTGAGCGCTTCTCTGTGGATAACGCAGTGAGTCCACTGCGCATCAGGAGCAACGTGCATGATAAGCGCTTGCAGGCCTCCTCGTTTCCCAGCCATTGCCTGATCCCCATCTGTGCAGATCCCCACACAGTGCTTCCAGTTCAGATCAGCTTTTTTCAGGTATGTATCTGCAATTTTAAACAACTCCTCTGGAGTTGCTCTGTCGGTTACACGTTTGCAAAAAAGCAAATCCTCATTCAGGTCCTCATTATCACTAAATCTGACGTATGTTATCAGCAAACAATCTTTGTTACAGTCAGTCGCTTCATCCATCTGCAGAGCAAAACGTGCATCTCATATCTTGTCGTTAAGCTGCTCCTCTATGTCTTTTGACATGTCATGAATGCACCTCGCAATAGTGTTGTCTGACAGAGGAATTGCCTATAACTTACTTGCTGTAACTTCATCGATCATGGTGGAAACCATATCAATAGCAGACGGAAGTATTAACTCCTCAGTGATGGTGTGAGGCTTTTTACACCGAGCAACTCTGTATGCCACTTTGTAGGAGGCAAGTTGGGCGTTAGATGACACTGATGCTGCTTTAGTAAAGAAACTCTGTTGTGCACGACAGTCACTTAATTTTTTTCTGAAGAAATCAGTGGGTTTATGTTTGTGTTCGGGATTTGAAGTCTCCGAATGATGTCTCAACTTATTCGGCTTCCTGCTGTCAGCGGCCAGTATTTTGAGACACAGTACACATTGTGGTCTCTCCTCATTACCCATTGTTGGACAGGTGACGCCGTGGGCAAGATAGGCGTCGGCATATTTTCGCGTATTTGCTTTGGTTGAATTACTGATTCGTCATCTGCTTTGCATTTAATGGGTAGTCCTCTCACAAACTTGTCCATGCTAGCGGTGAAAATGTTTTCCTGTTTTGTTTAATTTTTTTTAACAGCCCTCTTTTGATGGTGTTTTTAAGATAAAATTAGCTCCATCTGAATAATAATGAAAAGTGTTCATGGTAGCCCCGCGCCCCCCCTGTCATAACACCAGGTCCCCCCTGGGGGGCGGGCCCCCCAGTTTAAAAACCACAGCGCTAATGCTAGCTGACGAATAGCCTAAATCTTTACGTCACCCGTAAGTCGTCAGCGAATTCCCCAAACGCCCTTATGTACCATTGAAAAGACAGACAGTACACTGTGCAATGACAATAAATATTATAATTCTAATTCTGTACTGTAGTGGCTATTTGGATGACAAAAAAAAAAGACAAATGGTGGTCGATCTTTATTGTGAAAATGAACAGTTAATGTTACCAACAACTACAATTTCAATCAAGCCTTCCGCTCACAGACATACAACAACCTATTCTTCCTCCTTCCGGTCGCCCCACCCCTGACTCACACATCCAATCAAAAATTGCACGCAAACACCTTCATAGTCTCACAGACAGTTGGCTCTTGCAACAAGGCTCCTGTAATTGTTTAAATTATGTACTACTATTATGTACTGTAGCGAGTGGCGAGCCTGCAGTTGTGTCTGGCGAATTGGTTTTGGAGTTCCAAGGGTTTGCAAGGCCATAAAGGTATCTGAATGTGATTGGATGAGTCACTGTCTGAATGTGATTGGGGCGTGATAAACGAGTCAGGGGGTTGGGGCCAGTGCAACGAAGAATGGTGGAGAGAATGAGTGAGTGAGCTTGAAAGTATGCACAGTGAGTGGTAAAGCTAGGACTCGGGGGTCTAGATCCCCACTCACTATTCATGAGGACATAACCGAGCAAATAACAAATCAATTCGATTTGTTACTCCTTGTACCGTTTCAAAATAATAGTCCAACAAATGAAAAGTCCTATTTCATAGGTGTCAAACTCAAGGCCCGGGGGCCAGATGCCCGCCACATCATTGTATGTGGCCCACGAAAGCAAATCCTGCTCGTCAAGTTCTGTGATTTTTGCTAAAATCTTTACCCAAATTCCAAATTGTCATAATAATAAACAATAATGTGCAGATATTGCATTTTTCTGTTACCAAACCCTTCTTCTACAGTAACTTAAACAATACCTGAACAAACTATTATCCTTGTCTTCTGATTTCAAAACTAGTTATACCTCAATTTATTGTGTAATGGTAATAATATGATTTGGTGATTAAACATTTATATGGTTTCACTGTTCTAACCGCCTTCTGAGGGAAATCATAACTACAATGCGACCCAAGACAAAAATGAGTTTGACACCCCTGTCCTATTTGATCGTTTGAAAACTGGAGGACGTAACCGAGCAAATAACAAATCAGCTCGATCTGTTACTATTTCAAAATAATATTCCAACAAATGAAAAGTCATATTTGATAATTTGAAAACTATCTATTGAACCGGTAAGAGAGTACGCTGGCACGTTTTGACTTATGAATGACGAGTTTTATCTGCATCTCCACACAGAAAGGTTTTCTTTTTAGCTTAAAATGGTTTACTTTAACGTTGATCCCTCGCCGTAGCTTGGCCACAGGTAGAATCCTGGCAGGTTCTGTTTTGTCTTAACTTTGTTAAAATGAATGACCAGTCGCCTCAGTGCAACACTTGGAATAAGATTATATTGTGCAAAGGAGGCTTTCACGATGTGTAGCGTCTGACGCGCTCCGAGCTTCAGTGAAGTCAACTCAGTCAACTGGGTGAGTGAAACAATAAAATACATCTATGCCAACATTGAGACAGCAAACAAGATAAACGGGTGCTTGCACTTTTGCACTGATGGTTTTTAGCGTTTACTTTAGTCTTCAAACCAATGTAAGCACCAATGACAAAAAAAAAAAAAAAAAAAGCTTAAAATTGGACAAAAACTTCACCGTAGCACCTTACATCACACTGAATTGGGACAAAATTCACATAAATGTTGTCTCACAATATCACAAACACTAACCTTGTGCCTCATCGGCGGGTAGGGAAAGGAATCAGCGTTTTTTAGCATTTGGTTCCATCCAGTAAAAAAAAAAATTAAAAATTCACCGGTGCTGTGTGAAGTTACTTTTCGTGCCAAAATGCCGAGTTCCGGTGGGTACCCTTCAAAATAAAAGACTACAAGTTTAAAACAGGAAGTCAAATTAATACTTGTACATATAAACCATTTGACGTGACGAAACAGTCCCACATCACTATTTTAACAATGCTATATTTAACTTTTAGCTGAAACACTAGTTAATGAATATTAAGTCAATTGGGTTAGTTCCACACTTTTTTGAGCCAACCCCCTAAAATAATCGGAATGAAGAATCGTTTAGAACCGGAATCGAAATAAGGAACCGGAATTGCTCAAATGCAAACGATGCCCAACCTTATTCCCCACCGACCAAACTAAACAGCCACTTTTCCAGCTAGCCTGCTGGCTACTTAGTCTGCTGGCTACCTAGCCACGCTAGCTTCACAGTGTGTTGGAAAAAAACATTGTGTATCTGAATCGGTTATTTAAATGTGAAAAAAATTTGCAGTTTGAGATTTACAGTACGTATCAATGTGCACCTCTGCTGGTTTTCATTCAAATTTTGCATTTGTTGTAATTAAATATTTTTAACAAATAAAAAACACAGTCCATTCACCAAGCTAAATTGATTACAAACAATCAAACAAAGATATAATGTAATTTTGAGATGTATCATTGCGTAGATCTCAAAACTCATAAAACTCAGTGGTGCAAAACAGTTTAAACGAACACAAATAACATTGTTGATATTATAAATATTTAATATACTAATATAGTTTTTACCTTATTAGCGACTCGTCCTGGCTTACGGGCGTGGGCATCCTGTGTAGCTTTTTCTCTCTAGGCGGTTTTTAATTTACCTGCTCATTAGCTCTTCAGGTTGCTCTCTGCTATAACACGGTTACAGACAAAGTTATGTTAAAAATATACTGTACACCTAAGCACTTATTCTGGTGTTTATCACATATCACGACAGCTTTGCGATCTCTTCATGCTCATTGTGTAGCATGCTTAGCTACACCTTGTCCACATTTAGCGATAACGGTACGTGTTACAAGTGTGACTTATTTACCGCCATGGAGGCGAGGGTTAGTTGCTTCGAGGAGAGGATCCGCGCCAGCAAGTGCGTGTAGCTGGTGTGGACTCGTAGCAAGTTAGCTCAGCGGCGCACTGCATAGATGGAGCAGCCGGGTGGACGCAGCATTTTTTTTTTTAACCAGGTTCATCACATCGAGAGGAGCCAGGTGAGTTGGCTTGGGCATCGGCTTAAGATGTCTCCTGGATGCCTCCCTAGCACGTCCCAAAGGGAGGTGGCTACGGGGAAGATCCAGGACACACAGGCGAGACTATACCTCTCGGCTGGCCTTGGAACTCTGTTGGAAGAGCTGGACAATGTGGCCGGGGAGGGGGAAGTCCAGGCTTCCCTGCTTTGGCTTCTGCGATAAGCGAGAAGATGGATAGATGTCTTCTTTCAAGCAAGTGACAATAGGCAATATATTTTAGGTTTACTTTATATAGCATGCAGGCCCTCTCTTAAAATAATTTTCAGATCTCACATTCTTTTGCGAACCAGGAAAAAGAATAACACTGTTAAGTAATTTTTATTCATCCAGTCATGATAATATTGTGGTACTGGGACTGCATGCAGGAGACAGACATGCATCTGGATAGACTATCTGAAGAAGTTACTTGCTGGGCTATGAGGTCACAGTGGTCATAAATTGCTTTACTAATTATTGACCATAAATTTTAAGGTGGCATGCTGCTTTGTCGGAATACCTTTGACTCAACTGTCAGCGTGAAGTAATGGGGTGAGAAGGTGTGAGTTATGAGAGACCACCTGTGTGCCAAGCCAGCGCTGCAGAACTGGGAGGCCTTGTGGCTGATTTTGCTGTTTTACGATATGGGGTTATGAAGAGGACAGGTTCATCCTCGCTGTCTCACAGTTATGCTTTACTACTTTTGCCTTTAGGTTCATATTTCATTCTTCAGCTCGGCTGGTATGGTCCACTGCCATATGATACTCTGAGGTCTTGTTGTTCTTCATTTGTTGGCATTCGATTAAGTCCCTTGATGCAATCACTGTTTGCAACAGAGAATGGACTCTGACAAGTGCCAGAAATAATAGTCATAAAACTAAGAATCCATGCACACAACTCCTCTGTCCCTCGTAACTGATGATGACGGCTCCTTCAAGGCCGATTCATCAACAGAATGTCTGACATTACTTTGGCAATGTTTAAACTGTAAGAAAATGTAACTGCATATGTAGCTAGTGATAGAAAGCTGAATTAGATTTAATGCAGTTGCTGTCTCAGCATGAGGTTTCAAAGCATCCCACAATAGAATACTTTATATAAGTATTCTATGAGAACATTATAAATAAAACTATGTCCCAACTAAACCCAGCTAAAATTAAATTTACTCTTGATAGTTAAGATGGCAAATTTAAGGTCTGGTTAGAATTAGAAAAACATTGTGGTTTGTATAGAAAATGAGACTCAAAAGGACAGGCTAATGCAGTGCTTCTCAAATAGTGGGTTACGACCTGGCGATTCCGGGGGGGGGGGGCGTGTGAGACCCTGAAGAACATGATTTGCCGTACAAGAATAAAGTGTAATTGCACATCCACTGCAGTAGATGGTAGTCTATATCTATTTCTTTTGTACTTTCTTCAATGTTTATAAGGATTAGATTATCATTTATATACAATGTTAAATAGAGGTGTACTCGCGGGGGGGGGGGTCGCAAATTTTTTTCTTCTTCCTGGGGGTGTCGTAACAGAAAACAATTGAGAAGCACTGGGCTAAGGTCTCACACCCACTCTAACTGTCCCTCACTCCTTCTCAAGTATTAGAATTCTACTTCCGAAGAATATGTAGAGGCAATGTCTGATTACGGATTTATCAGACGTGGATGGACAGAAATCTCAATACCCTATTCAATTTTCTCATCCTATAATGACCATGCATAACTACAATGCTGGTCAGTAGACCACAGTTTGTTTTTGCTATTGCACCGACAGTTAGTAGGGTACTTCCTGGTTCAGGGCTACAAACAGACATGTTGTCATTGTGATTCTGAAGGATGATGGTTCTATCGATGACATCGTAACACAAATGTTGAAAATAAATTCCTGTAACAGCAACGCTATCCTACGGTGGCCTGGAAGTGCAAAACAATATAACAAATTCTGAAACACTTTAACATTTCAGAAAACAAATGAACAAAACACTTTAACATTTCAGGAACCACAAAAACAAAACACAAAAAATGTCAACATTTCAGAAAAGAAATTAACAAAAGATGAAACACTTTAACATTTCAGGAACCACAAAAACAAAACACAAAACATTTTAACATTTCATAAAACAAATTAACAAAAGACGAAACACTTTAAACTTTCAGGAACCACAGAAACAAAACACAAAACATTTTAACATTTCAGAAAAAAAATTAACAAAACACGAAACACTTTAACATTTCAGGAACCACAAAAACAAAACACAAAACACTTTAACATTTCAGAAAACAAATTAACAAAGCACGAAACACCTTAACACTTGAGGAACCACAAAAACAAAACACAAAATACTTTAACATTTCAGAAAACATAAAAACAAAAGATGAAACACTTTTACAAATAGACGAAACAATTTACAATTGCAGAAACCCGAAAAGGGAGGGGCCCATTTCACAGACATTCTTGGAAATCCCATGGCCTTCTCGGCAAGACCCGCGCCACTTCAACGTGATTGGCTCCTGCATCGCGGGAAGGGTAGGCTACATAGATGGAATGTGATGTCCATCCCAAATAACGATTGTATATACGGACGCCCTGAACAGCGAGCCTGTAGAGGCGTTTGATGCTATGTATACAATATATTATACTTGATCACATTTCTTAAACCATAAAAAGATAGATTAAGAGTTAAGGAAGAAGCAGGTTGCTAAAGTGAGAGGATGGTGTCGAGAATTAAAGGGAAAGTGTGGCTGTTTGTAAGGAAGCTGCCAGCTCCATTCATTTTTGAACATACCGAGCGAGGGATCTACCTTGCATACATTCTGGCTACAAGCTTTGCTTTTTCATCGACAGGCACATTATACATTATGAGTATAGTTTAGCATTGATGTTGAACAACATTTGATGCTTTACATACTATTTATATGGCTTGAGCCGAGGCGATGTGGCGGCACGGCTCGCAAACCCGAAAATGTACAATATTCTGGTCTGGTCGATCGGGAAGGAAACAGTTGCCTGACCACGTACGCTGCGCCATAGTTCAGTCGGGTGGTTTTCTTTAGCGGCCGATCGGTGGACCACTGGTTTTGACGTGATTCAAAATTATAATCTCCATTGCACGGCGTTCTTCACGTCCCAGTTTACATTCAATCAAAATGCCCAGAAGCTTTCCCCTACGGTTTCACAATTTTTTTATATTGTTTTGACTTCCAGGCCACCGTCCTATCCACCTTTATCTAAATATATCCTTGGCCCATGCGCCACTTGTTTACCTAGTTTTTTAGAGATTTTTTTTGGTGTTGTCTTTTCACCTGGTTAATCAATTTGTTTATCTATGTTATGCAGCACTATAAATGACTCAATACACAAGAGTGCTCTGAAGTATTATTTTGAGTGACATGAGTCAAGTAGAATGAAGGGCTTTCTTTGTACCCGGCATACTTTGTTTTATTCATTTGCTCTTGGGTTTGTGTGTATTGTGTTCAGATATTAATACTTCCTTAAACTTTATCAGGTTTAATTGTTGACAGTGTGAACTTGCGGTTAAAAGAAAAAACCTTCTTAGAAAAACAAATACATGTAAAGTCTGTGTGTTTAATTTATAGAGACACATTCTCAAACTCCATAATGTATGTCATTATTACATGTTGATTACGTATTTATTTCCACCATAGAGATGTTTCCTAATTCAAATGTAAGTGTAATAATTACAGCTCAAGAGTCACAGAATTCAGGTCGTGATATGGTGGTTTATCTCATCACAGTTTATTCATTGACCAGCAGGTGGTACCAAACTTCCAATACTGTACTCTACTTACTGTTGCCTATGTGTTTTTGTTTGTGCTGAACAACACATTATACATATTATGTAGTTGTTGAAACTAAAGCCTTTATTTTTCTTTGCATCACATATGCCTCAAAATGTACAATGATAAACTGCACCTCAACAATCAGCCACAGCATTATGACCATTTGCACAATCTAATGAGATCCATTACTAAAGCTGAATCAAAAACGCTACAAAGATAAAAATGCATAGTTGACCACATTTTCAGAGAAGTGCAGTATTGATTAAACTGTAGTTAATGTCAATTATTTTGGGTGTTGTTTTCAGTGGACGAAACATTAGTTTAATCAATATGGACTGTATCTTATTGATTTAACTAATATTTTGTTTACATGAGAGTAAACTACTCACAATATGAAGTGGTGCACTATAAAATGAGATTTAAAAAATTGTTGCTACTCTGCAAAATCAAATGTACATATTTTTGACAAACCTTTTTCAGTGTGAAGAACATTTGCATTATTTTTACCCAAAGCTTTTGCATCCTTTCAAATATTGTTATTGTGATTCAGTCAGCATTTAAAAAGACTGTAGAAGTACATTTAAATATATTTATTAATTAATAACATTATGTCTCCATCGCTCACTCACTAAAAACATATATTCAGTATAACTGCTAAAAAAGAGATAATGTGTCAAGGTTTTACAATGAGTGAGTAGATTTGGTCATTTGGTATCACTATGGCAGGTGAGCCTAGAATAGTGGTTGTGTTTTTGTGTCCACTCCTTTCTCCAACCCAATATTCAACTCTCCATAACAGGAAACAGTGAGGTGAGGCTAGGGTTTATGGGCTAATACAGCTTTAAAGGAGCTTCTTGTTTTTAAACAGAGCTGCAGCTCTTCAGGCTTTTTTTCCATATTGGTCTGGCATGGAACGCTTTGACCCTGGCACAGAGGGAGGAAAGCATGACACCAGCTGGACCACTGAACGCTATGGAAAGGGGCTACCTGGGCCCATCTCCTAATCTGGTATATACAGACAGGGGTTTGTCAATCACTTTGTACAGACTGTTCATTGTGCAGTTGCAGACCTTATAGCGCATGTGAAATTTGGATAAATATATATTTAGGCTGTATTTTAGGATAATAATGGTAAAACATTAGTCTAAATGATGAAAATGTCTTATTAGCAGGGCAAAAATGCATTGGACGTATTTGTCAACAATGTAAACATTAGCTGTAAGAAAAGTGCTATACAAAATGTTCAGCACGTGTTGGTTCTCTGAAGTAATTTTCCTATAGGATGGGCTAAAGAATAGCCAGCACTTAGAATAAAATGGACATTTTGTAAATCAATTGCATACTCCAAGTTAGCAGTTGGTATGTGGTGTGCTCCACAGCTTTAAAGTAGTTCACCGTAATGTGTTTTTGAAGAAGTTCTTTAAGAGATGAAATTTGACTGTCTCATTATTAGTCCGCCGGTGTAGTCTAAGTCCACCTCCTTGCCAGACTTGGACAGAATGTAGTGTGGTCTCTCCAGAAGCAGGATCTCCTGTTGACTAAACTTCCATCATGACTGTGGGTGAGTGCAAGGCCTGGGACTTCTCCAGACTCCTTCAACCTTTCTTTCTATGTACTGGCCTTCTGCCCCGACTGTTACTTCCCAGACCTGGACAGGAAGTGCAGGTCTGGCAGTGCAAGTGTCTGTTTGTATACGTGGTCATATGTGAGCGGGATTGAGGGATAAATGCCATGACCGGCTCAGAATGTTCCCCAGTGGTGCAGAATGTGCGGTTGGAAAGTCTGAGGATGGAAAAAAGATGAGTTAAAATGGATGACGGGAACAAGAAAGAGTTCACTCTTTCACTCATGAATACACACATTGAATACCATTGATCCTGTAACGGCCTGGAAGATCTCTAGAGTATTGTTGGAGTTTTCAGGATGGTGGTATTCTAACTCTGTTTAAGGGAGATTTGAATGTTTGTCACCACTCATGTCCATTTATGTCATTGAGTCCAAAATACTGTATATGCAGGGTCACTTTCGATCAAATTACGCCAAGGCCTTCCGCACCGATGGCTGGTTTACGTTACATAAGAATTCAAGCACACTGTTTGAAATTTCCATTACTGTAATTTCTCATGTATATTGTGCATTTTTCACCCCCCAAAATTGTCAAAAGTCAATAGTGCGCATTATACATGGGTATAGGAGAAAATGAAAAAGACTCACATTTTATAAATGTATGTGCCATCTAGAGGTTCTGAAAAGGCTGTACACTTTCATTCTAATATGCCACCGCCCCCTAGAGGTTATGAAAAAGTTGTACACTTTAATTCTAGTATGCCCCCGCCCCCTAGAGGTTATGAAAAAGTTGTATACTTTCATTATAGTATGCCACCTAGTGGTAATGAAAAAGGTGTAGCCTCCACTTTCATTCCAATATGGCAGGGGTACATATGACTGCATATATGTACAGGAAAGGTAAGTAAAAACGATTACCGGAAATGGCCATAAAATGCAGAGGAAACTCCACCCTGTGGTGTCCTAGCCAATACTAGCCGTAGCGACACCTTGGAGGAGAACTGAAGCACATTTTCAAAACAGCGCGTGTGGGTTGCGCTTGAGTATAAAGGCAAACTGCTCGCGGGATAGCCGCAGTGACGTCCAAGTATAAAGAAGCCTTTACTGTTTTAGCCAAGCCCCAAAAATAAAGAAAACTGAAATGGTCAAAATAGTTCAATGCTGTATCTGTACAAGTGAGTACTACACAATTCGTAGTCTTTACACTTTTTCAACAAATATCTTCAAACATGAATAATGTACAGTGGTACCTCGAGATACAAACTGTCAATCGGTTGAGTTTTTGCTTTGAATTGTAAGCCCAAACTTGAGATACGAGTGCTCTATGGCAGCAGGTGGTTCCACTCACTTCATAACAAGCAGTGGTTTGACTGATATGATGAGTAAATATTCTTCAAAAAGAGACTTCAAGCTGCCAAACAAAGTGAATTGTATGTTGTGTATTTGAAACAACCACATAGCCTCCATCAAGCATACAAAGGAAAAGACCACAGCCAGCCACACGGGCAAACAATTAACATAACACAACACTAGAATACAATCACGCTAGGTGTTTCATAATTTGAAGCTGTGGACCCCCTTTTTGAGTCATCACCTTATTGTGGTGGAGGGGTTTGTGATCACTAAGTTGTCTGGGCCTTTATGCCCCTGGTAGTGTCACCCATGGCAAACAGTTCCTACGTGAGGGACCAGACAAAGACGGACCAGACAAAGCACGGCTCAAAAGACCCCTTATGAATGTACCGGCATTACCAGATAACTAGCAACCCTTTATTGCTCAGTGACTGTTTTTTTCAAGTGTTCTCTGTCATTTGACTGTTGTCGTACGAGAGCGGCTCCAATTACCGGAGACAAATTCCTTGTGTGTTTTTTGGACATAGTTGGCAAATAAAGATGATTCTGATTCTGTTTCTGATTAGGAGTAGGATAAATGGACACCATTTTCCCTTGCACGGACGCAGGTCACCGGGGCCCCCCTCTGGAGACAGGCCTGAAGGTGGGGCTCAATGGCAAACGTCTGGTGACCGGGCCGGCCACAGGCCGAAGAAACAACGTAGGTCTCCCTTCCCATGGGCTTATCACTTGTGGGAGGGGTCAAGAAGGTCAGGTGCAGTGTGAGCTGGGTTGGCGGCCTAAGGCGGGGACCTTGATGATCCGATCCCCGGCAACAGACGCTAGCTCTAGGGGCGAGGAACGTCACTTCTCTGGCAGGGATAGATCCTGAGCTGGTGTAGATGTTCGCAAAATTCCGACTAGATATATTCGGGCTAGCCTCAACACACAGCTTAGGCTCCAGTACCAGTCTTCTTGAGAGGGTTTGGAGAGGTGCCAAGCAGGTGTGGGCACACTTATTGCCCCACAGCTTGGTGCCTGTGCATCGGGGTTCATCCCAGTAGACAACAGGGTAGCCTCCCGCCCCCTTCGGATGGGGGGACGGTTTGTAACTGTTTTTTGTGCCTATACACCCAACAGCAGCTCAAAGTACCCACCCTTTTTGGAGTCCCGGGGGGGGGGGGGAGCACCCCTGGAGAGCACCCCTGGAGAGCACCCCTTGTTCTGCTGGTCATGTGCTCACATGCATGCATGCCCATCAGTTTTGTACTCCTTGAACACTGGCAGCTAGATCCATTCCACGCATCCACCATCCACACAACACAGATGTAATTTAGTAAAGTTAAAATGAAGCCGAAGCCTCGAAGCTTGTCAGACTTACTGAATCACACTGCGTCGAAATGGTGCTTCGGAGCTTGTATCGTTCCCCAAATATCATGTGACCGTTTAAGTTTGAAGCTTCATACTGTACGTCACCACCCGTATCGACAGCTCGAACCGGATTGGTTACTGTCATTTGATTTTACAGCTTGTTTGGCGCTAACTTGTGTATTTAGGAAACACCAAGCTGCTCACGAGCTTAGTGCTCCTAATAAGCTATTGAACAATTGTTATGTTTTAATAAAAAACTTGTAAACTTGTATCTCTGTGCCGTTTTGTTTCTGTTCACGTCATCCCTTTATAATAGAGATGCACCAACATACAGTGTTTATTTTGTGGAATCCAGCTTTTTAATGCCAACCTCGTCTATTTAAATTATCACAAAAAGACTGTTGGAAATACCGTAATTTCTCGTGTATAATGCGCACCCATGTATAATACGCACCACCAAAGTTGAACTCAAAATTCTGGAAAACCCTTCTACTGATGTATAATGCATTTTTATGATGATGCCGGTCTGACCTGGCAGACCCAAATGTGTTGTGAGGGTCTGTCCGGCAGAGTCCCCTGTCAGAAGGAGTTTCAGCTCTCACCTCCAGAAAAACTTCGCCCACGTCCTGAGGGTGGCAGGGAACATTAATTCCAAGTTTTCCATATTCCACGCCTTCATTGTTGAGGCTACCGACAGGGGCTGTAGCCGTCAGATGGTCGGTGCCTGTCCTTGTGGCAATCCCTGTACCCGTTGGTGGACACAAGTGGTGAGGGATGCCGTCAAGCTGAAGGAGTCCTGTCGGTCTATTTTGGCCTGTGGGACTTTGGAGGCAGTAAATGGGTCCCAGCTGGCCAAGCGGAACGCAGCTTTGGTGGTCACAAAAACTTGGGAGTGTTCGGAAATGGTGGAGTTCGGTGAGGCCATGGAGAACGACTTCCAGACGGCTTTGAGGAAATTCTACTGGAGTCTCTGTAGGGGGAAGCAGTGGTCTGTCAACACTGTGTATTGTGGGAATGGGGTGCTGATTACCTCAATTCTGGACTTTGTAGTCTGTGGGCCAAAAACTTCAAAGGCCACCTCAAGCCCACCGACATGCTTTCCTTTGAGGAAGCAGAGTCTGAGTACTCTGATATGGGATCTCCTATCTCTGGGGATGAGGTCACCGAGGTGATCAAAAAGCTCCTTGGTGGCGGGGCCCCGGGGTGGATGAGATGGGCCCTGAGTTCCTCAAGGCTTTGGATGTTGTGGGGCTGTCCTGGCTGACACGCCTCTGCAACATCGCGTAGAGATTGAGGACAGTGCCTCTAGATTGGCAGACTACAGGGGATCACAGTCCTCAGCCTCCCTGGTAAGGTCTATTCAGAGGAGGGTCCGTTGGGAAGTTGAATCTTAGATTCAGGAGCAGCAGTGTGGTTTTCATCCTGGCTGTGGACAGTGACAGTGGGCCAGCTCTTCACCCTCAGCAGGGTCCTCAAAAGTGCATGGGAGTTCGCCCAACCAGTCTACATGTGCTTTGTGGAGTTTCAGTTTGATGACCTCAGCATACTGTCTCTGCTTTTTGCAGATGATATGGTTCTGTTGGCTTAATCAAGCCACAATCTTCAACTCTCACTGGAGCGGTTTGCAGCCGAATGTGAAGCGTTTGTGATGAAAATCAGCACCTCCAAATCTGACGCCATGGTCCTCAGTCCCCTGAGCTGTGGGTCGTGACCGAAAGAAATAGATCGTGAATAGAAGCAGCAGAAATGAGGCTCTGCGTTAGAGATAGGGTAAGAAGAGTCGAGCCGTTGCTTCTCTGCATCCAGAGGAGTCAGATGAGGTGGCTTGGGCAAATGGTTAGGATGCCCCTTGGACGTCTCCCTGGTGAGGTTTTCCGCGCACGTCCCACAGGGAAGACAACCCAGGACACGCTGGAGAGACTCTAGTCTCTAGGGGGGCCTGGGAATGCCTCGGTAACCCCCCACCCCCTCCACCCCCCGGAAGAGCTGAAGGAAGTGGCTAGGACTAGTCTGGGCTTTTCAGCTTAAGATGCTGCCCCCCCGACCCGACCCCTGATAAGCGGAAGAAAATGGATAGATAGATGCGTGGATGAAGCTGTGGACAAAAGATCCATTTTGCACCGGAGAAGACGAGCCATCGATGTGGAGAATTCACACAAAAGCGGATGGGCTCATATAACATAAAAGAAGAACTGAATGTCATGTGAGGTTGGAAATGTTGTGACGGTGTGTTTGTACACATACCGTACTGCTGTGTGCAAGTTTTCTTATTACAGGCAAAACAGTTTTTGAAATGTAACTGCTGAGAGACACAGACGCAGAGACTTCCTGCTCACAACAGGAGCACGAGAGGGCATGGGTCGAGCGAGTGTGCGGTGGGTTGTGGGAGGAGGTGGAGGGAGAGCGAGAGAGAGAGAGAGAGAGAGACAGAGAGAGAGAGAGAGAGAAAGAGAGATAGAGAGAGAGAGAAGAAGGAGGCTTTGTCAGAAATCATTCGCTCACTCCCTACTCCCCATTTAGGGTTGGACTATATAGTGAACTATATAGTGAGCTCATTCATAACACCTTTGGACACGATACGATGCTCTGTTAATGATGTCACAGCTGTTGCACATTAACAACGTAGGTTGTTGCGGTGGGTTCAAAAATAAATTAAAATGAGATGATTTTACTGTACATTGCTGTAAAAATGCTAACAATCAAAGCTTTGTTGAAAAGTAACTTAGATTTGGACGAAAAATTCACTCCCTCCTTCTGCGGCCCATCGAGTCCCGCCATTCTTTCTCAGAAGCCGCAATGCATTATGGTATATCACGATTCGGTGAGTGACCATCGGTTGTTCACTACTTTTTGGAGTGCTATGTGGGAAATTTTGAGTGCACTATATCGGACACTGAATTTGATGACTAAGCATTTGGACACCACTACGAAATGGTGTAACCACTATATAGTGGTTAAGAAGTGACTTCGCACACACGCAGGGAGATGTATTTAAAGGAAAAGGAGGCAGTGTGTGTGAGACTTTTGGCTTGATAACACTTGATCACACCAGTTAATATCTTTACATTCTCTTCTGTTATGTTTTTATGACTACATTTAAAAAAATACTAGTACTTTTCTTTATTAAAAAGATGTTTAAAAATAGTTTTTTTGTAATAGTTTTAATGGGGAAAGATGTTTTGAGGTATAGTAAGAGCATGGTCAGGGTTAAAATTTTACTCGTATCTGAAGGTACCACTGTATTGAGAAACAAATTTCTGAATTCACTTTACAGGGTTTTTAAAAATAAAACAAAAAATAATTATACAACAAAAATCTGTTCTATACAATGACTTCAGGATATACAACAGGCATTGAGAGAATGAATCTGTTGATTGCTATTTTTCAGCTTATCTTGTCATTTATAGGATGGGTCATACCTGGCTGAATTTCTGCTCTCCAAAGGATATGAGGTAAGAGAGAGGCTTGGCAGATGTTATTTGTTTGATTAGTTTTTTTTCTTCTTCTTCTTTTTTTTAATTTTTTTATTTTTATTTATTTTTTTTTTCAATGTACAATGGACCCTTGCTATTCGTGTCTACAAGGGACCGGGCTTAAATAGCGAAAATCTGAGAGTAACTGACGGCCATTTTGATTGCATTAGGGGGAAAAAAAATAACCCCCAAAAATTCTTAAATAAGTGGGGACATACTGCCAATAGGTGTTTCCACAGAAAGTGGGGCTTGGTTCCCCCCACCCCAAAATGTGGATCCATCCATCCATTTTCTTTACCACTTATCCTCACTAGGGTCGCAGGCTGCTGGAGCCTATCCCAGCTGTCTTTGGGCGGGAGGCGGGGTACACCCTGAACCGGTCACCAGCCAATCGCAGGCCACATAGAAACAAACAACCATTCACACACACATTCACACCTACAGGCAATTTTGAGTCTTCAATCAACCTACCATGTTTTTGAGATGTGGGAGGAAACCGGAGTGCCTGGAGAAAACCCACCCAGGCACGGGGAGAAAGAACATGCAACTCCACACAGGCGGGGCCGGGATTTGAACCCCGTTCCCCAGAACTGTGAGGCAGATGTGCCGGCCCCAAAATTTGTAAATTGAAAACAAATATTTTGAAAAAAAAAATCAGTGAAGAGGTGATTCCATGGGTGCCAAATCACGAGTATGCGGGGGCCACTGTATTGATAGTATTTCATTTTTTACATTTTTTTTTTTTTTTACAGATTAGTAATTTTGTTGTTAAGCAACATTGACTTTTAATAATAGGCTACTTTCTTCCTAATACGCCAAGTGGCTGAGGAAACACCATCGTGAGCATGGCAAGCTTACGGCGGTTTTCTTCTTTCCTGTGGAGGTCAACAAGTGACAGACAAATGTTTGCAGTGACCTGTTAAACTAGTCAACAATTCTTCTGGTCTATGTGGCTGCTAGCAAGCTCAATGTAGTCATTCGTGATACATTAATACTGAATCACAGACATCTTCTTCTTACATTGCACTAAAATAACACATCACACAGTAAAGAGAGTCCTGTATTTCCTCCTGGTATCTAGTCCCCTTATATAAATGCACAACTTTTAACTTTGACAACAACATTGCTGTTGTACGTGAAGTCAGAAAATTTCCCCAACTGTGGGTTGTTTCAAGAAGCACAAATAAGTCAAGAGCCCATTGATGGACACACAGGTTAACTTGCTATTTTGAACTACAGTGCCACCATAAAGTATTCACACCCCTTCACATTTTGCACATTTTGCTATGTTACAAACTTATTTTAAAGCTGATTTTAGTATAGTTTTCTTTAAGAAAAATCTACATAAAATATCCCATAATGACAAAATAAAAACCTATTTGCACAGATGTGCAAATTTATAAAAAAAATAAACATTCAAACATAATAGTGTCGTGTATATTGGGTTTGGATAAAACGTAATTTATTTAAGGAATAAATTCGTCGAAGGTGAACCCCTGCGTTCATTTCCAGGTTAGTTCGATTTACGTTTTAACGTTACAATCAAACGAAAAACCTCTTATCAGTCTCATAATCTGAAGGTTGCTACATTTCTGCGACACTAGTCCTCGAGTCAGAGCGAGAGAGAGCAAAGTTGGGATTTGTGTGGAGCTAGTATTTCCCCCAAAATTATTAGGCACTAATCTTGTACATTTTGGCACCAATTGTTGTGCTACTCAAGACCGTATATCAGGTGTCCCTGGGAATGGTCTTTCTCTTCGTGTCTCAGGAAGAAAACGAAGCAGGTTTGGTTGAAGAAGAAGATGCACAAAAATAAAACAAAAAGAGGTGCCAAAAGAAAGTTGTCCCATCGGCGTGTGCTCGTAACTTTCCTGCTAATTGAGCTTGCGGCGGGCCCTGTTCTTGCTCTCAACTGTGTGCGTGACCGGTACGGAATGCCGGTAGTTGCTTACTGAGGCTCCGCCAACAGATCACGGCTTGGAAAAGCGATCGAAGCCGCATGCATGGCCGGTTTCTTCGATCGAAAGCGCAGCTGTCTTGGTCCGGCGGTCGCTCACGCCCATGTGGAGGCATGAAAGGACAAAGGAAAAGGAAGGGGGAGGGGGTTGGCCAAACCCACCCCGGAGCTGGGCAGATGTTAGCCAAGAAGAACAGCAGAGAAGCAGGACACCAGAGAGCGAGAGAGAAGAGGTGGGAGTCAAAGGTTAAATATCATGGATTTTATACTGTTTGGCTTCAAATCAAGACGAACAATTCTCAAAATCTGCAGCTGGACCTGTAAAACTGACACAATGACACAGGCATCAAGGCATACATTTGGAATATTTCTGCAGAGTTCGTAAAATATCAAGACATTTATCTTCAGTTAAAGAAACTTCGAATGAGAGTCCACACATTGCAGTAGCTCTCAAACGCCAGCAGGTGTCATCTGCATTCCAGCAATGTTCCCAGTGGTTGAGAGGGTCCAACCCTCCCGTTGCTATCAGTTCTGCACATCACAAGGGTCTTTGATATCTGAAATCCAGATTCGACGGGAAGCTGCTAATTAGTTTAAGGTCCAGCTGACATACGCCAGGCGGCCCCTGGTCGCCGTCTTGCACAGTGGGGTTGCTTGGGAGAATGCAGTTTATAAAGTTGTTGGGGTGGGGCGGGGGGGGGGGGGGGGGGTGGTGGTCGCAGTGCCAACCGGGGCATAGTCACTACAATAGGTACATAAGTATTCACACTCTTAGCTATGACACTCAAAACTTAGGCTCAGGTGCATCTGAATTCCACTGATCATCCTTTAGATTTTTCTACAACTTGAATGGAGTCCACCTGTGGTAAATTCAGTTGATTGAGCATAATTTGGACTGGCACCCACCTGTCTATATAAGGTCTCATAGTTGACAGTGCATATCAGAGCAGAAACCAAGCAATGAAGTCTAAATAATTCTGTACAGACTTCTGAGACCGGATTATGTCAAGGCACAAAGGATACAAAAGAATTTCAGCAGCATTGAAGGTCCCGGAAATCACTGTGGTCTTGATTATTCGGAAATGGAAGAGGTTTGCAACCACCAGGACCCTTCCTAGATGTGGCCGTCCGACCAAGCTGAGTAACCGGGGAAAAAGGGCCTTGATCAGAGAGGTGAACAAGAACCCTATGGCCACTCTGACGGACCTTCAGTGTTGCCTTGCGGAGATAGGAAAACCATCCAGAAGGTCAACCATTGCTAACACACTCCACCGATCAGGCCTTTATGGTAGAACGGCCAGACGGAAGCCACTTCTCACTAAAAGTAACATGGCAGCCCGGTTAGAGTTTGCCAAAAAGCACCTTAAGGATTCTGAGACCTGCAGAAACAAATTCTCTGGTCTGATGAAAGACTCTATGTGTTTAAATGTTTACCTTTTAATAAATTAGTCTGAAAATATGTTTTTACTGTGTCATTGTGGGATATTTTATGTAGATTTTTTAAAAAGAAAACTATACTCAAATCAGCTTTAGAATAAGTCTGTAACATAGCAAAATGGGAAAAAAGTGAATGGGTGTAACTACTTTCCGATGGCACTGTATATTATGTTACATAAATCTTACATTCAAATTCCACACAAAACACAAAAATTTTTCCTGGGTTTGAGCGTGCATAAGATGACAATTTTTTTTTTTCTTGGGCAGAAATGCCTTAGATTACGCTTTTAATAACATTTGTTAAATTCATATTTATCTATATAAAAGATGCAACATTGCAGCATTGTTTTTTATAACCACCTTAATAGAAGTTCTCTGAAGCGTTATTAAAATTACGCTGACTCTACAAACTTCTAAGTTTTGCAGGGCAGTGACTGTGTTAGGTTCGGTGCGCTGAATTTCCGCAGTTGTAGAAACGGTACAGCAAAGTACAGCATTTACAGCACATTAAAAGACCAAAATTCAGTAAAAACAATACACAATAGGTTTTGAATGCCGCAATATAACTGGGAAATACGCAAATAAAAATACATTTCACTTTGAAATCAGCAAGTAGCAGGGGGATATAGCAGGGGATTACTGTTGTGTTTTGTGAGCTGTCAACCACCATGCACATCATTAAGCTCCCACACTAACTTCTGCGTTGATCATATCTTGTACATCCTCAGGTTAATGGTATTTTGAGACGTTCCAGTTCCTTCAACACTGGACGAATTGAACATCTTTACCAGAACCCACGGACACATACTGAAGGCAGTAAGTCTCTTTCCGACACTAAATTCTACACACTGTAACATAAAGGAGCAAAATGCCACCGTGCCGTCCAATAATATTCATAATAATAATAATAATAAAGTAAAATAATAAAAATGTGAAGAAATCACCATTTACTTCTCAGTTTTTGTAGAAAAAAAGAGAAATTAGGGTCACATTAAATCAATCAAAGTATGGTACTTTCGAAACGATGTTATTCTTCAATACTTGGTTGGGAATCCCTTTGCTCTAATCACTGCCTTGATGCGCCGTGGCATTGAGGCAATCAGCCTGTGGCATTACCTGGGAGTTAAGAAAGCCCAGATTTCCTTGATGCTTGCTGTCAGTTCTTCTTTGTTTTTGGGTCTGGTGCCCCTCATTTTCCCATTGATAGTAGCCCATAGATTCTCAATGGGGTTTAGATCTGGCGAGTTGGCTGGCCAGTAAGGCACAGTGATGGCATGGGCATCAAATAAGGTTTTGGTGCTTGTGGTGGTATAGGCAGGGGCCAGGTCCTGCTGGAAGATGCAATCTGCATCCCCATACAGATCCTCAGGAAAATGAATCCTGAAGTCCTCTAAAACATTCTGGTAGACTGTTGCGGTGACCTTGGATTTAAGAAAGCAGAGTTTACCAACACCTGCACTGGACATTGCACCCCAAATCATGACTGACTGTGGATATTTCACACTGGACCTCAAGCAGCTTGGGTTCTGTTCTTCACCCGTCTTCCTCCAAACCCTTGCATCTTGATTCCCGAAGAAAGGCACACTTTACTTTAATCGGAAAAGAGGACCTTGGACCACTGGCCAACAGTCCAGTCCTTCTTCTCCTTGACCCATTTGAGGCCCTTCATACATTGGCTCAGGGTCAGTAGTGGCTTGACCCAAGGAACCCGACAGTTGTAGCCCATCTCCCAGATACGTCTGAATGTGGTGGTTTTTGAAGCTGTGACACCCGCCTCATTCCAGTCTTTCAGAATCTCTGCTAGATTCTTGAATCTTCTCTGTTTGATAATCCGCTGAAGACCACGGTCATCTCTTTTGCTGGTGGATCTTCTCCTGCCACATTTTCTCCTTCCACTAGACTTTCTATTGATATGCTTAGACACAGCAGTCTGTGATCAGCCAGCCTCCTTAGCTATGAACTTTTGTGGCTTACCCATCCTATGGAGGGTATCAGTGATGGTCTTCTGCCCAGTTGTCAAGTCTACATGCAGTCTTCCCCATATTGAACCCAACAGAGACAATTGAACCAAACTGAAGAAATTTAATGACACCTGGGGAAACGTGCAGGTGCTTTGAGTTGAGTACATGATTAGTGTTTGACACTCAGTTTAAAACATTTATGGCTTGCAAAATTTGGGCTGCTTTCTTGACAGTCTTAAAATGTTTTAAATCCTGATTTCGTGGGTTTTATGAGCTGGAAGCCCGAATTATGTAAAAATAAACAAATAAATACTTGAAATTGTTTAAATTGTGGGCCCTGAATCTATAATCTAAGGCAGTTTAACCTTTTGAATGGAATTATGGAAGTAAACTTGTCCATGATATTGAATTTTTTTGGAAAGGGTCTGTGTGTGTGTGTGTGTGTATCTATATATATATTTATATTTATATATATACATATATATATATATATATATTTATATATATTTATATATATACACACACATATATATATATATATATATATATATATATATATATATATATATATATATATATATATATATATATATATATATATATATATATATATATATATATATATATATATATATATATATATATACATACATATATTTCCTCCGGCGCCGTCAACCTGCAGGGCGCCGGTGGAAATTCAGGACTCTTGGTCGTGGAACCACTGAGAGGACCGAGGAGAGGCGAAAGGAATACACTGAGATGCGACGTAGGGCAAAGGTAGAGGTGGCAAAGGCCAAACAAGAGGGATATGATGACATATATGCCAGGTTTGACACTAAAGAAGGAGAAAAAGATCTATACAGGTTGGTCAGACAGAGGGATGAGCGTGCACGCGCACACACACACATGTACACACACACACTGAAGGAATTTGATGACACCTGGGAAAACCTGTGCAACCTGTGCTTTGAGTTTAGTAGATGATTCGTGTGTGACACTCAGTTTAAAACATTTATGGCCTGCGAAATTTGGGCTGATTTCTTCACAGTATTCTAAATTTTTGAATTCCTTATTTTGTGGGTTTTATGAACTGGAAGCCCAAATTATGTAAAAAATAAACAAATAAATACTTGAAATTGTTTAAATTGTGGGCCCTGAATCTATAATCTGTGAAAGTTTAACATTTTGAATGGAATTATGGAAATAAATAAACTTTTCCATGATATTCAAATTTTTTGGAAAGGGTCTGTGTGTGTGTGCATCTCTCTCTCTCTCTCTCTCTCTCTCTCTCTCTCTCTCTCTCTCTCTCTCTCTCTCTCTCTCTATATATATATATATATATTGTTTTGTTATTTTAGCTGTTTACGAAAACATATTCAGGATACAGTTATATCATCGATATGGGCTTAAAGTTTACACTCAGCTGTAATTTCAGAGTATCCACATCCAAACTGGAGCAAGGGTTTAGGAATTACAACTCTGTAATACGGCGGCACGGTGGCCGACTGGTTAGAGCGTCAGCCTCACAGTTCTGAGGTGCGGGGTTCAATCCCCGTCCCCGCCTGTGTGGAGTTTGCATGTTCTCCCCGTGCCTGCGTGGGTTTTCTCCTGGCACTCCGGTTTCCTCCCACATCCCAAAAACATGCATTAATTGGAGACTCTAAATTGCCCGTAGGCATGACTGGGAGTGCGAATGGTTGTTTGTTTCAATGTGCCCTGCGATTGGCTGGCAACCAGTTCAGGGTGTACCCCGCCTCCTGCCCGATGACAGCTGGGATAGGCTCTAGCAAGCCCGCGACCCTAGTGAGGAGAAGCGGCTCAGATAATGGATGGATGGAACTCTGTAATACGTAGCCCCCTCTTTTTTAAGGGACCAGAAGTAATTGGACAATTGACTCAGAAGGCTGCAAAAAAAATAACAAGGCTGCATGGGCTCTTCCCTCGTTAACCTGTCATCAATTAAGCAGTTAAAAGTTCTAGAGTTGATTCCAGGTGTGGTGTTTGCATTTGGAAGCTTTTGCCGTGAACACACAAAATGTGGTACCATAAAGAAAATACTTCATGCGAGTCAATACAAAGGATTCACCACAAGGTGCAAACCATGAATCAGCCTCAAAAATAGAAAGGCCAGAATTGATTTAGCCAAAAAACACCTGAAGAAGCCAGCCCAGTTCTGGAGCAGCATTCTTTGGACAGATGAGACTAAGATCAACCTGTACCTGAATTATGGGAAGAAGAAAGTTTGGAGAAGAATTGGAATAGCTCATGATCCAAAGCAGACCACATCTTCTGTAAAACATGTTGGAGGCAGTGTGATGGCATGGACATGCATGGCTTCCAATGGTACTTGGTCACTTGTGTTTATTGATGATGTGACAAAAGACAGAAGCAGCTGAATGAATTCTGAAGTTTATAGGGATATACCTTCTGCTCAGATTCAGCCAATTGCAGCAAAGTGGATTGGACGGCGCTTCACAGTACAGATGGACAATGATCCAAAACATACTGCAAAAGCAACTCAGGAGTTTTTTAAAGCAAAGAGGTGGAATATTCTGCAATGGCCGAGTCAATCACCAGATCTCAATCGAATCGAGCATCTATTTCACTTGCTCAAGACAAAATTTAAGGCAGAAAGACCCACAAACAAGCAACAACTAAAAACAGCTGCAGTAAAGGCCTGACAAAGCATCACAAAGAAGGAAACTCAGCGTTAAGTGATGTTCATGGGTTCCAGACTTCAGGCAGCTGCAAAGGTTTCGAACAAAATTTTTAAAAGTAAGATTTTACGAAGGGTCATGTTTATTTGTCCAATTAGTTTTGATCCCCTGAAATGAGGCGCGTTTGTATAAAAATAGCTACAATTCCTACGTTTAGTCATATATTTTGGTTCAATGCATTGAATTAAACCTTAGTCTGAATTTCAATTCCGTTGTAGTCGTTTCATTTTAAATCCAATTTGGTGGCATGCAGAGCCCAACTCCTGAAGATTGTGTCACTGTCCAAATGTTTCTGGGCTTAACTGTGTGTCTGTGTGTACGTGTGTGCATGCGTGTGTGTGCATGCGTGTGTGTCTGTCTGTGTGTATATAATGTATATGTAATATATAATGTGTGTTCTTGGTAGAGACTGTTCGAAGTCACATTATCAGACTTTTTGCAGGTGTAGTTTTTAACTCATCGTCATGTTAGCGTACCCTACAGTACTGCGGATTTCTATTTCAAGAAAGACCCCAGGAAATGTGCCACCCGCAAACAGTTTTGTTGTTTAATCCCTGAAAAATGTCTTTTTAATACCGAATAATATATACACATATCTGGTGTATGGTTTATTCTTTGCTAATGTCCATTTGTGACTTTCTTTGTCATTTTCAGATATGAAGCTTCACTACGGTGACCTGACCGATAGCACTTGTCTGGTTAAGATCATTAACCAGGTCAAACCTACAGAGATCTACAACTTGGGTGCTCAGAGTCATGTCAAGGTAGCATAATCTCACCTCTTATTCCAGTAGCTAATATTGACATGTGCATTAATAGTTTTTATTAATTATTAATTGGCATTTTGAACAACATAAACACCGCCACCAAGTGCAGGATTTTTTTTTCGTATGTTCAACTTTCTGGTTTCTTTCTGTGCATGATTATGCCCCCAAACAAACAATAAGATAAAGAAATGCTGAAACAGTTTCTTAAAAAAAACAACCTGTGTGGAGTGTTGCGGTTTGGCCAAGAAAGAAGCAGTTACATTTAAGTTGATCAGTGGTTGTCTATCACTATGCATTTCTAGTTTCACTTATTTGTCAGTGCCAATCAAAACTGTATTATCATACCTTTGTAACGGCAACAATTTTTATATAGCCTTTTGTTACACATTATTAGAGTGTGCAGAATGGCCAGTCAGCATATAGTGTGTAATAAAAGAAAGCAGTTTCTATCATGTACAAAAAGTAATTTTTCAGTATCATCACACAATATCTGGTGAGATACAGTGTGGCTGTCTATGAGCATGCATTTATAGTGAATTTTGGGAAGGCAATAAATACATTATCAAGATGCAACTTCTAGAAAGGTCTGAGATGCAGCTCTGTCAATTTGTTAATACACCAGGTGATAGACCAACTGGGACAGCACCTAGTGGTAAAAGTCATCACTATTTCCAATGAGTGGTAAAATAATGACTTCGACCACATCATTTTGTCTCACTCAACCCTTTCTCTCTCCATGGAAAATCATCTTGAAAAACACCCGCATGCACACCTGCACACATGCAGTACTGGACTTCACGCTTCTCCTCTTCAGTGTTTGTTTTCATACCAACAAACCAGGCAATGGTAACACCTTACCTTTGAACAACTGAGCCTGCTTTTTAACTGACAATATAAGTGGCATGGATCATTTCTGTCGGTCCCATTCGACTGTGTCACCACCGAGGAAAAGATCTGACACCCAGACGACATCCCTCCCAGCAATCTTTCTTCTCAGCATTATTGAGAATCCCCTTTGAGGCTAGTTTGTAATTGAGGCCCGTTCAAGGGGCTTGACTTATTGCTGGTTGAACAGTTATAAGGTTTGGCTTATAAGCGGTAGAAAATGGATGGATGGGCTTACTGGTCTACTCTCCGGATTTATTTCTGTTGGCAGGTGTACTCTCAGGGCATTGCACTAGAAAATATTCATTCATTGATTCATTTCTGTACCGCTTATCGTCACTAGGGTCGCGGGCATGCTGGAGCCTATCCCAGCTATCTTTGGGCGAAAGGCGCGGTACACCCTGAACTGGTCGCCAGCCAATCGCAGGGCACATATAAACAAACAACCATTCACACTCACAGCTACGGGCAATTTAGAGTCTTCAATTAACCTACCACTCATGGTTGTGGGATGTGGGAGGAAACCGGAGTATCCGGAGAAAACCCACACAGGTACGGGGAGAACATGCAAACTCCACACAGGCAAGGCCGGGTTTGAACCCCGGTCCTCAGAACTATGAGGCAGATGTGCTAACCAGTCGCCCACCGTGCCGCCCAGGAAATAGTCACACAAAGTACTCAATAAAATGCTCAGGTATCTTGTATTGTGTTATGAAAAAGTATTTGCCCCCTTTCTGATTTCAGATCTGTTATGCATATTTATTGCACTTACATGTTTCAGATCATCAAAACCATTTTCATATTCAATGAAGACAACTCAAGTTAATTAAATAATACAGTTTCGAAATGATTTCATTTACAGGTATTAAGGGGGGTAAACATCCAAACCAATCTGGCCCTGTGTGAAGAAGTAATTCGTCCCTGAACCTAATAACTGGTTGTGCCACCCTTAACTAAATTCAAACCCTCGCGATAACAGGTGATGTGTTTTGTATTGCTGTGGAGGAATTCTGGCCCTTTCCTCTTCGCAGAATTGTTTTCTCTCAGTCATATTGGAGGGTTTTTAGAGCATGAACTGCCTCTTTCAGGTCATACCACAGCATCTCAATTTTATTTAAGTCCAGAATTTGACTTTGTGAAAACCTTCATCCCATGCTTAAATGGGCTTTCTCCAGACTCAATGGACTGAATGTGAGTGTGAATGGTTGTCTATCTACATGTGCCTTGTGATTGACTGGCGACCAGTCCTGGTGTACCCCGCCTCTTGTCCAGAGTGGGTAGGCTCTAGCTCACACTTTACATGCAGTAATTATTTTCCTGTTTTGTATACATCTGTTTCTAACAAAGGAGCTCTCTCGGCATTTTATTATTATTTTATATATATATAATTATATTTAAAAAAAATTATAAAGAAAGGCAACTACACAAGAAGACTACTGGTTTCTAAGTCTTGTTACGATGGGGTGTATGTGTGTACTGATTTCATTTGGAGAAGATAATTTTGAACTCAACTGATACATGGTTATTTTATAATGTTGCAAGGGAGGAGAAGGACAGGGAATAGTGGACAGACGACCCCAGTGAGGACACGCGTTCCAGAAGATGGATTGGATTAAAGGGCTAGAAACTGCAGTGTTACAGGAAAAACGTTCACCGTGTCCTTCCCATCCTAAAGCAATGACCCAAATCGATTATCATGACATCTGCCTCACAGTTATAAGGTCCTGGGTTGAAATCCGGCCTTCCTGTGTGGAGTTTGCATGTTCTCCCCATGCCTGGGTGAGTTTTCTCTGGGTACTCCGGTTTCCTCCCACATTCCAAAAACATGCATGGTAGGTTAATTGAAGTCTCTATATTGTCCGTAGGTGTGAATGTGAGAGCGGATGGTTGTTTGTCTATATGTGCCCTGCGACTGGCTGGCGACCAATTCACTGTTTACCCCGTCTCTCGCCCAAAGTCAGCTGAGGTAGGTACACCCGCGACCGTATTAAGGATAAGCGGTACAGAAAATGGATGGATGGATGAATATTCTGGACCAGTTGAATTATTCAACAAAAGGGTTAAGAGCATACTGTTTGGAGACTAGATTTGTGACTAAACACTTCTATCAAGTGTGGAGATACTCAGTGACTATTTGACATTTTCTAGTGGTGTGTATGTTCTATTTGTTTATATTATACTGTATTACATTCTTATTTTTAGACTTTACACCGATCTGATTGGCTTGATCGGTTTCAGTCGATAATGAGTGTTTTATGCTGATCGGCTTTGTCATAATTCGCCGATCATTGATCGGCTCCGCACAAGATATTTAATCCCCGTCACCATCGTGTACAGTATATTTGAATCCAAAGCTAGTTTATTTTTAGTCTTGTCGCATGTCTTTTGACGTACTACTGTAAATATCTGAAAGCCAATAAAGTTATTTAAAAAAAAAAACATGTCGGCGGTGTGGGACAGACAACACGTCTGACACATACAACACGTAATGCCTGTATCAGACAAAAAGACAAATTTGGTCTTTCACGATTGCACAATGTCAGACTACTGCAATAAAATCTTCTTATCCCGTCTTTTACGATTACGG